>NW_028261386.1:44815753-45129389 GCF_051295495.1 Thamnophis sirtalis
ATTACAGCTTAAATTTGCATATCTCAAATAAGCCTCTCAAATTCTTAAAATGCCCCTGTTTGTCTGCATGGCACAAACAGGCACCAAAAACACTTGTTAGGATAATCCAATTATAATATAATAGGAAGGGGGGGCGGGGAATTCAAAATAGTTTCAGATTAAATTCTTAAAATTAGGAGCAGGAGGAGAGAAGTAATAGTAATATATCAGGCCTTCATTAGGATTAACAAAAACATCATATACAGTAGTTGCAAATATTTGAGTTCATCAGCACTAGTTAAACTGCAATCGCTGGCATAGAACTGAACATGGCAACAGTGTTAATGGAGTTCTGTAGTCTTAGTAACTATGGTTTAATTATTGTTTTCAACTCATATTTCTTTTAAAATTTAATTCCACTAATATAGGAATATCTAATTTTCCTTACCTTTTTTTTCCTGACTTACAAGGAACTCCTATGTTGCAGACAATCGTTATAATTTATACTTTGCTTTTCCAGCAAGGAGCTTAAGGCAAGGAACCACATAATTCCTTTTTACAAGGATTTTTTTTCTTATAATTTTCATATAAATCCACCTAGTCTAGACCCTAAGTAGACCCTATTTCCAACGTTGTACAGAGATGTCTATAAGAAGCTGTTTGGCAAGGCACACCCTCAGCCTCACAGCTGTCACAGCTGCTCAGCACCATAGCTTTCTCTGCGGATGAATACAATAGCCTGAGAAATAATGATTTTATAGCTAAGAGGTTGAAAAATACGGTTCTCTTGACAATTTACCAACTCATCTCATGCTGGTTCTGAAGACAGATTCAGCTGCACAAACAAGAGTTGTTATATTTTCTGGCGGGAGAACAGTTGTGGGTTTCTATGCTCAGCACTCTCCAGAGGGTTTGATTTGTTTTGTTTCCATTAGCAGCCAATGAAAGCTTCTTCTTCTTTTTTTTTTTTGCTCACCATGTCGTTTGTTAGCTCTGCAAAGTTACATAAGGTTTAATATTTAAATCGATAAGCCTAGTTTTCATAGTAACAAGCTCTTCCTGCTTTCCATCTTAAGATCTTTACAATCCACATGTAGCCATTGTTCTTTCCATCAAACTCAGTGTCTTTTCCTCTTTCTTGTCCCTTTTTTAAGAGTTAAATCTTCAACTTATACCAAAGAATTCTAGGGAAACTGAAAGTCTGCTCTCTCACTCATAAACCTGGTTGCCTCCATTAAAGGCATATATGTTGCTGCTGCTTTTGATTATCTTCCTGTCACTGGGGAATCCCACCTTTTTTTTTTATTAATCAGTAGCTATTTTGCTTGTCAGGCATTTCTTTCCTCCCAATTACCTTTGGGGGGGGGGAGACTTCAAAAAACGTATCTGCATTCTAAACTGTAACTGCTAGACCAGTGTTTCTCAACCTTGGCAACTTGAAGATGTCTGGACTTCAACTCCCAGAATTCCCCAGCCAGCAAATGCGGGAATTCCCCAGCCAGCATTTGGGGAATTTCCCAAATGCTGGCTGGGGAATTCTGGGAGTTGAAGTCCAGACATCTTCAAGTTGCCAAGGTTGAGAAACACTGTGCTAGACTCTCAAATGGTAGATTCAGGAAGAGAATGTTGATTCCAATGCTTATTTAACTGTCAGTGGAATGCATTTCTATCCCCTGCAATCAGCTAGGAAGATTTTTTTTTGCCAGTGATTTCATGCATTCACACACTTTCAAAATAATTGGCATTTCTTTCCTTTTTCCTGCCTTCTCGACTACTCACCATGCTCACCTTGCATGTGTATAGATTAATGCAGCTAGTGAGAACCCCACACATTTGGGTCCTGCTTGATCTTGCTGCCAAAAGCCAAGCTGTGCAATGTTGACACAGTTATGCAGACTGAGGAGCAGAACTGCTGAGTCTGGCTGAACAGCCCAGCCTTTAGACCTTGTACCTGCATGCTCAGCACCTACGAGAACCTGTGGCAGATGAGGAAAAAGTAAAGCAAGTTTTGTAAACACTTGCCATTTTTGAAAACGCCCCTGGTCCATGGGTCAGAATCAGAATGTTAAGCTATTGCTTCCTTCAAGACACACATATACTCACCCACCTCAAGGGATTTCCATTTTTAAAAATGTGCAAGTGGTCATAATGTTTGTGAATAATCCAAGATATATTACTCAGTAGTTGTGGCAAGGATATAATGCAGGGGTGGGTTGCTGCCGGTTTTACTACTGGTTCGCAACCCTCGCGCAGGTGCCAGACGCGCACTGTGTACACGTGCACAGCTCAATGTAAATTGTTCTTCGCACATGCACAGAACAATTTACAGTGAACTGCGCATATGCAGTCACTAAAAAGCAAAATGGTGGTGGCCCAGCAGCAGCAAGGGAACCAGTTCGGGAGTGTGGCTGGCCTGGGTCACTGCTGGTTCTGTGACCCAGCCCTGAATTCCACTACCAGTTCGGCTGAACTGGGCCAAACCAGGAGCAACCCACCTCTGGGGTAATGTTTGCTAAATATTTGAGCTAAGCCAGCATATAAATTACTTGTAAAACGGGACTAGGAGAAGAAAGGATGTTACTCTGTTTTCCTTCTAAGTTTTTCCTTTTCACTGGCACACCAATTATCTGATCATGCCAGATGTGAAAAAATTGATTTTGTTGAGCTGATGTTTAAGCATAGTTGCATACAAGTCAAGCTACATGTCCTTGAAACCCTTTGCCCTTGCATTACTCAATAAAGAACATGGTTCTTTCCAAGATTATAAATGCAAATTGACTTAATAAAGAAATGCACACCCAGTTTAGAATAGAGTCACTTATAACAAGCATGACAAGTTTCAGATTCCAAAATACATAATTGTAAGTTAGGGTTATGTCACTCTGCATTTTGCAAAGATTGCATAACTAGCTTTGTAGCAAGAGCTTGTGTTGCAGTAGTCTAACCAGCCTTGTAATAGGACCACAAAGTGGTGGGAAGCCCATCCCAATTCATTCCAGGCTTTGAAATGTGAACTGAGAAAAAATGAGTTCCATTTTCTTCTTATATAACATGAAGAAAATGTAAATGTTTAACAATACCCATTATACAATATTTGCAACAAAATGGGGTGAAATGCAGAAAGTTTATAAAGCAGTTAAAAGGGGGGGGATTGATGTAGGTCTTTTTGAATTACAGGTAGTCCTCGATTTATGACAACAATTGAGCCCAAAATTTATATTGCTAAGTGACAAATTTGTTAGGTGATTTTTACCCCATTTTACGACTTTTCTTGCTACAGTTGTTAAGTGAATCACTGCAGTTTTTAAAGTTAGTGACACAGTTGTTATTCCACAGTCATCATGCCTATCCTTGGCATTTGTTACTTTGCATAGCCTATTAAAACACATACATCCTCAGCCACTTTTCATTAGGATCAAATTGAAATGGGGAAGGTAATACTGCTTACATGGACCAAAGAAAATACCTATGCTACAGTATGTTATTTCCAATTAAACATATTATATAAAAAGGAAGCATATGGATTCTTTGTTTTGGGGACGATGGTAAATAAACTAAATAAAACTTGTCAAACTGGAGAAAAATCACCAAAATAAAACACTGAAATAGCTGTGTCTGTGTATATGTAGTGAAGGAAAGAGAAGACATGGGAAAAGAGAGGAATAGGAAGTTGAATAATGAAGTAATTGAAGGAGGATTAAGCAAGAAAAGATTTTAAGCCAAGAACGAGGAAGTTAAACTAAGAAAATATATTAGTTGATTATCTACAAAACAAATTGTTAGTATACACGTAATGCTCAGAAAGAAAATCTGGAGTCACTATAAGATATACTTACATTAAAAATAAATAAATACCCATCTATATCCTCTTTTTTTTTCATTTTTCTAATTTACAACCACTCCATTCTTTCAAAAATCTGATTGGAATGACCCAACTCATCTTTTCATCTACCAAAACTTAACAGTCATCTATATTAGTAGTTATTGATATCCCAAACCACCATAAACCTGTAGAGTTCTTATTTAGAACCAACCAAATTGCCTACTGTTACTATTGACACTTAATTTTACTGTTCAGTTTAGCTTCTTGTGAAAAAATTCCTTTCATTTAATTCCAGGACTAGTTTCTAAGAAAGACTCAAGTTTTAACATTGTGCGGGGGGGGGGGGGGAATCTATCCCAAGAGTGATTTTTTTTAATGCTATTCTAAGTGTCAGCCAAAAATCTATCTTTCCTCACAGTAACTGGACTTGGGCCATATTCAGTTTAAATGCAATTTCTGAAATACAGCCCAGAAACAAACTGCTCATCAATATATAGCAAATAATGTGCCCCAGCCTGAAGCCCCAAGTATATGAAGTCACTCATCTCCTGGCTATGCTGATGATTGTTAGGGGTTTTGGGGCAGGGGTGTATTTTCATTTTGGTGTATGCATGTTTTTAATCATTGTCCACCACCCATAGTCATTGAGGTAGGCAGCTATATAAGTTGGTTAAATCAATCAATCAATGTTATTGTTTGAATGAGCCTAGAATACAGGCTGGTTCATTTGGCCAAATAATTCCTTACCCATCCATTGTAACTTCATTTCAGCTCTACTAGTCAATTACAACATCTTTTGCAAGGTGGGGGTTACCTTGGAGTCAACTCGACTGCCTGAACAGAGTGATTGGCCCTAGGTCACCAAGTTGGCTTTATGCCTAAAGCAGGACTAGGATTCAGTCTCCAGGTTTCTAGTTTTATGCCTGGCTCTTTCAATCCTTTAACATAGTATTAATATATTATTCATACATAACCACTTCAATCTGTTTTAAGCTTCTATTTAAAGTGTTTGCTTCCTCCTGGTGTTATTTAAAATATATCTTATTCTGCAGCTTTGGTGGCATTAAGTTCACAAATCCCTTCAGATTTTTTTTTCAGGGAAGACGCACCCAGTTTCTAATAAAGTATTAGCACCTACTTGTTTACTGCTTTCTTTAGCATTGGGTGTACTTTCAAAATCCCAGGACTCAACACAGTATTGCATCTACAATATTATTATAACTGTATTAAAAAAAACATGATTGTGCAATTGAAATTCAAAATAAGTATACCTGGTTGCAAATAAACATTACATTTGCATTTAGAATCTCTAAAAACAAATGCACCTCCCAGATCAGCAATTAATACACACAGGAAATTTAGTGTTGAGGATGGGATGGCTGATATTGTAGAGCTGTTTCATAAATCTTTGGGACATCCCCATTCGAAATATTGTGTTTGCTTCTGATCACATCTTTAGATCTAGAACTGGTGTCAAACTCATGTCGTCACATGACGTATTGTGACTCCCCCCCCCCTCCCACTAAAGGGGCAGTGGTGAGCACGACGCACCCAGCCCACAGGCTGGGAATTTGACACCCATGATTTAGGTGGTCAAAAATACCATCCTAAACGAAGACAAAAACTCTTTGTTGGAGTTTTACAGAATTATGGAAAACATTGGTTTCGTATACTAAAATTTGGAAATATCTAACAAATGGATAGTAAAGTTTCAAAATGATTTAGAGATGCATTATTCAGTTAATTAATATAAGCTCTGGTTTTCATTCTTCAACTCCCAGAGCATCTGAAAAATCAAGATAATCCTAGCCCGCATGCTAAACTGAAAGGTGTGACACACACACACACAAAAAGGAATGGCAGGAAAACTGATGAAGAAAATAAACTCAGACACATCTTTTCAAGTTAGTCAAAATTTATAATCTATTGCAAACTAAAATCAACCTGGAGAAAATCTCTCTACGCAGATGCTAATAATACTGACTTGATGACACATAATGGAATTGCAAAGTAAACCATTTATATTTGTTTTCCCGAGTGTTAAAAATAAGGCCTCCTTCAGGTCTAAACAGGTGCTAAGTCACCACATATATTTCTTTGAAATGATACGGAAGGAATTTGACATGGTATCTTCTGAGGTTTATTTCTCCTTTATTTCACAGCCTAATCTATAATCTTAAATTTTCTTGGTGACATCCCAAGTACTAACTCAACCCAATACTGCTTAATGTTTTGGATCTACCATCATCAGCTAGATTCTGACATCTGCCTAGACTCCAGGTACTGTAAAGGTGACTACATTTCTGATTACATTTTGTACACCGACTTGTCCAATGCAATAGTCTATTGATTAGTCAGATCTATGGATCTAAGCATGCAGCTGGGCTTGAATGATCATTTGTGTCTTGACATTCAAAATTATGAAAGCAGAGTTGAACCTAGATATTTGGACAGAAGACAATCAGGAAATTCCACGGCTTTAGATTAGTTGGGACTAAAAAACTTGACAAACATTCTCCTTCCAGCTGGATTGGTGCTTGAGATGTTAAGATAAAATAAAGCCTTGTGTACACACTCATACCGATTCTGCATTTAGCCAAACCTCCATTTAAATAGCTAATGTTAATCCCACCAAAGGAATTTTAGCAAGTGAGAGAGATGTTAAAGGGGAGAGGAAGACAAAGGACTGTGCCAGTTATCAGTTATTTAACAACATTTATTTCCTTCTCAATCTTTAGTTTATATGCAAAGAAACGCCACAGCACGATTGGTTTAACAGAAGCTCATTGTTATCAATAGTACTGTAATCAATACAGATATCCCATCTTGATCTCCCAAACAATGATTTCAAACACAACCCCTGGAGTGCAAAAGGTTGTCTCCCTCCCTACAGCAGAGCATGTGGATTTGGAGGCTATGCTCCAGAACATTTTAATATATAAATTTAGCAAGCAGAGAGAAAAAAATAAGGCTCACATATTTCTAAAACATGGAAGTAGTCTTCACATGATCAATTTAATGATGTAACCCAAGTTCATACAAATGAATGAAAGCTCCCAGTATCAGTAAGGCTACAATTGGTTTAACATAGAAAAATGAGAATATGATCAAATACCTTATTTCAGGCACATGAAGTATTAGTAGCGTTCAATCCACTAAGAGGCAATGAGATAGTGAAAGAGAGAAACAATCTACATTATAATATTGGATAATTGTTCTGTAAACATAATCCAGAATCCCAAAAATGCTACATTGATGCTGTTGGGAAATTAAAGCAGCATATTTAAATATTCTACTTAATACCCTTACATATGCAATAAATGTTTGATAAAACTTTTAAAAAATCAAAAAAGGAGATGCAAAGTTAAAATGATTTCCCCCTTCAAGGAAAAGTATCAAAAAGTGCATTTATCCTCAGTTTCCCACTAACTCAATGTACTCAGTACTTGCTTCTCTCCAAAACAGACTCCTGCTTTATATACAGCAAAAGTTTGTCCAGTGCTCATGGCTAACAGAAAGGCAAACTTTAACAAAGAGATTTGGAGCGGTAGTTCTTTCAAGTAGTTTTGAAGCATTCGGCAAAGCTTTCGGTAACACACTTAAACATTGTCCTGCTTTAGAAAGACATATTTCTTTCTTTTACAGGCCACTCCTTCAAACACTTAAGTGTGTGTGTGTGTGTGTGTGTGTATAGACATACATACATACACACACACACACACACACACACACACACACACACACTATAATTTCAGGGGGGGAATCATGTGAAATTGTAGTAAAATAGACTCATAGAGCAATCTCACATTTATTGTACAATGGATAATTATCACAAAAACACATATTAAACAGAATGTGTTCGTTATCACTGGTGTAACTCTAATTGAAACATCCCCCCACATACCATGCCAATCAGGAAAAAAAAAGAATTGCAAAATTGGCCCCATTATTCAATATGATCATATTCATAAAGAAAGAAGCATCCTGTACTTAAAGCTATTCAAGATGTTCAATTTTATTTAAAATATAACTAGGAAATGACCTGGCTAATATTCCTGAAACATTACCTGTGAAAATAGATATGATACAACATATTCTGCCACAAAAAGCTGATGTATAATTAAAGAGAATCAAACCTGACAACTATGTAAGATGTTTTCCTATTTTATCACCGTACTAACATCTCAAAATAGTAGCTAAACTTCATGCTTTACTGAGATGGTGCAGCAGTTTCTTTTCAAAGAAGGAATAAAAATCAGAAACAGCTCATTACTGTATATTCCATTGTGTATACAAACTAACCTAAATAAAACCAGCCAGTTCATGCTAAGAAGTTAAAAAGTGAGGCTTGTAATTTTTAATGAATACAAACTAAAGCATTCAAAAATTACGAAGCTTTAGCTGTAAGACTTCTAATTTATAAGTTTTTTGTGTATTCATACATACATACATACATGCTTGCACATTTCTAGTTCTGGCTCTGTGAATTTTATTATCCATAGAATAGAAAAACATGAGATTTTCAAAACTTTTTTTTTCAATCAGGCTACCAACATGAAAATTATACCACACAATTATTTCATGCTTGGAATGATGTATGGAAACTAATTATGAGTATTAACAAGTGGACTTTAAACAAAACACAAATGTTTTCCTTACATTTGATCATTTTAGAAGTAAAATGTAGCACACCATGTTAACTATGCAATAGTTTCATTTTGTAATATAAAGAAGGACTGCAAGACTTACCACACCTGCATTCTTTCTTTGTTGGCTTTTCTCTGTTTTAGAATCTTTTAACTATTGGGGGGAAATATCAATAGTGCTAAAAATGCTTCGGTATTGACATTAATGTCAAGTGAGAATTTGCAATCAGCCCTACTTGCAGATTAAAACTTGTAACCAGTGGAACCATGTTTAAGAAGCTAGGTTTATAAATTCAGGTACAAGTGACTTAACAGAATTGTGACACTCTCCTCTACTTTATTTTACAAAGTATTTTGTGGAATTGCTTTTAAAACCTTCTAAATATAAGACTGAATTAGGCAGGAATTGTGTCAGACTATGCAAACTGTCACAGGTAAGAGTACTGACTGAAGGCTGTTCAGACATCACAATCATTCATAATAGTGTCTAGCAATCTAGTGCTTTCAAAAGGTTTTGAACTAATTTATCCCATTGCTCTTAACTATTGGGCATATTACTATAGATGGTCCAAATCATCTGGAATATAGTAGGAGAAAATGGATTTACTACTGTATAATCGAAATGAAGATTTTCTCTCACATGCCTTCTAGCTACCTCTCTTATGTGGCCAAAAGAAAATCCAAAAGTAGTTGCTTCTATTTTGATAAATCACTTTTTGGCTTTTTCAAAGCTGACAAACTATGGCTAGCGGTAATCATATTTTTTTGTAACAATTCCATCCGTTGCTTGAGTTTTTGAATTCCCTGAATGTTATTTTGAAAATAAATTAAGATAATGGTTTAGGATTTGGGTAGAACACTAAAGTGAAGCTAATAAGCAAAAACTTATCATTAGTTCTCATGGATGGGCTGGACACAATGGGTGTGCCCACCAGCTCCAAGTTTGCTGCAATTCATTCCCGGTGCACAAATAAAATGTACCATGATATCTGAACCAGTGCTGCAGGCAGCAATTTTGTTCCATCGGCTGCTGTCTAGAATTCACTATGAATTGAATAGTTCAAGCGAAGTAATTTTATCCAACAACAAAAATAAATGGTTCAGTTAAGTCATAAATATATTTACAAAAGTAAGAAATATATTAATTTTTTAGCAAATATATGCTGATGAATTTGATGTTATATTTTTCCTTTTTTTACTTAAAATTATGAGAAGCAATATCTCTATTCCAGTTCACCACAGATAACACTGCTAAGACAGAGACCAGCTCTGGCTCTCTAGTCCCAGCAAACTCTATTATAGAGTTTAAATTTGAAGATTTATATAATAAGGAAGAAAGGAAAGGAGAAAAGAAGTGTAACCTACTTTTGTCTTACACCTTACAGTCCAGGTGGAATGCAAGTAATTTTCCAATTCATATTTAGTAAGCTAATGTCACAGGCCCAATTCAAATATGGGATATTTGTCAATGGGCAAATTTTAAATTGTTATTATTAATGCTACATAATATATTTATTTTAAAATAGTATTCATTTTCATTTAAGAGGAAATGTAACCACCTGCTAAGTGGTTGTGGTTAACTTTTTGAAAAGATTCTGTCAAGTTTGGTGTCCTCTCCCAATAGTTGTACTTTTTAAAAAGGTCACACACACACACAAATCAACAAGCAGAAAGAACAATCCCAATAAGAAACTTAATACAAACTAATTTCAGGGAAAAGGGGATTATTGAAGAATCATTTTAATTTTTAATTCAATTCATCAGGCATAAAGTTGAAACTGGTTCTGTATTAATGTTGTGTCATTTAGCCTCAAGTTAACACAAACGTTATGTTGTGTCAGGACGGCATGTTCTTTTCAACAGGATTTCACTGTGGTAACAAAGACAGAACTTCAATAACTACATTTCTTTGCAACTTCTTTTTAATAATAGTCTTTTTTTCCCTTGCAATTTATTTGTAGTTGAAGCCATATTTCATTCAGCATAACTTTAGAAATTACAAAGATGATTCAAACTGTTTGTTGGGGTTAGGCTCTGCTTCTAATTTTACAGCAGGTGTGCATTCTGATTTAGTCCTTCGGGCTCTGTGATGTGGAGAGTCAATAAGTATTTCGGAGCAAGAAATACTAACTGAAGGGGACTTTTCTATCTTCTTTCCCATAGCCTTTTCCACAGTCCCACAACACTGCTTCAGAGCACACTGGGTCCTGCAGGGAAATTCACATTTAGTCACACTTTCTTCAGAGCTTACAATGGCAAATTCAGGCTGAATGGTTGTTGCATGTATCCCTTCATCATGAAAAATCTCCTTAATATCTTTTGCCACTTTCATGTAGGATTCTGGATCCCTACATTTTATATGAGCAGTGCCAATTATCCTGCTTCCTGCCAGCTGCCAAATATGCAATTCATGGACAGCTTCTACATCTTCCAGTTTACGGAGTTTCTCATTTAAAGAGCGAATATCAATTTGCTTAGGAACAGTTTGCAAAAGAATAAGAGCAGATTCTTTAAGCAGAGGATAAGTAGTATAGAGTAGAATGCAAACCATGATCAGACAAAGTGAAGGATCTAAATATAGAACCCAACAAGGACCAGCTACAGGGATTTGGTCTCGTTCCAGTGGAGAAAGCTGAGTGAAGTTTGTACAGGGGTCATTAACACAAACATTGATGCAATCCCCAACCTCCGGGCATGGAGTCCAATAAGAGTAAAATATTATGGCATTCACTACTACAATAACTGAACCCAAGGCATCTCCGAGAACATGAAGGAACACTCCACGCATATTGAGCTGAGCACTGGTGTCTTCGTCCATCTCCATGTCTATAGAGGTGTTACTGCTAATATTTCCATTTGGTTGCAGTTCCATTTGGCTGTCTTTTACTACATCACCTGCAAAGACAAGAGCAATATTGTTATGCAAATATGAAATCTGTGATTGAGTTAGCAACATTATATTAATGTAGTCAGTGAAGGAGATCAATTAAATATAGTAGTTTTCTTAGCAGAAATCTGGATTCAGAAGTATTTAAAGTATCATGTCTGCCTTCTGATGACATTAATGATCTCTTCAGGATTCTAGAACAGGGAGCTTCAACTTTTTCATAACATGGACCTATTTACACCATGTAACAGAAGGCCCAATGTTAATGTTTTAGCAAGTAACCAAATTAATCTCCTCTCCTTTCAAAACATTCAAATTTTAAGTGGTAAACTAGAATAGAATGTTATGCAGGACTGTGGTGCATTCCTTTTTAAGTTGGACAAATGGTTCTCCTCTGAGTCCTGACATTAGCTTCAGACCAAAGCTTGGAAGGAACAATCACCAATCTAGTGCTTTTAGGATACTATAATCCCCAGCTACATTGTCAACTGTCTTAATAATTAAGGGAGTTGGCTATAAATTCTGAAGAATTTCACACTGGGAAAGACTGCTTTATGATTCACAGCCAATCTCTTTGCTTAAGCACTCATTAGCTTTCCTAGATTTATTAAACTAATTGAGGCAAAATTCTAATCATCATAGTTAGAGATGAATAAAATGAAAATAATATGTAGGCATACACTGAAAGTTTTGGAGAAACAGCTGAGAAATTTGCTATTTTCAAAAATCTGTTCTCTTGAGCATAATCAATTTATTTTCAAAAAATGAGACCCTCATTGTGTGTATCATACATACACAGAAAAACTATCCCTTCAGATACAATAATTTATATATGCCTGAATGCATACTCACATTGACATATCAAGGATGCAGTGGAAATTAGCAGGCAAAAGGAGAATTGTTTAAAGAAAATGAAAGCCAACTCCCTCACTGATAACCATGCTAATATATGGGAGTTCAAATCAAAACATCAGAAGAGCATGTTAGCATATCCTGACCATCACTATATACTGTTAAATGCAATGACCGATACAACTGGTATTCATCACTTTTCACAGGTGGAATGCAAAATATTCTGGATTTTGGTATCAGGTTTTGCTTCCAATCACACTAGTATCCTAAACTAATTCACAATGATCCAGAAAATGATTTTCATCAATGTCTCTTCTTGTAAAACATAGCACTACTTCCAGTGAATTGTCCCCCAGAAGATGGGGTGGAGGGAAGGGAGACAAACTTTTCTATTCAGGGAAGTTTGGCAGTTTCCGAACTTTATTTATGTTTGCTTTTTAAGTGATTTTGAGAAGCAAGAAATCCATGGCTGGCTCCAATGGTTGAGAAAGAGAAGAAGGAGTAAATCAATTTAAAAAGCTGCAGGGAAATTAAAGAAAGTAGTCATTGTTCTTCGCTCTAGCTAGCCCCCATGTGGTTAGGCTGGATTATGGTGGAAAACCACCTGCTATGAATTAAATAGATAGGAATAAACTAGAGGCACTTTCACATGTGCACTATGCATAATCGCATATACTCATGAACCTGGCTTGTCAGTCCCCGAGGATATGCTAGAAATGGACTTGATCTGCTCAAGCCCCATCACAGACAAGCCTTAGTCACAGTACCTAATTTTTAAAAAGTGACAATTGAAGCCAATGAAAATAAAAAGAAAATTGCCAAGTGAAAAATATTGCACACACAAAAATACCAAAAATACTGAGGATGAAGTTGCTACAAAAAAGGGCCTGAAAGAAGATAGGTCATTTACATTACAGAAAGCTAATAAAAAGAAAAAATATAATGAAGCACCATCATCATCTGAGGAAAATCTATACTCAAAATCTCACAGTTCTGAGCTTCCCCAAAAGGTTGTTTATTTGAACATCATATAACAGACTAAATTTAATTTGTTTCACATCAAATAATACTGTCCAAATGCAGCACATGCTGACTATAGTAAGACAAAAATGCAAAACATATCATAATTATTGTACAGAAAAATTTGCATTCAGTATTTTTTCCCCAGAAAACCCACATCTTGGGGAAGGAACTATATAAAACTGCAGGTTGAACAGGAGAGAATGAAAATTGCCTTTTTGCCCCCACTCTCAGTGACATTCTAAATTTGGATAGCAGCATTCTGCAGGCAAAAAAATAAGCAATTGTTTTCATGCTGGAAAACAAAAAGGACAAAACAGTCATTATATGAAGAGAGAGCATTTGTCTGTGTGTTGTATTACAAAATGGGTTTTAAGACTAGTTATGTTGTAGATGCTGATGAGAAGAATGCTATTGGCTCAATGACTCCAGCAATGTAACCAGTGGAACTTGAATCATCTCCCACACACATTTCATTAAATTGACTCCACCTCTATAATGATTTTTACAACTCCCAATGGTGGAGATCAAGAGTTACGTGTAAGGGTGCTGAAAACAGAAAGTATATATGTATTAATATACCAGGAATGCTGTACATATGTGCTCCTAGCTAAAGATGTGTGTCTAAAACTGTCAAGCTTTAACAGCCACTACAGGAACTTCTTAAGGAGACATGTTTATTCTTAGAACCAAAACTCCATGAATAGGGTTTGGAAGACAAACTACCATGATAACAATGTTATCTTCAGGCTAAGAGTTATTCCAACGGAACTATTGCCAGGGATAGTTTATGCCTGATCATTTATGTCATCTGAAAAATATAGTTTAAATAATCTGGGTTACCCATAAATCCCATAATTCTGAAAAGCATTTCCACCATCATCTTCCCAAGATAGAACTAGTTTTTAAGTGGGGGAGGGAGAGGGCAAGTACAGCTGCAAAATCACACTGGATCTTATTGCATAAATGAGCCAACAATGATCCCAAGGCCAAATGCAAACTTTTAAGAAAATTAGTTGTTTACATAAATAACACTGATGCCAAGAGATGAACAGATTACCAACCAATCTGCTTTAGGAATTATAATCTCAGAATTCTGATTACATTATGAATAAATCAACATTTCTATATTAAACTAAATTACAATTATAAACTATAGAATATTACCAGAGGAATTAATTTCCATGACAGGAAATAAGTTCCTCATCTTCAATGTAGCCTAGCCCTTAAAGGAACAATTCTGCGTTTATTTTATTATATTTATATTCTGCCTTTCATTTAGAAGAGAAAAGTGGCATACACAGTACTTGCATTTCCTATTTTTCCCAAAACCCATTCTGTGAAATATGTTAGCCTAAGAGGACAGCAACATCCCTAAAGCCATCCAATTAACTTCCATGGCAGAGGGTGGAGTAGAAATTAAGAGCAAGCACACACACTTGCTCTCAAATAACAATCCATATAATTTTGTCCCAAAAAGTAGATGATTTAACGATTAAATCTCTAATGACAACAGACTTAAGAAACTGATAAAATCAGAATAAATGCTGCAGAAAACTTATTGGTGACCTGCATTGATGGCTTTGCAATATTTTATGTTGATAAAAAAAGCTATAGACTACATAATCGGGTAAAGAATGACAAATATTCTGTGTATGCTCAGAGAGAACTGCATACCAGATCTACCATGACAGCTGCTGTCTATGTATAATACACTTTTTAGTATAATTAAGTTCTATCTTAAATTTTGCTGCTGTAAAAAAAATCAACCAATTAGAACCAACATTACATAAAGACTACTAGTTGTTTATACACGGAAGAAAAGTGCAAGAAAAGAGGAACTCTGAAGTAATTCTCTTCTATACAAGGCACATTAATAATTTTAATTACTTTAAATTCACAACAACAAAGCTATCTAAAACCTTTCCCAGTATTTATTTTTCTGTTTTAGTGAAAGTGGGGTCCATGAACAGTTTTGTTCTTGAATAATTAATGACCATTTCCCATATTCTGGGTTTTCAGAATTCAACCTGAATTTAATTCAGATTAAAATAAAATGAAGTACAAGAAGCCTTCTCTTTATGGCCCAATGAAGAATCCTGGAAAGGCCTCTAGCAGTGTTTAAGATCGTAAGATCTAGGAAATGTAGTGAGCAAATGATATTAATAGAGCACGTTATAGAGAAAAAGTTGCAATCTCCCAAAGAGAAATTTGCCCTAAAGTGTCTGCTGGGGCATGATGAGGTAACAGTAACCATGGCAGTGGGTTGCCAAGACAGTAAATTAGGGTCAGCATGGCACAATTTCAGAGGGAAGAGAGATCAGCAAAGGATAAAATATCTTGCCATTGATCAGCCCCAGGGGGGAACACAATCCACTTTGGGTCAGCAGGGCTTGGTTTGTATGTTTCCTTTTACCACCTTTATTTGTGCGGGCAAGACTGAATTCAAGCCCAAGGTTTTTTACTGGCTGAAGAAGAGCCCTTTCTGCCGCAGGCTCCAGGCTAGGTACCTCTGGACACCATCAGATCAGGGCGGAAGCCCCTCCGCATCCCCTCCCCACCCCACCCTCAGCTCACCCAGCTTCTCCAGGCTGACTCCATTGGAGCTGTTGAAATTGTCCACCAGGGTGTTGGTCTCTTCTTTATGTAGGTCGCCGGGAGGCGGCTCCGCCTTGCCGCCTCGGGAGCCGTTCCGCCGGTGGCTTCCCCCTCCACTCCCGCCGTGCGAATGGCCATGGCCGCCGCCGTGCTGATGGAAGAGGCAGAGCCCCAGGACGTTGATGAGCAGCCCGGCAGCTCCGACGCCGATGACCACCAAGGGCTGTTCGATCTCGTGGGGCTCGGTGAAGCGCTCGATGGCTTCCAGGAAGATGGTGAAGCACAGGGCGGTCAGGAAGACGGCGTTGACCAGGGCGCCCATCACTTCGGCCCGCACCCAGCCGAAGGTGTTCTTCTTGGTGGCGCGGGTGCGCTGGGCGAAGCGGACGGCCACCAGGGCCACCACCAGAGCCATCACGTCGGAGAGCATGTGGAAGGAGTCCGAGAGCATGGCCAGCGACGACGTCAGCCGGCTCACCACCACCTCCACTACGAAGAAGCCGAAAGTCAGCGCCAGCATGCACATCAAGCGCACCCGCCGGCGGCCGTGCCGTCGCCGAGCCTCAACCGGCCGCTCGCCCGGACTCTCCACGCCCATGCTGCCGGCCTGGGGAGCCACTCAGCCGCTTAGCAAAGGCGCCGCTGCCGCAACCAAACCCGCGAGGGAAGAGGAGCGGGGTAAGCAGCACCACTCGTCAGCCGGCCGAAGGGCCCCCTCCGCCGGTGAAATCGCCCCTCTCGGCGCGGCTAGTAAACCACCGACCGTGCCGGGGCTTCTGCTCTCCCGCGGGCCAGAAGGGTTGCCGTGATCGTCACTATCGACGAACCGCCTCTCTGACCTGCCGCCGCGCCGTCTCCCTTCTATATAGCCCGCGTTCCAAGAAGCGGCGGCAACCACCCCACCGCTCTTTGCAGACGGTTTGAAACTAAACTTTGCACCCGAACCCCCTAACACTCCTTTCCACACGGAACCCCAGAGCCACCCGCCGCTAGGCTCCGCCTATCTGAATCTTCCTCATTGGCTACAACCCCGGCAACCGGGCGGCCCCACTCAAACCTCCCGGCGGGATTGGCCCCTGGGGATAGTCTCGACAAACCATCCGCCGTGCCTCCAAACCGCTTTCCTATTGGCCTGGCTTACCTCAGGCTTTTCGTAGGTCCCGCCTAAAGGGCGGGGCGACCCCTTTGATTGGAAGAGATGCTCGGTCGGGATGTATAACATCCTATCAATCTCCCGCTTTGGAGCCGCCTCCGAAAGAGTTATTTTTTTCGGGACTGGTGCAAAAGGTGGTGGCGGGTTTCGAGCGGAACGTTTCCTTTTCTCTCCCCCCCCCAGCCCTCCCCCCCAGCCCAGCCTTCGCCCTGGTTTTCCACACGCCCCGCCAAGCGGAGGCGGCCGTTCCTTTTGCAGCAACTGCTTAAGCGCCCGGCCCGAACTTCCCCTTTTCCCCTCGGTGACACTGACAGCTCTCCCCCACCTCCGTGTCTTGCCACCGCACCATGACGTGGAATAAGGGGAGCTGGAAGGGGGGCTAGGGGCGGACAGGACGTGTGGAAAGCTGCCGGCGTGCACCCGATACGGCAAGCGCAGCCCTCCTCCCGCAAAAGCCCTGGATTCGTCTCTGCGGAATTAACCCTGCTTGGGTGTGAAATAAAGAAAACTGCTGAAGTTCGCATCCTGCCTCTTTCCTGCAAAGGAAGCTCAGACCAGGATGCGTAGCTGCCCTACGTGTTATTCTCATGACATTCCTGGGGAAGTATTTTAAGACGAGAGAAGAAGAGCGGCCCACCCCGTCCTCCCCTCAGGCCTCAAGAAGAATATGAATTTAATTTTCTTAGTTCAACTAACTCTGAATGCGGTTATGATTGGACTGGTTTTAAAAGGTTTCCAGAGAGACCTATTAAATTTGGTGGCCATCACATCAAGCAACAACTACACAGTTTGCAACAACAACTTTCCAACCCAGTGCTTTAACCACTATCCCAAACTGTCTCCTTAGCCTTTTAAGATGCTATAAGCATTGAATGGCGTCTATGGGATTGAACAATGTTCACCCAGCCTAGCGCAAGGAATGCATGAAGTGCTTAGGAAAGGAATGGTTACAGCTTGGTTTTTTTTTCCTTTCTGGAGTGCTACTTTTTTTTCTGTGCCACACCAGGTGGCAGCACCTGGCTGATAGAAAAAAAAGCTAAGTGGGGTCAGGCCCAGATAGTGTTTGATGGAAGTTCCCCTGGAAATGAGATTTGGGTGTAGATGGAGAAATACCATATATATATATATACACACACTGGAAGGAGACAATGCAAACAATTTCATTGCTACAAAGTTTATGGTTTTCTCCAAGATCAGAGACTGAATGTAGCCCTGCAGAGTCTTTGCCTTTACAGTTATTTTCTATATTGAGGTAACATTGCAAAGGATAAAACACTAAAGATACTTGTATCATAACCTTTCTTTTTTATATAACTACTTATTTTCAAAAACAGAATTAAAAGTTAGACAAGAACAGGAAGACAATTGAAAACAAGGATTCAAGAACAACGACAAGCAGTTAAACAACACACAACACCAGTTCAATTGGGAAGAAACAAAAATCATTGGTCATGTCAACACCCACCATACACATGAATTTATTCAATCCTGGTATTCTACTAAAGGAATAATTAGCAAACACATTGAGTTAGATCCAGCATATGAATACCCAAGAAACCAGACCATTCGAATGACCAGTCAGCAAGAGAACCAATCAGCTGCTAAAAATTTAAATATAGCTCCAAACGAACAATCAATCACATGACCAACTGACCACATCGGTACACAAGACATATATATAAGCTGTTGTTGTTTGTTGTTGTTTATTAAATTTATAGGCCGCCCTTTTCCCTGAGGGGACTCAGGGCGGCTTACAATCAAAAAGGAAGGGGAGTGTAGGACAATACAAAAGAAATGTGCACGAAAGTAAATTAGACAGTAAAACACAACATTCACTCAGCATTCGGGAGGGGCAAAAATAAGATTATCCCCAGGCCTGACGGGCTAGCCAGTTCTTGAGAAGAGGAATAGGACAAAAAATAATCTGATAATGATGTCGCCTAATCTGGTAACAAAATGTTCAGGAACTAAATGTCAAGTTCAGAGAGCAAACCACTGCCAAAATCTAAAACCCGAGCTACAAGTATTTTGTATTATTTCAAAGAATAAAAAGAAACCATTCAAAGTTACAAGGGCATTAAAATTGACTTATGGCTGTCCTTTTTTACATGACTGTTACAGCCATCTCCACGGTCACATTTGGGCACTTGGCAGTTGGAAGGTATTTATGATAGTTGCAGTGTCCTGAGGTCATATGTGATCACTTTTTGCCACCTTCTGACAAGCAAAGTCAATGGGAAAGTTAGACTTACTTAACAAATGTTGTAACTAGCGTAACACTGCAGTGTTTCATTTAACAAGTGTGGCAAGAAAGGTTATAAAATGAGGCAAACTCATTTAACAACTGCCTCACTTAGTAATGGGAATTTGGAGCTCAATTGTCATACATTGAATACTAGCTGGATATGCTTTGTTGATTTCAGAAAGGCCTTTGATTATATCAATCACATAAAGCTATGAAAAATTCTGAAAAAGTGGGACTCTCAAAATATCTCATTGTATTCCTGAAAGAATTAATTTAATTTGTACTAATAATATACTTAGAGACTTTATGAATAAGATAGATACAGTGATAATGGAGTGTTACATTAAACACAGATTTTCACACTAATTACACTATTTTGTTCCCATGATATTCCTCCTATATGTAGAAGCCATACTGATCTGAAATTGGCTCTTTCCTTCAGTGTCCTTACAACATTGTGGTTTTTGTCTACAGTTTGGGAAGTTGAATTAAGTATTGGTGCACATCTTACTCTGAAGGAAACACTGAAAAGACAGTTTTTCAATATTTTCTCTGAAGCTGTGGGGTAAGCAATTTCCCTCTTGTAAGCAAGCCATCATTGTGCTTTGCCACTATCCTCATCCTTCCCAGCTGCTCTAAAAGATAACTTTGTAACCTGGTCAACAGTAGCCAGCCAGCTTATTTTTTTAAAGAAGTATCTATGAAATACAAGCGTGATAGGGAAGATAAGAAGGAAGAAAGCGGTTGACTGCAATTTTTTGTACTGCTGTCTTGAGACAGATGGAGCAACTAGCAACACTGGAGAACAAGAGCCAATGGTGGGAACTATTGCAGCAGGAGAAAACTACAGAGAAAGATGAGGATGGTATGGAAGTACTCTTGTATCTTCTGTGTTGTTTTGTTTTCCCTGCACATAAAAAGAACATCCCATCACCCAGAAATATCACAATAGACTTATATACTACTTCATAGTGCTTTTACAGCCCTCTCTAAGCAGTTTAGAAAGTCAGCATATTGCTTCCAACAACAATCTGGGTCAGTGGTGGGTTTCCATTTTTTTTACTACCAGTTTGCTTGTGTGCATGTGTGTGCATGCGCAGAAGCATTCAGGTGGGTGGGTGGAGCCTTCCACCGTCACTACCGTCACTACCGCCACTACCGGTTTGCCTGATCCGAGCCGAACCAGCAGAAAACCACCTCTGATCTGGGTCTTCATTTTACCCATCTCGGAAGGATGGAAGGCTAAGTCAACCTTGAGCCAGTGAGATTTGAATTGTCAAAATGCAGCTAGCAGTCAACTAAAGTAACCTGAAGTAATGC
Source organism: Thamnophis sirtalis (assembly GCF_051295495.1). NCBI lineage: Eukaryota > Metazoa > Chordata > Lepidosauria > Squamata > Natricidae > Thamnophis > Thamnophis sirtalis. Next base: position 44,836,277 of record NW_028261386.1, read on the forward strand.
ACTCTAACCACCGTGCCATCTCAGCTCTCAATGGAACACTCAGAAGAGTCCTTCTTTTTAGCTGTGGTTCAGTGACTGCATGCTTTACCTGAACCTTTTAAGTTTCTTCACAGATTTGCAAATCTCCTTTTTCATCACTTATAGTCTTGCCTGTGTCAAAGTTAGAGCAGACAATTGCATTTGGTGTGGGGGAGAAATCATTGGCTTTTCTTTTTCTTTGTGTGGACTTCCTTTGCAAATAACTATGCAGGCCTCATTTTGTTCAAATGGTAAGGAAATAACTTTTATACTAGGAAAGAAAGGGACTTGTGAGTTGGCCATTTTGCTATCAGTATACTGATCAGAACAAAAGAAAGTACAGTCAGAACATCCTGAAACTGTTTGCTTTTTGTTAGATCGGGTAATGTCAAGGCACACTCAGGCTTAGGCAACAGAACAAGTATGTACAATCCAGCGAAGGTTTAGTCTGACAGCAGCCCTTTTATAAGGAGCTGTCAGACCCTTCAACCAATGAGATTGAATCTCTGTTCCCTCCGGAACAGAGGACCTTGGTGGAAACCACTATAACAGTTGCTAATATCTAACACTTTTCAATCTGTTGGAAATAATGTTTGAAAGTGTCTTTTAGGAAAGAAGGTTATTGTATTCTACTAGCAAATTGAATCGCTTGAAATAAGTAGTTCACATCTGCTGTTTTAACTCATTACTATGTGTCTGAGAAGGCTTAGTAAAATTAATAATCACATATAGAATAATCATGTAAGCCAGGAATGTTTTGGGAAGTTAAAAAGGATTTAGATCAAGGGTGTCAAAAGGGTACCCAGGGGCCGGATTCATCATGCACAGGCCATGCCCACCTCAGCTCCACAAGTGGAAAAAAAATCACAAAATGTCACATGACGGCAACATGACACAGCAAGCTTGACGCCTGTGATTTAGATTCAATTAGCATAGTTTTAAATTGTAAAAAAATGATAAATGCTCTATATCAGAGATGTCAAGCTCCCAACCCACAGGCCAGATGCATCATGTACTGGCCACACCTACACCTGGTTTAGCAAAGGCAAGGAAGGTCCCAATACGTCATGTGACACCGCTTGGATGACGTAACTTTGACATCCCTGGTGCATTCTGGCATTCACATTGATTGAACAAAGCGTTCATTCCCCTATGCAGAGCAAAGTCCCAAAGTGGTGGTTCCACCATAAATTGAAACACTACTTCAGCCAGGCATGCCCTTACTAATTTTAGTTTTTTTTTTCATTTCATATTTTGCATATTTATATTTTATTCTACCAATACATTAATAAGATTCATGCAAAGTCAGGTTTTATTTAAATGACTACCCAGTTTCCAAATGTAGACAGCTAGTTGCAACTTAAAAGAAAATTGTACATAAAATATATTAGTCAAGAGTCAAATTTCTGGATCTTATAAGCATCGTGTGCAACAGCCTATTCAATTAAATATATTAAATGATGGGTTAATATGTGCTTATATTCACATAGTGTGACATGTAGCTCAGTGGCTAAGATGCTTAGCTTGTCGATCATAAAGGTTGGCAGTTCGGCGGTTCAAATCCCTAGTGCCGCATAACAGAGTGAGCTCCCATTACTTGTCCCAGCTTCTGCCAACCTAGCAGCTTGCAAGCATGTAAAAATTCAAGTAGAAAAATAGGGACCACCTTTGGTGGGACGGTAACAGCATTCCATGCGCCATTGGTGTTTAGTCATGCCGGCCGCATGACCACAGAGATGTCTTCGGACAGCACTGGCTCTTCGGCTTTGAAACGGAGATGAGCACCACGCCCTGGAGTTGGGGACGATTAGCACATATGTGCAAGGCGAACCTTTACCTTTACCTATATTCACATTTGCTGAGTACATTAAGAGATTAAAATAAGAGAATTACAAAATGTATCTTATTTCTATCCATATTATAAACTCTGTGACCTGATATCTGAATCTCAGGGTGAAGTAGAAAACTGTTATTTCAACGTGAAATAATTTTCAAGGATCTTTGTTCCTATTTTAGGAACTGCAACTATATTTAGAAACAATTGCCTTTTGATATTTTTTTTATTTAGCCTATAAATGAATGATAATTATTATTGTTATTTCCAAATTCTAGAAATTAGATAAAGGCCAATTAAATCATAATCATTAGAGTAGATTAGATCATTGAGAGCTGAATAGCATCCATGTTTTATTAAAATAGCTGCATAATCAATTTTAGAATTAAAAATATTAACATAAAGAACTTGTAGAGAATTCTAACATTTAGGGCTTATATTACAACGATAGAATCTGGAAGCAGAAGCAAGGTTCTCATTCAATAGAATAAGCAAAAAAATTCCCAAACAGCAAGACTGGCTTATTAAATTTTGCAATAAAACGGAAGTCACAGAAAATAAAGCCATAAGCCTTAGGGAAATAAGTCTAAAGCCAGTGTCACACTGAGTCTTGGTTTCATATATATATATATATATATATATATATATATATATATATATATATATATATATATATATATATATATATATATATATATATATATATATATATATATATATATATATATATATATATATATATATATATATATATTCTTCTCCTCTCTCGTACCTAGAAAAAGACTCTCAGTTTAAAGCTAATTATGATTCCCTAATTATATGATACAAATAACTTTTCCCCCAGAAATAGCCTAATAACAAGCTAAGAGTTTAATTTTAGTTTGATCCTGGTTTGTTTTTACTGATAAAAGCTTTTCCTTGTAGGCTTTAAAGATAGGGCAGGAGGAAAAAATGAATAAATGATATGCAGATGGCTGTAACTAATTGTTAAATTGGATTTTCCCTATATCTGAACCATTGTTTAGCACTTCTTTGCAATAGTCATACATGATAACATAGAAAGCTCAAAAATAAAAAATGAAATAAAATGCAGTGTTGGTGGTAGGAAAATAGCATTGGTTATCCTCTTATTTATTTTTATCTTTCCAGATAGTCGTCTGTTATCTGGGACGGAAGTGAAAATGATTCACAGGAAGGGGGGAAAATGCTAAAAATAATTAATGCTTGGAAGAACAAAACAATCTATTTATTCTAATAATAATTGTCCAATGACTGACACATTAATATGAATGTTCAAATTATTTTTGTTATATTGCAAATATTTCTAGAAAATGGAGGATTCACTCATGGCTCTTCCTTATATAACCCCCTAATCACAGCACAAATATGCTCTAGAAGAGTGTCATGCCATGCCCTCACAATGTTGCCTTTGTCTCACTTCCAGTTGAGGCAACTTAAAGTCATTTTCAGCTGTTTTGAAAGACTGCTTTCTCTCTTCTGAGAACTCTGTTTTTGCCATGAACACAAGTTATCACCCCTCATTGGCAACCTTGTTGAAGATGAGGTCAGGGGTTAGAATTTGCCCAGCTCCTTTGGGTCACTTTAGACTGCTAGGGGCATACTCACACCTCTCTGATCACTGACTACTACTTGTGGATGTTGGAAGATTCATCATTGCATACACCAGCTTTCTGCCCCTTTAGGAGCAATATACGAAGGGACAGTTAACAGCAATTTAACCTTTTCATCTCCATTCCTTGTTTAACAACACTTTTTTGCATATCTCTTTGTGGTATGTCTCCAGCTGGTTAGAAGGATAGCTTAGGGCTATCGTAATTGTTAACTCCTGGTTCTGAAATGCTCTTTATCTCCCACCAGTAACAGAATGTGCACTGTGTTACCAATAGATTATAGATGTGCTAGTAACCTAAGCCTCACTTCCACAATGTTATATCCTGAATAAATATTGTATTATATTCATTCAAGCACCATTCTCTAGAGTTTATTTTTCTAATTTTCATAATTTGTTCCTCTTTATATACATTCCCTTGCAGTAAAGAATCTAGCCATTTGTTTTCTTTTTTTCCTTTCTTATATGTAATAGATGCAGAGGGAAATTTTGTTGCTTTGAGACCAGCTCTTTCTCCTGTTCCTCCACCACAGGCAACTTTCAACACCCAGATGTTAGTGTCAGTAAGCAGAGATTAAAAATGCATCTCCTCCTTCTCCACATTAACCCATTGTAAAACTTGCAACTGAAATAAAAACTACTGAAGAAAATGCTTACTTTCAAAATTGCTGATATGCTACTTTTTCTCCAATACTTTTAAACGCAATGAGAAATGGTGGCTAGGCAGATTTGCAGCTAATATCAAGTCCTGTTTTGCAAGCAGCTACACAATGCATGCAACATGTTCTGGGCACAAAAGTAAGAACTGCTTAAAATTTTACTTTTTTTTGCAATTGGGATGTGCAGATGTTTGCTGCTCTAGGAGTTGCAGGCACCATGAGAAAGAGCATTGCTCAAATGATAATTCAGGTAATCCTCAACTTATGATCATAATTGGGACATAATTTACATTGTTAAGCAAAACAGTTGTTAAGTAAGTCATGCCCAATTTTAGGACCTTTTTTGCCATAGTTGTTAAGCAAATTACAGTGATCATGGAGTAAACCATAGCACTGTTACCATTCACAGAGAGGAAACTGCCAATTTATATCAGCTTGATAATCTTTCATATTTAGCCAGTGACTCTGGATGTAAAGAAAAATAGTTAAAACATCCAGAAGAATAGCAAAACAAAATAGGCTAGAGTTGTTCCAGATCTGGCACTTTAAAACTACTTCTTAACAATGTGTTTTGTAAATAATTCACTGAGTCATACTTACATGGCATGAAGCATACCAACACCATCTATGAGTGTTTCCATTTAAGCAAATACTGCACCTAGCCCTTAGAATACCCTAAAAACACTCTCATTGGGGAAAAAAATATCAGGATTAAGGCTTGTGTATGTTTCTTCTTTAACTAAATTCTTTAGTTCTCTACAGTGTCCAATTTATAAAATTGCTTATCTTTATTTTGCTTTGTAAAAGTCCAAACAAATTTATTTTCCATCAGAAGGATTCTTTACAACTAATTCCAAAATTTTATTCCAAAATAAAATTTTGGAATTTTACAGTAATCTGTTTGTATATTTCTATCAAAGTCTTATTTAGCTTTTTATTGTTTTATTTCATAAAAAAATTCTTATGGTTATAACTAAATTTTTCTTTCATTAAGGATTGGAGACCAATCCACCTAGCATTTTCAGATTTGTCAATCCAAAGATCTCTAATAGCTTAAAAGTAGTTAAAAAGCAATTTCCAAACATGATTAGAAAAGGAAGTTTGCAAGCGTGTTATCCTTTGAAGGGCATTGACTGTGGTTGCAAGCAAGATAATTTATTCCTATCATCTTAAAACTCAAAACTCACCACCAACCACTATTTTGTGGTCTCATGAGAAGCAATTGTTTGGAGTGGATTTGAGTGATTTCCCGTTCTCTCCTTATCCAGAGAGATTCTGAAGATCAATCTACTCACTGGTTCTTTGTTCTTCACTATGGTTGTTGGTACCACTTTTTGTGAAGCTATCTCAGTTCTGCCATTTCTTCTTCCAAAAGTCTAAAAGCTATCACTTTTTTCCAATGAAATACTTCCCCATGCTTTTGTTTTCCAATTTCCAATTTATTTACAAAGGGGCTACAGGTGGAAGCCAGCTGCTTCTGCTAAATTGGCTCCTGCCATCTTTTGAACGCCCTATTTGTCAATACCGGGCAAAGTTTATTTTTTAAAAATCCTTGCCATTACAATCAGTCACAGGAATAATTCTATTGTTAGACTATATTTCTCTGAGTTAAATTTATCTTACATTTCTTTGTATGTTTGTCTTGCAATTTTATTATGCTTACCTCAGTGGTGGGATTCAAATTTTTTTACTACCAGTTCTGTGGGTGTGGCTTGGTGGGCTTGGCAGGGTAAGGATATTATAAAATCTTCATTCCCTCCCCACTCCAGAGAAAGGATACTGTAAAATCCCCATTTCCTCCCGATCAGCTGGGACTCGAGAGGCAGAGAATAGAGATAGGGGCAGGGGCAGTCAGAAGTGGTATAATTTCCACTACCGGTTCTCCCAAACTGGTCAGAACCTGCTGAATACCACCTCTGGCTTACCTGTATAATTTCATTTATAAGATGCTTGAACAAGATAGACTTCAATTCTAGCTAATTCCATATACTTACCCTGGATTGCTTTTATATTGATATAAAATAACTCTTCTAGATAAGGATCTGAACAACCAAGTAAATAGAGAACATTTGGTAAAAGGAGTGCTGTTAGGAAGAAAAAGGTATTAGCGTACTTACATCAGGACCCTGAACAATTGAAACCATTATGGGAGTTGAGGTCAAGGAAATATTACGCTCATATTGGTCTGGGAAAAAAATATGCAATTGCTCTCTCATTTCTAAAATTTCAATATAGAGGTATAATTCAGAGAAGGAGCTCTTCTCTTCTTTTTTCTCAGGAAAATTAAAGGAAAGGAGATCTGGGGGAGTACTGCAGAGAAGGCCTTGGCTCGTCACTTGTCTGTGACGAGTGTATAGTACTGAATTCATCATGAGTATGTTGTTTCCTCTGCTCTTGAAACCCCAGAAAAGCGATGGAAGATCCAGAGGTGAGATTATGCTTCATTTGGAGGGCATGGGTTGAGCTAAGTTTCACACTGGTGTTACGAGCATTCATGAAACAAGTTACAGGCATACAAACTCACCATTAAGCCTATGGGATGCAACCTTTATGCATAAATCTAAAAAAATATGGACAAATAGTGAAATGTACATGGTTTCCAAGTCTAAATCTTTCCATGCAGAACGTTGACTTACCCATGCAGTTCATAATGCAGAAAAAAATGGCTGACACTAATTAGTATTTTGAGATCCATAAATCCATACACTTATCCCACTTCTGAATAAAACATTGGAATTGACCCCAATCTGCTAAGCAGCTGTGTGAGAATAGATCCATATTTGCTATGCATGGATATCCTTAGAGTGATGCCAGAATAAAATGAAAGGTCCTAGCTAACGTAAAATGAATTGACTAGCAAGATTGAGTAGGAAAAACAATTTGCAGATCAATAATCCATACTGTTACTTTATCTGGTTCGGAATATGAGCAAAATGAAAGATGTTTTACATGAAAAACTGTGAGTAGAAGTAGGAACTAAAGAATTAAAAGAAATAAATGTATTGAGGGGCATAATCTGAAAATAAGCTATAAAATGATTAATTGACTCTGAAAAGGTGTGTTAGCAGCTTTCAAGATGGTGCACCACCTGATTTCTTTTTTAAGCTATGAGGAAACCTTAAATCCTACATTCAAACAGAAATCTGAAAATAAATATGAAATAGAAAAGGCATTTCTGAATAATGGGCATGTTTGCATTGTTTACTGTGAGGTGGCAATCTCAGAAAACAAGAACCATTTAGGATTCTGGAAAGATCTTTATTGCTAATAAGTAACTGAATCTTGAAAGCCTACCAAACCAATTACAGGTAGTCTTCAATTTACAATAGTTCATTTAGTGATTATTCAAAGTTACAACAGCACTGAAAAAAGTGACATGACTGTTTTTCAGTTACAACCTTTCCAGCATCGTCATGATCATGTGATCAAAATTCAGATGTTTGGCAACTACTTCATATTTATGACCATTTCTGGAGTCATATGATCCCCTTTTGCGACCTTCTGACAAACAAAATCAATAAGAAAGCCAGACTCACTTAAAAACCGGTGTGACTAACTTATGAACTGCAGGAATTCACTTAAAAGAAAGATCATTAAATGGGGCAAAATTCACTTAACAAATGTCTCACTTAACAACAGAAATTTGGGGCTCAATTGTGATCGTAAGATGAGGACTCCCTGTATACTGCATAATTTCTGCCAGGTATAATGAATTTAGAGTTATTCAAAGTTTTTTTCATGCACTTCCCTTACTCCCCTAGACTCAGAAGCCAGGAGCAATCTGAGAGCATCTTTACAGATTGATACATTTTATTAAAATCATAAGGTTGCATGAGTTATAGTTTATTTCATCAGAATGACCTTGTTTCCTCCCTTAACTTACTTGCTGCCTCCTCTGTGTCCCCAAGGCCTATTAGGTTTTCCATCATATTCCTTTATACCTAAAGAACCAGAAATATGAAGTCCACAAAAAATTGAAGTGATCAGGAGCATTAAACATTGCAGCAATGAGGACATTTGGGTTAAAACAGGTTAAGGTTCCTTCAGTTGCCTTGTGCTTATGCAACAGGATGCTAAAATGGGTTACAGCACATACTAGTTTTGATTCTTTCATTTCCTGGAATTTACACACCTACCATAATGCAGCTGCCATTAAAATTCTTCCCTTGCATTCCTAGCCACAATTAAATGGTATTCCCTTTATGTTTTGGTTGCTATAATTTATTAATTTTTAAAACTTATTTACAGAATCATCCATTTCACAGCAGTGACTCTGGGCAGCATACAAAGATTAAAATCACCAACATATAACTCATGTCTCCCTGATTAAATGAAACAAAGATACTTCCAGCATACAGAACAAGATTAATTCACCTTAGTCCCAAAATTAGAAATAGAAATCAAATCTGTAACATACCTTTCTCTGAGTGTCTTCATTTTATCACTCTTAAACAGTCTTCTACTGAAGAAGGGAGCTACTTTCCATTGTAATGGATATCTTAGCAAAGTCTTTGGGTGTGCCAACACAATGCTATCTTTAAGAGTGCATAGTGTGTTGAGTCCTATGTGCTATTAAATAAGCTAATAAAGCCAATGTTTTCATTAAAACTGATCAAATAAATTGCAAATATTCAAGAGAAGAACAGAAAACACACATACTGAAGTGTTATCGAGGCACTCCTGTTTTTCTCCTTCTAGTCCAGGGATGTCAAACTGGATTTCTTTGAGGGCCAGATCAGCATTATAGCTCTTCACGGGCCGGCCGAGGGGGGGAGGGGGAGAGAGGACAGACACCTCCTGCAGCACCCTGCTGATCAAAACTGGGCATGAAGGCCACATAAAGGCCCCCCCATGAACCATTTTGACCAGCAGGGTGCTACAGGAGGCTGTCCAGGCTGAAAATGGGATGCGTTTTGGCTGCCAGAGGCACTGCAGGCCAGTCCTTTGCTATTTCCAGGCTGGCCCCATGGGTCAGATTTAAGCATCCCACTGGCCAGATCTGGCCTGTAGGCCTTGAGTTTGACACCCCTGTTCTAGTCAATCAGCTCTTTTTTGTTTCTTTTCTTAAACCACAGTATGTCCCCACTAAATGTAAATCAGAATATAACAAGGCTGCTACAGTATGAACATCCAACGGGGCGAGGAAGAATTAAGAGATTTCAGAGAATTGAAAGATTGAGAGATTTCCACATCTGAAAGAGAATACTGAAACCTTGCCCAACAAACTTACAAAATTCAGATGAAAGAATATGCATAAATTCCAATGTTTAGACTGTTGCCTCTACGTCTGTCATTTTTTTAAAAGTTTTTTTTATTTTAATTGAACAAAAACACAAAAAAGGAATCATCCTTCATTACATCTTGTAGAAAGTGTGTCGGTTGGTTACAGATAACTTTCGTGCATTTCTTTCACAGTCATTACTTATAGTTCATATTAGATTATACACTTTAAATAAAAAATCTTTGTATATCTTACTATCAATGTACCACAATTCTCATTTGACTACAATTATTTGAACATGCTTTTACCTCAAATCATTCATACTTAAAGACACAACCACATAATGGCATTCATTAGCTATTTCAAAAAAATCCTCCAATAACATTACACCTTTATGACATTTTTAAGTAAAAGTCAATTAATAAAGTTTCTAAACCTTCCCCCCCCTTTTCCCCCAACTCACTGTTTAGAATTTATATCCAAGTTACTTTTGCCAATACCATAGCATGTGTATATCATTAAACAATGTCCATTGACATTTCCTTGTTGTTATTATAATTGGCTAAAAATCGTTTACTATTTATGTTCCATCTCCTCTCATCAGACCCTCCCCCCCAAAAAAACCTTACACCTTTATGACAAGATCTAAATAAAAATTTGTTAATAAGATTTCCAGGTCTTTTTCCCAGGTCGCAATTTGCAATTTATATCCAAATTTCTTTTACTAGTTTGTCAATACATGTGTATATCATTAAGCTGTATCCATTATCATTTCATTATTGTTATTATAGTTAATTATTTGTTAATGAATAAACATTTAATAACAATCTAAAACAATCTAGGAGTTATTAAATTCCTACTTATTGATCACCAAAATCAACTAATTTTTATTATCAACTTTCATTGTCAACCTGTATCTTTCCAGTAACAAAACTGTCTTATCTCTCTTGCCAATTGTAGTGTCAGTCTTTTTTATCTCCTTTATAAGGTTTTTATAGACTTCTCTCCGCACTTTGTTGCTTGAAGGATCTCTCAGGTAATCTCGTTGCTCTCCAGCTGTTACTAAAATCAGCTTATCACACATCTTAGCGATTGACAATTACAAAATATATGGACTAAGGTAGAATTACAGGTAAAGCAGTGAATGTTTTGTTTTTACATTTTTACATTGATTCCATCTGTCAGGGTAATCTTTCCTGAAAGCTGTAAATTGAAGTAAGAAAGAAATATTAACTTCTTTCTTTCATTGATAATGATTTATAGAAGGATTTAAAAATGATGTTCTCTCTGATTTAGGTAACTGACATACATTTAAATAACTAGAACTCTGAACAATGGTCAGGGTTGGCATCCTATTTTGCATTCAGAATAATAATGATTTCCATCCAATCAGCTCAAATAGGCATAAGGAACTTAAAAGGGATGTTTTAGTAGAGATATTATTTACTCCAAAACTTAGTAAGCCAGTTTTGCTCCCTTAGTTTACTTGGTTTTCAAAGGTCTGTGACTTTCTAATGTCAATAATAGAAACATTTTAAGAATGCATTTAGTGCCACCCATTAACACATTACAGCCAGTTAATAATGTAGAGTGAAACTTCATTTCAATAATATATTATAACTGGGTCTTTGTTGGCAGGTACCTGTGGCTGGAATGACTCTCTATTGACTTTAGTTCATTGATGTATCTTTTCTGGCAGCAAAAATAAGAATGGAATTTGGCCGCTTCCACTTGATATCTATGGATCTGCTAATTCCATGTCATTGACTTTTGAATTCCAGGCTGGCACTCCCAGCTTCTATGCTGTCATTTAGGGTAACTGGAAACAAAGGTAAACAGGGCAGCAGTCTCTTAACCATTAAAAAAGACTTACAAGTTCAACTGAAATCCCAGTGAGCTTCTCGTGAGTTTTCATGGCAGTGTTATGGATATAGTTGGTCATTTCTTTTTGCAACTTCCCAGTCCCACTAGCTCTAGAGCAGTTTTTCCACCTTGGCAACTTGTGTGAACTTCAACTTCTCTGCTGGCTGGCTCGGGAATTCTAGGAGTTGATCTGCTTTCGCATATTTTCACATATCTTCAAGTTGCCAAGGTTGTGGCAGTGGGTGGATTGCAGCATTAGAATTTCACAATACATGTAGTCTCAAATTATGACTGATTGCTTAACAACCATTCAATTTTATGACTGACACAAAAAAGGGGAACTTACATCCTGAATTTGAAGTTCCAACGACTGGGTTCCCTCCGCAGTCATTTGACCAAACTTCAGGCACTCAGCAACATGGCCATATTTATGGCCATTTGCAGAGTCCCCTGGTCACATGACTGCATTTTACAATAGTTTTGCCAAAAACTAGCCTTTACTTCTGGCTTTCATCTAAAATGTGCCTATAGTAGACCGTTGATTTGTTTAATGCCCGTGATGTACACTTTACCACCTTTATTCATTTAATGGCTATCCTCAAAAGATTGTAAAATTGGGTCTGACTAACCTATTTTACGACCATTAAAACATTATACACAAGTTCCATTATGGTTGTATGTCAAGGACTACCTGTAGTAAAAAAAAAAAAAAAAAAAAACTAAATCCCATTCCGATGGTGGTGGCAAGCCACTTGATCAGCTCCATATTGACCTAGAGTCCCCAGGACACTGACAGAACCATGTCCTCAGGGCCTTCTGGAAAAATATCAAGGTCGGGGCCAATCTTACCTCTGTGGGAAAGATATTCCAGAGAGAAGGCCCTTATTCTAGAGCCCGCAAGATGTACTTCCTTGCTAGATGGAACTCTGGTGGCAAGGCTCTGGTGGTCCACTAAATGTAATGATGTCATCAATTAGGACCTTTTCTACAGAAATATGCCTTTTGTAGCAGCATGCCCTCTGGAATCAGTTTCTTCCCCCCTCCCCGCCCAAATTTACCCATTTCTCATTCTACTGGCAGTTTGATGGTCAAAGAGCCTGAAGATGTGGTTTTTCACCCTTGGCAAAGACAGCTGATGCTTGTTATCTTCCTTTCCCTTATTCTCATCTAAGTTTATTTTCTCTGCCTATATCATCTTTATCATCAGTCTGAATCTGTTGTTTGATTGTTAGTCCAATTCATTTTACAGTTTTCAAGAGAGTAATGTGTTCATATCTGATACTGTCGGTTCACTCTGTATCAAAACCTGAAAATTGTGGGAGTCCAGGCAAGAAAATGTTGGGTATAATATAAAACCAATGATAATTACTTAAGATATTTATTTCAACAAATATTGTGTCCATTTTTATTACAATTTTAACAATAAATCAGCAATTATATCAGTGGCAAGCATCCTTGCATACTCATCTCAAGGCCCATGTGCCATACTGCCAACCTGTTCCACCTCAATTCTGCTGTTCTTCTGAATTCTGTTAGTTCATATCTCTTTTGTTATGCTTGTGAACAAGAACAGGAGCAGAAGGAACATTAAAGGTAAAGGTTCCCCTCGCACATATGTGCTAGTCGTTCCTGACTTCTTGGAAGCAGTGCTCATCTCCATTTCAAAGCCGAAGAGGCTTTGTCCAAAGACGTCTCCATGGTCATGTGGCCAGCATGACTAAATGCTGAAGGCGCAGGAATTGCTGTTACCTTCCCACAAATTTTTTCTACTTGCATTTTTTATGTGCTTTCAAACTGCTAGGTTGGCAGAAGCTGGGACAAGTAACTGAAGCTAACTCCATTATCTCCTGAGTCTCTCAGGATAGGGCGGCATACAAATGCAATAAACATCAACATCAACACCATTACATGGCGCTAGGGACTCAAAGTGCCGAAATACCAACCATTCTGATTGACAAGCTCAGTATCTTAGCCACTGAGCCATCGTGAAGGCACATTAGTCTTACTTTTTTACAGATCCTCTGGACTGACTCTCAAGAGAAAAGTATAGTGGATGTAAAACAGCAACAAGGAAAGTCTTTCTTATGGAAGGAAATGATGGTCAACTTGCCTAAGAGGAGCTCCCCAAACATGAAATCAGCCTGAATAAGTTGCTGCATATTAGTACCAGCAGTTAGATACCGTTACCACTATTGCTGCATTTAAAAATAAGTAGATTAAAAGCTCATTCTACAGATAGTATATGTTTTTCCTTTCACATATTATGGACCAGTTATTCAATTAATATGCAATAATTAAATATATTTACTCATTCTTAATAAAGATGAGGGGATGGTCCCATCCTCCTTCAAAGATAATATATTGAATTGAACAGTTACAGTTATGTAAATTGTAATATTTTAAAAACGAAGGGAACAGTTCCCTCAGGATGAAGTTAGTTGGCATACTGAATAGCCAGAGACTATTGAATCCACTCAAAAAAAAATAAAAGCAGAGATAAAGTGACAATTAAATGGAGCATCCTGGAGTGGGGCATGACTGGCTGGCAAACTGGAAAAGAATTTTTCCTAGTAGGAGCTGAAGAAATACAGTAATATAATATTTTAGTATCAGTCCTACTGATTATTCTACATATTCAATGATGTGTTGAAAAATTACTTTCAAATATGTCAGGAGATAAACAGGCATTTGTTTCAAAAACAAATGCAGCTCTCAAATAAAAGTGGAAAATATAAATAATATGCCACACATAACTGAATGGTATCTGTGCATAAAGTACAATGTGAGGAAAAATTCTGATTAGTATCAGCTTGAAGGGTGTGACTTAAAAACAAGCATAATAGCCAGTTAATTTTTAATCTTAATTTGAGGTGGTTACCAATAGAAGAACTGGCTCAAATTCCTGATCTATATAGGGTGCTAATTAATGTAGTTTTCTTTAAATGAATACATGTGATTTTAATGATATATTTAGGAAAATAACTTAAATATTTAAGATGCAGCCTCTACTAAATAATCAGAATAAATGCATTTGGGATCAGTGTAGCCACAGGCAGTTATTTATAGTAGGAGCTAGCAGCATACATAATTTGAAATTCAGAAAATTGATAAAACTGAGCTGCTTTTAATTTCAGGCTGCATATAATGTTAAAGTCACATTCTTTTATTTTGTAAAAAAAATATTTTCTAACAACAGATCTGACCTGAACTTGTACGTACAGAATTATGCAAGGGGATTAGGTTTCCATAGTCATGCATTTCTACAGTAATCTGTACATGTGAAATTTCTGTTAAAGCAGATTAGAGGAATTTCATGTGCTAGATACACACATGCATGCAGGAATATGTTGAGCTAAAGAAATGATTGGGGGGGGGAGTGTTTACATTCTGTGATGGAGCAGAAAGCTGGACCATCAATATAACTTATGTAAATGTTATACTATAAAAGGACACAGACATCTTCTGTTCTTATCTTTACTACTTTGTCTTTTTTTTAAAATGATATATTCTGAGATTCTTAGTCACCAGGTCATGATTGTCCCAAAGCTGCTTTTTTTCAAGAGACAACTGGACTTTCTGGATTTTCTTTGAAGATGTTTCACTTCTCATCCAAGAAGCTTCTTCAGCTCTGACTGGATGGAAGGATTTATTCTGAATGCCACACGGCATTTTATAAAAGGTGATGGCAATACATTTTCCACATAATTGACTATGAGAAGACAGTTCGCACTACTTTGGAGAACTGGTTGTTAAGTTTCTAAGCAGTTTGATGAACTGGTTATTGGAAGAAATCATTAGCGCAGAGAACCGGTTGTTAAATTATTTGAATCCCATCACTGCTATGAGAGTATCAATTCTGGGCTCTAAAAATTCTACACACCATTAGATGGGATACATAGTCTAATCAATTTGATGCCATCCATTGATCATCCAGATATTTGCAATTCAATATGTTTTCATTGTAGTACTGCATGCTTCTGGCCATTATTTTTTCATGTTGAAGTATTTTAACCCCTGTAAAAACAAATGGACAGGCCTTCACAGCAATAAGTGTTTCTACCAGTGGTGGGTTTCAAAAATTGTTGGAACCTACTCTATGGGTGTGGCCTCCTTTGTGGGAGTGGCTTGCTACCCATGTGACTGGATGGGAGTGGCTTGCCGCCCATGTGACCGGATATGAAATTTTGAATTAGTACTTAGGTCGGTCCAAGTAACTATTCAGAAACTCTGGCATTGAAGCATGTAAGTCTTAAAGCTGTCAAGTTGCAAGATCCTTGCACCCCTAACCCTTTAGGAAAAAAACCCCAGGGGGTCTTCAAACCTGATAGTTTTAAGACTTGTGGACTTCAACTCCCAGAATTCCTCCTCCAGTCATGTTGCGGCAGCGTCATCTGCGTGGATCTTTTCCATCTTCTGTTTTTTCACAGGGGGCAGGGTTGCTGCTGAAGATGCCGACAAGCCCCCACCGCCACCAGAATAATGCTGCTGCCTCCTCCTCCTCCAACAGCACCATCACATTTGCTGCCCGGTGCTGTGGCTGAGGTGAAGCCACCAAAGCTCCCGCTGGCACCCCCGCCTGTGGCAGCAGCGGCGGTGCCTCCCCCTCTGTTCAGAGCACCTGAGCTGGGCTCCACGTTACCCCTGCTGCCACTGCCTCCTCCTCCACCGTGCTTTTGAGAAGCCATGAGGCCTTTTTTTCCTGCTCTCGCCCCCTCCGCCTTCCTACTGGCTCCCGCAGCCTCATGGCTCCTCAAAAGCACAGTGGAGGAGGAGAGGGGGAGGGATAATGCGGGGCCCAGCTCAGGTGCTTCAAGTGTAGGGGGAGGTGTCGCTGCCACAGGCGGGGGTGCCAGCGGGAGCTTTGGCGGCTTCACCTCAGCCGCAGTGTCGGGCAACAAATCCGGCAGTGCTGTTGGAGGAGGAGGAGGCGGCAGCAGATATTCTGGTGGCGGTGGAGGCTTTGGGGGTTCACTTCAGCCACAGCACCAGGCACAAGCGGCTAGGACTGGCCGCCCACAAAGGACCTCCCCGGGCTTGCTTTGCTGAAAATGGGGTGACTGGCATTAGTTTGAGCAGCCGCGGCCAGCGCAAACTACCGTCAGTCGCCCAGTGCTCAACAAAACAACTCAGGGGAGATCCTTTGTGGGTGGCCAGTTCTAGCCGCACCTTAGAGGGGAACATTGCTGGCATTCCTGGAAGTTAATTACTTCCGAGTTCACCGACCAACCGGTCTGCAAGGACCGGCAAGGACTGGTAGGAACCCACTCCTGATTTCTACATAGTATGAACAACAATGACAGCTCTTCAAGATGGCTTCAGAAAGGTCCTCAAGAGATGCCCACTCAACACCACTAAGTGAAGATTCACATTGCTTTTTTTTAAGCATCTGTTTTAGTTAGGGAGAAGAGGAATCAATCTTCACTAACATCAGTTTCATGCCAAGTGTAATGTTAAATTAATTGAAGGAGCAGAGGATGAAATAATCAATGCAGACATGTACCATACATCTTTGGTTCCCAATTTTCCTCTTCCCCAAACCACAAAATGGACAGATGAGTTATGTCTGCCATCAGTAACTTGAGGGAGAAAATAAAATAAAATTTAAAAGCAGTGAGGGTAGATTGAAAGTGAAATTCTTCGATTATAATTTAGGATAGATCAAACCCAGTGCTATCTTTTTATTTTAATATTCTGTTACTTACTCTATAGTTTATGGTTTCAAATTGTTCCAATAGCATTCACTAGTTGCTCAATGTGTAAACTGAACAACACATTAATTAAACAGCAAACAATATTCATCAGTGAATCCAATGGATTGCTTTGAACAATGAAATAATCAGGTATTATAAAATACTTCTTAATCAACTTTCTTTAAGATTGACAAGTATTTTAGAAGAGACAGTGAAAGACAGGTTTTTTTCTGCTAATGTTCAGTGAAGTTTGGCCTTCAAGTTACAATATTTATTAATTTTTTAAATTAAATTAAGTTACAATATTAACCAATTTCATTGTATTTAAGTACAATGACAATAAAGATTATACTTATTTGAACCCCAATGTATACATGTATCATGCAGACATATATAATCTGGCAGATGGCAAGTCTTAAACAATAGGCCTTGTGTAAGAAACTGGTGGTCTGGAATGAAAGGGATACAATAGGCCATATGTTAACATTTTACTATGAGAAAAGGGGATTTCCATATTAGAACTAATCATAATGGGGGAGGGGCATCATACTATTAAGAAAATAGAAGAAGGGGCTGTATTTTAATTTAATAACATGACTTTTAAGCTAAATTCAGTACAAACATAGTACCTCATTTTTCCACTATGTGGGGAAATTATCTTTCTCCCTTATAGAAGTATGTACTACTACAAATCTACCTGCACATGTTTATAATCTGTCCAGTAATCATTTCCAAACCTACAATCATTTTATGTGGATTAAAAAAGATTGTGTGCCAAGAAGATTATTTTTATGCTTCCCTTAGTTGAATACCTGCCATTCTGCAGTGTTTTCTCTGGCATCCTTCTTAACCTCAGGATGTATTTTTTTACCTTTGGAATTGAAAGTCGGTGATTTCCTCTCTGCCTTTAAGGTTATATGCAGGAATTTTATGAGCAAACAGTTGTTCTCACCGATCAATAAATGCTTCTGTAATAGCCATTTAGTTTGGATTGTCATGCTACCAGTGCCCAATTTTTGATAAATATTTCCAGGTACCTATGCGCACAATTGAGCCCAAAATTAATTTTGTTAAGTTAATGTTAAGCGAGGTAAGTTTTGCCCCATTTTATTATCTTTCTTGCCACAGTTGTTAAGTGAATCACTGCAGTTGTTCCATTAGTATCCATTAGTAACACTGTTGTAAAGTGAATCTTCCCCATTGACTTTGCAAATATGATCACAGGAATCCCTGTCACTGCAGTCAATATGAACCACTTATCAAGCATCTGAATTTTGATCACATGACCATGGGGATGCCACAACAGTCGTAAGTGTGAAAAATAGTCATAAGTCACTTTTTCCGGTGTCATAACTGCGAATGGTCACTAAACGAATGGTTGCAATTCGAGGACTTTCTGTACTTGTTTCACTTTTCTTGCTCTACAGACGCCTCAAGCAGGTGACTCGTAGTTTTACTCTACATTTTTCTTTCATTACACAGTATAAGGAAACTAAAGGAATAATCTATATTACTGTTGTTTTTTCTTTTAGAAAATTTTAGCAAGGGTCAATGTGAGCGTACACAAGCAGCACACATTCTGTGTGCTTATTTTCAACCCTTCTAAACTTTTGCAAACTGAAAGACGTAGAAACTTTCCAATTACAGAAAAGTACAATTGCGTCGTTTTGTTTTATAATACCAGTCACCAAATAGTAATTACTATCTGGGGAACAAGAGAGGTGTGTGTGTGTGTGTGTGTGTGTGTGTGTGTGTGTGTGTGTGTGTGTGTGTGTGTTGTGTGTGTGTGTGTGTGTGTGTGTGTGTGTGTGTGTGTGTGTGTGTTAGTTAGTTACATGAAAAATATGTTGCAAAACTAGAAAGGCTAGTGTTCTTATACTGTAAGAAACGTCCAAGTTCAAGCACTGCCACTTTCAAAGCCAGGAAGACTATCTGATTGAAACCCCCAAATCACCACTATGCAGTTAGTGTTATAACTGATGGGTCAGTACCAGATTCAGTAGGATAGTTTCATTGTATTTATCTGTCTGTTGTATTTAACTTTCCAGCAGATAACTATATCTCAGCTGTCTGAATCGTGAAATCTCAAGATAAACAACTGACAACTAACTGCAATCTTTGAGTTTCCAGCTGAGATGCTGAGTTGATCAAGACCAGGGGTGTCAAGCTCAAGGCCCACGGGCTCCATGAATCTGGCCCATGGAGTGCTTAAATCTGGCCCATAGGGCTGGCCCAGAAATATCAAAAGACTGGCCTGCGGTGCCTCTGCTGGCCAATACTGCACCCCCCCTTGCCCACTGCAGCCCATTTTTTGCCGGAAGAATGCTGCTAGAGGCCATGGAGAGCAAAAACGAGGCCTGGGGGGCTGTTTTGCCCAGTAAAGGATGCTACAGGAGGTGTCCATCTCCACCCTGCTCCCTGTGCCCCCCACCACTGCCAGCCCACGGAGAACTACAATGCTGATCCAGCACTGACAGAAATCCAGTTTGACACCCCTGATCAAGACCATCCTGAATCTTCATTTTCTATCTTATTTTCCAAAAGGATTCAGCCTCTCCAATGTTTTTATCATATATTCATTTAATAAGCACCCACACGTATCATTTTTAAAGAAAACTTAAATATGGTTAAACTAGAGAGACTATTAGTACTATACTTCATTTTCTTTCAACAGACTATATAGGCAAATGATATCACAATGCTAGTGCCCAATAAATATAATTTCTGATTGTTATGGAAAAGTGGGAGACATTATACTTAAGTTTGGATACAGGTGAGCAGTAAATATTATTATTTCTATTAATTTTAAGTGAGCAAAGTGATTACTTTTTCTTTCCAGTCCTTGAAACAGCACGTAGCCACTTCTTTTCTTCTGATGTGTGTGATATGGAGTTGGCGTGCATACCGGTCATATGATTTTTAATTTAATCAAGGTTTGTTTATTTTAATTTAATGTATTTAATTAACCAGCTATTAATGATTATTATTTATTATGTGCTGTCAAGTCATATTTATTTATATTTCTTTCTCCAATTTTAAAATCATACTCATCTTCTTCCTATTTACCTTCCATTCAGAATATAGGTTGAGTAAACAAGGGAGCATATGCAGACTTGTCTCACTCACTTTGCCAACCTGCAGCCATTCTATGTCATCATATTCCATCTGAATTGAGATTTCCTGACCTGTGTATGCGTTTCATATGAGAACCATGAGATGTTCTGGTATTCTTACTTTTCTAAGGACATTTCACATGACATTTGACATGACCTGCTTACGTGGTCTACCCCAAATTGGTGGGTGACTTCACCCAGAGCTTTCATGTAGATGTGGACTGGAGTCCTGTGGCATTCCACAATGGAGAAGACTTCCCCTCAATCAACACCAACTAAAAAGCTGGCTTCTATGTATCCGAATGTACAGCCTAAATATTGGAGGTGTGGTTCTCTCGATGCTACATATTATCACCTGCCAAAAGGTTAAGGCATTCTGGATAAAAATATGGTGGATTATGCAAAATATCTTTAAAAGAAAGATAAAGTTTACTCCTCAGTTATTCTTACTAGGTATATGTTGTACTGACTTTACAGTGGTAGAGACTAACTTGATTCTGCACCTAATAACGGCAGCAAGACTGTTGGTGGCGCAATACTGGAAGAAGGAAGACCTGCCTACAACTCAAGAATGGACATTGAAAGTTACAAACTTAGCCGAGATGGCTAAAATATCGCCATATCTTAAAGATCACTCAAATGAGAGATATAAACGAGACTGGAAAAAATGGATTGACTATATACAAAATAAATACGGGACCAAGAAATTCCAGTTAGCCTATGCTTAAGATCAGAAATGATTTAAATTGTTTAGTTAGCTCAGCAAGAAGAAGCTAAGATCAATGTAGAGATGTCATTAATTTCTTTATTTCTTTTTTCTCAATAGATTTTAGACTGTGTTTGTTAAAAATCCATACCGTGTAAGGGTTCTGGGAAGTCGGGGGGGAGGGGAAGGAGGAGAGGGGTTTAGGCTAGACAAGAATTTGGTGGTAAATTAGAACTATTTTGACACACAAAAAATTGTACTCCGATGTCTTACTGATTGAGGAATGATGAAATGTTTGTTTTAAAAGAAATAAAACTTTTGAACCACAAAAAAAAAAAAAATCAACACCAACTTTAACTAACCTTGAAAGAAGGAAGAGAACCACTGAAAAATGGTGGCCTCAATTCCTAACCACCAGAGCCTGTCTAGGATACACAGGTCATCAATAAGGGTAATAAAGGTTGTCTCCATACAGAATCTTGGCCTGAAACCTCATTGAAACTGGTCTAGATTAATTTCATTTAAAAATGGGGGGAAAAAGGAAAAAGGAAAATGGCACAGTAGACTGCAAAGCAAATCTGAAGTTTGGGGTTCTATATACATACATACATACATACATACATACATACATACATACATACATACATACACACACACACACACACACACACACACACACACACATACATACATACCAGGGGTGAAATTCTCCTGGTTCAGCTGAACCAGTAGGGACAATTGTCTCTGGTTCTGCGAACCGATAGTAAAAAAAAAGCTGCTGAGGATCACGCAGCTTAGCTGTGAGCTGCGCAATTGTGGGAAACTTTTTTTTTTTTTTTTGCTTTTTAAAGCATTTTTTTTCCTGCCATTCACCCAAACCAGCAGGGAAAAAATGCTTTTAAAAGTGGGGGGGAGGAAGCTTTCCATGATTGCGCAGCTCCAGCTGAATCCGCGATTGTTGAAAGCTTTCCCCCCCACTTTTTAAAGCATTTTTTCCTGCCTATTCACCCAAACTGGTAGGAAATAATGCTTTAAAAAGTGAAAAAAAGTTTGCAACATGATCGTCCCCCCCACCAAAACATGCCCACAGAACTGGTGGGCAAAAAAAAATTGATTTCACCACTGATACATACATATATATATAAACACACACACACACACAAGGTGTTTAAAATTATATAGTTTAGTTCACAGTATAACTACTCTCTGTTGAGTTACCATAAAAATATTTTATAATTAATACAATTAAAAATAGAGATTATAACACTATAATGCAAAGCAAAATAGCTCTCTTCAATTCTTGACCTATAGTCCTATATAACATTCCTGTTTATTTGCTGGTGCACATTTAATTCAATAAAATTAATCTAATTTTCTTAATTCTAAGTAATGGAGATAGGGATTATACGAAGTTTAATTGGTAGCCCTCCATAACATTTCAACCATTGTTATGTATTTTCCATCTGTCCTGCCAAGCAGAAACTTCCCTTAAAAAAAAAAGGAAGTATCAAATTGTATATACGGTGCTCTGGATTAAGCAATACTTTTATTTCCGTGTGGGTGTAACCCAGTTTCAGTGAAATTAAATCTTACCTTTGTTCTATGTCTTGACAGCTTAAAAAATAACAAACAATAGAAGTGGAACAACATTAAGATCTGATCATGCTTTCCCAACAACTGTAGCTATTCAGAATCTTCATTTAAGCAAACTCATTTCTAATTACATCCTTAGTATGAATGTTAATCATATACATAAGCATTACAAAATGAAGAAGAAATATTGTCAAGGTAATACCCAGTTGAAGATGGCTCGGAAGATACAGAAACAGGTGTCTCCATTGATACTTGGATGAAAAGATAGTATGCTGGTTATTACTATACGGATACTGATCTTACTTTAAATAGTTTGAACTATAGCAGAAAAGGAGGGGAAAAGGAAACAGTGTATTTTCACTTCAGTTGCAAATTTTGACAAAGTTCCTCATGACAGATTCCTGACTGAGGGGCAAGACAGAGTCCACTAACAACCAAATCTGCTTAGAAACCAGAGGATATAATTAAATAAGCAGATTTTGCAAAACAGAAATATAGTATGAACGATTTAAGATAAAAGAAGGTTGCATTTCTTCAATAGCACGTGAAGCTTGACATCAAAAGATACAATAATGGCTACCAATTTTCATATGGCTGAAAGAGGATTATACCAATTTGTGGTGCATAGAAACTTAGTAAATAAAATGCCCTTTCTGACAAATAAATAAATATTGAAAGAAGTTAAAATGATTCTGTAGGAGCATGTTTCTGCCCACGATTGTTACACAGACATAAAGTTTGATATGTCAGGAGAAACATACTAGGGAATGACTTTCAACTTCTCCATTGAAGGATGCTCACTTCCCCATTGAGTTTTCTTATGGGAAATGTCAGTCAATATCGGAAATCCATCCTTCCATCCAGTCTTCCTTCTTTCCTTCCTTCCTTTCTCCCTCCCTCCCTAGAATTCTTCCTGGCTTCAAGATTTACAAGGAATGAGTGAGGATGGGAGTGGGAATTGTATGTGGAATTGTGCAAGAGGCTTCCATAGCTATCTTATCTTCGGAGAGACCAGAAACATTGCTTATGGCTTATGCAGAATCTCTACTTACATCATTCCTGACTGGTATTTTTCAATTCACTTGTCTTGTTGGCTTTTGTGCAGGCTCTCTATAATCACAGCTTTAGTGCTGTTTTGAAAGGTGATACATATTAAGAAAGGCTCTCACCCAGTGGTGGGTTGCTCCCAGTTCGGCCCGATTCAGCCGACCTGTAGTTGTGGCAGCGGGAGACCCCACTCACCCACCCGGATGCTTCTGCACATGTGAGCGCACCCAAACCAGTAGTAAAAATATTTGCAACCCACCACTGCTCTTACCTGTGTTCACTCCTCATCTTCCTTTAGTAGTGCTCTGGGCATCTCTTCTGTTATTTCATCTCCTGGAGCTCATCAGGAAAATAGAGAGCTTTCCAGGATCTACAGACAGATTTCCACCCAGGTGCAATCCAGTGGTGGGTTCCGGATCCCGTTCCAACCTGTATGGTTGGAACAGGCCCAGGATCACCCACATGGATGTGCGCCATGCGTGCGCAGTGCGTGCATGCGTCGTACCTGCCAGCGACGCCTCAGCAAGCCTTCGTGACTTTCCAGCTGCTTGGTGGAGCATCGTGCAGGCACTGTTCGCGCCATGCGTGTGCGTGGAAGCATCAAAGGCTTTAAAGGACAGGTAAGGAGCTTCGGCGGGAGGGTGGACCCTCCGGAGCACCGTACCTGAACGTACCCGGTGCTCCGGGCAGGCTCCAGTGCGCCCGTACCAGGGCGTACCACCTGTGACCCATCACTGGTGCAATCCAGACCAAGACATAGTGGCCCCTCATTCCAGTGGCAGCTAGACCTTCAGTTACATGCATTACAGTTTCCGGAATAATCTCAGGTTTCCTCTGAAATATTTATGAAGCATCTGTGGTGTGTGTGGGGGGGGGGGGTTTCAATTTTTTTTAGAACCTCTTCTGTAGGTGTGGCCTTCTTTGTGGGTGTGGCTTGCTGTCCATGTGACCAGGTGGGAGTGGCTTGCCAGCCATGTGACCGGGTAAGCGTGACCAACTTATAAAATGTGGTAAAACTCACTTAACAACGCTCTTGCTTAGCAACCAAAATGTTGGCTCAGAAACTGGCATTTGAAGCACGCAAGTTTTAAAGCTGTCAAGTTACAAGACCCTTGCATCCCTAACTCTTTAGAAAAAAAAACCAGGGGTGTTTAAACTTGACAGCTTTAAGACTTGTGGACTTCAACTCCCAGAGTTCCTCCTCTCGCTCTTCATCTTGATGATGTGCAGACGGGCGAAGGGAGGGAGCTGGAACCGGTTCTAAATGGCACTGTAGATTTGTGGAAGAGGTTAGAACTGGCAGGAACCCACCCCTGGTGTGTGTGTAGGGGTGTGTGTGTGTGTGTGTGTGTGTGATCAAATATATCCTATTTCTTAGCAATAAAGAATGATTGCAGAAAGCACCAACAGAGAGTGATCTGACCATTGTAACAGGCTGATGGTAATATACCTCATTTTTTTTATCATGTTGCCACTGCTGCCTAAGAGAAAATCCAAGTGTAATATGAGATCATTGGTCGACCCATAGCAACTTGAGTAAGGTCCATGGCAACATCTGAGTCATTTCTGAACGATGCCTAAAATCAACAGATTAAACTTTCTAATGCCATTAGAACTCCAATGCTAATCCAGTCACAGCTTCAAGCAGTTCCACTGCCAATCCAACTTCGCTACACAATAGGAATGGTACCAACAATCCCATCTGATACCTGGAGCCTAATTACAGCAACAAAACCTCACAACTCAAAGCTATGAAAGCTACCAGATGAGTTTAGGATTGAGGCTTTTGCCACATTTGAAACACATGCGGGCTTTCACATTTCTAAGATAGGAACTTCCTACTTCTCTGCCTAAGTAGGTCTTGGTAATGTCGGAAGAAGTCTCTTTCTGGGTTCAGTTCCAAGTGAGGGGGGGGAAGTCACTGAAAACATGGAGGCTGCTTGGAAAGATGGTTTAATGGTGGATAGGATCACATGGCTTGAGCTTCTGTGCAGAAAAGGTGGGTCACATGCTTCCAGATGTTGGCTGAAGAAAAAAAAAGATATAGAGATGCTGAAAGTCCCTGGTTTTATGCCCTCTCTGGCCTTTGATCTTGTATTCTGATTGGTTGTCAGTTTCCCATGGGGCCATGCAAGGTTAACTCTGTAGGCTGTGAGTCCACGTTTGGTTGAGCATTGCTTCTTCCCAGGTGCCCTGTGGTGGGATGGATAACGGGCTAATAGTATTATTAATACTATCATGCCTTAATCCCATCATCCTGGAGCTGAAGGGGGAGATCTCTGTTATGTAGAATAGACTGACCCAGGCTTTTTAATGGCCCATTGACAAAGGCTATTAAGAGTGAGTCTGCTTCCTGCCTAAAAACATGCTTCTCCATTTCTGATCCAAGGAAATATAATATTCTTCCTTTTCAATATTTCCCATGATATTTCATTTTTCTAGGAGAGGGGTGGGTTTTAACTTCCTACAGCAGTGGTTCTCAACCTGTGGGTCAGGACCCCTTTGGGGGTCGAACGACCCTTTCACGGGGGTCGCCTAAGACCATCGGAAAACACATATTTTCGATGGTCTTAGGAACCGAGACACCAATTTTATGGTTGGGGGGGGTCACCACAACAAGAGGAACTGTATTAAAGGGTCGTGGCATTGGGAAGGTTGAGAACCACTGTCCTACAGTAATATACATTAAATTAACCAGAATTGCAGAAATCTAACCAGGTACTGAGCAAGGCATAGGTTACTATCACAAGAGCACCATGGATCATAAATGATATACCAACAAAAGACTGGCCAGTCTTTACCTATTCAACTCAAAACTTTATTACATTAAAACCAGCAAATGACTAAAATACAAAAACACATACAAATAATTAATATAAGAGGAACTTAGTCTTTGGGATGCATTATTATATCTGCTGTACTCTTGAAGATAGTTAACAGATTGTGGTGATGCTATACATGACTACATCTTCTATCATTACTCACTTTATATGCTAACTAACGATAGAAGTTCAGGCTTGGATCAGTGGTGGGTTGCAAATATTTTTATTACTGGTTCGGGCATGCCCAGGTGCAACGCTTCTGCATATGTGCAGAAGCATCCAGTCGGGTGGGTGGGGCCTCCCGCCGTCCCTACTACTGATTTAGCCAAACTGGGCCAAACTGGAAGCAACCCACCGTTGGTTTAGATTTATAATTTTCTTTTGGGCCTTCTGGCTGTAAACAAAATGGATTGCAAAACTTCTGTTAAAGATTACTGCTCCATTTCTTTATGCTCTAGCTCCCTCTAGTGTCCACCATTCAAGATTCTTTATTATAAAAAGATCCCAAATAATCACCGGTTTCTATGAGAAAATTTCTTCTTAATTCAAAGCTATAATTCCAAATCCGTTCTAGATCCTTGATTTGTTATTAACTTTCTGAAATCCATATTTTAAGCAACTATTTCTGCATAGTCAAAAAATAATAATATCTTTACAAACCTTTTAAAATCAAACTCTGTTGGTTCATCTTTCAGAAATACTTAGTTACCTCAACAGATAAACATAATGACCAGGGCAGACCAATAAGCAGTGGAAGCAGGAACAGTTTCCAACCTCCTATCAGCTTCTTCATTGACTTTATTTGTTGGAAGCTGGCAGAAATCAGATCCCATGATTGCAGCAATGCTGCAGCAGTCACAACTTTGCCGATACAAGTAATCCTCAACCCATGACAATTTGCCCAGCTATTGTTCAAAGTTTCAATGGTTTTGAATCAATGGTAGTTATAACTTGGAGTTTTGACCACACCAGAACCCCTCCCCTCCATACTATCTGAGTTCTTAGCAATTCATTTGAGTTTATGATTGGTTGCCAATCATATGATCACCATTTCCAACCTTCCCTGCCAGTGCCCCCCAGACAGCAAGGAAGCTTGCAAGTCACTGGTGCACATTTTCCCTACCCGTGCACTCTCCCAAGCCCTTCTGTGCTTGCACTGCACTGGCCACTCACACACACCTATGCACCCTCCCCAATCCTCATCACATCTGACTCACACCCCTGTGCACTCCTGCATACCCTCCCCAACTCATTCCACACTCCTGTGCAACCTTCCTAACCCAAACAATGTTTTGTGCCCACCTGTCCCCCTCCCTAACCTGCACTGCGCTTCTTATACATTTCCCCATCCTCTTGTACACTTCCTCCCTCATCCATTAAGCAGCCACCAATGTACCTGTCAGACTGGGACTTTCAACTTCCTGCCAGCTTTCCCACTGACTTTGCTTGAGGGATGCAGACAGGAAGCATCAGAAATCATGATCATGTGAATATGATTAACCATGGCAGAATTGGGGGGAGGGGGATGACAATTGTGAAAATAGAACAGGTGTGAGAAATCTTTGAAATTTCAGCTTTGCAGAGGTAATGAGCCCTGGATTTTTATGCATTCTTTAAATTGGTGTATTTGAGGCAAAAATTGTTGCACTATGTTGAACTGTTTCAGATAATTGAAGGTTACAAACAGACAGATAGACTAACTTTAGTAGTATATAGATCTACACAATCTTTCTCCAAGTTAAAGGGGACTTACCTGAGGAATCCAGCGAAAACTTGTCAATTCAGAGAATCTTAATCTCTCCAGTACAATAAAAAAAATCCAAAAAGTGATTAAGAAATTAGATTCAGCCAAGCCTAATGTCCATAAAAGGTTTTGTTGCAGGTGTGAACTTAATGGAATCCCAATTCCAAGCCACTCAACCCATAAGCTGACTGCAAAACATCAATTTCTACAAGCTACTCACAAGGAGTAACTGTTTGGAGTCACATGGATAATTTCAACATATCTCCTTCCTCCAGAGATTTTGCTGGTTTGGATCCAGCAACCTACTACATTTCTCCTTGCAAATGTGGTCCCACCACTAGCAATACTTTGCCGTGGCACTCACAGGAAATCAGGCATGTTTATTAATGTCACAAGTTAAAGTTCACGCATCTAGAAGACGTCTGATTTGGGAAAGGCCAAAATAGCTTTCACATACGGACTTTCACAATTGCTTTACTCTTAAACATGTTTGAGTATTACATCATATATTTAGAAAAGTATTTACAATATTTATACCTGAGTACATTGTACAGTAAAAGTATCTCATATTTCCAAGACCACTAAGCTATTAATATAGCAGCGTTGGCATCAGGCAGAGAAATAGTCACAATTTCTTCAGAATGATATCAGCATGGAAAATCTCAAGTTTCCAGTGTGTCAAATTGCTTGAAAGTTAAAAATTAATCTAGTGTGTGTAGCAACAAATTAATAGGGAAAGACAATAGAAAGTAATGTCTATAAATCAGTTGCATTCAATTGTATTTGAAAAAAAGAAAAGAATGTGCTGTGATATACAACATATATACAGTATATCAGTGTTCAAATCACCAGAACTGTAAAGTTCATCAGCTTCAGATCTCTAACTATTCTTTGTGATGTGAAATTTTTGAAGATGTTTTTGCAAAATAACTTCCCAGAGGACCAAGATTAAATTGGAGAATACCTGACCATTTATAGGTATTCCGTGAATTGCAAAAAGAATGTGTACTTGATTTGCTGCAATGAATCATTAAAATGTATTTCTTGTCAACATTTGTATTAGTTTTTCAACAAAGGAACAGGTAAGATTTTCCAGCAATCTGGTCAGTTTTATTCTTCAGCTTATAGCATAATGTCTTCACACATATTACCCTCTTTTTTTTGCTTGTTACCCATTTAAAATTGTTGTATCCATTGTATTTTATTAGTTTGCATTTTACTTTTTATTTTTTTTAAATTAAGATGCCTTGAAAATTGATCATAACAGTGAAAATATTTACTTGGATGTGCAGTCCAATATTAGGCTAAATTTAGGCTCAGCTCATGCAAGGAAATGGGGTTGGCTTTGGCATGCACTATCTTTACCCAGCTTTCCTCTACATCATCTGAATTCAATGGAATTTACTATCAAGTAGGGAGATATAAAAATGCACTGCTTGATAATATTTTCAGGCTGCTTCAGATGTATAAAAGTATGGAAAACTAAAAAAAATTAAAACATGATGAAGTTTATTCTTAGAATTCACAGAGATTGGTTTCTAATTTGTAAGTAAACGTATCAGTCTCTCCAGTTATTAAGGGAAAGCACAAGTCAAAAACAAATACTTTTCAAGTAATGTCCATACTAAAGGTGGCTAACTTATTTCTGGGTATTCATAATTATATGTATTTTATAAAGGAAGGAATGGAGGGAGGGAGGGAGGAAGAAAGGAAGGAAATGTCTGAAAACTAACTTTTTTGACTGTGCAAATATACAGTATAAGCCCAATAAAGAGTTGGCTGAGACCAGTTTTGAAGTTGGATATTATAGTACATCAGCAGAGAGGCCTATGATCCCGTTAATCCAGGGGTGTCAAACTTGTGGCCCACGGGTCAGTTGCATCATGCCTAGGCCACACCTACCCCCAGTTTAGCAAAGGGGAGAAAGTTGCGATACATCATGTGATGATGTGATGATGCAAGTTTGACACCCCTGCACTACTCCATATAAAGAATAAATACTATCATTATGGGAAATATAAAGTTCTTGTCTTATACCGTTGGCTTTGTTTCATTTTCATAATTACAAATTCGCTGAAATAGGCATACTATGTAGTTTCATGGAATTGACAAAGGGAAGACACAGTCCATTTCCCAACATTGACTTTACTCATTGTAATTACTGGAAACAATGACTCATTAGTTTAACTGTTCTCGTTTTACTAAGGGGGATTTCAAAAACAGCATGTGGTGCAGCATAAAGGTCAGTTGTTCAAAAAAAATTAATTTGAGCATAGGGCTGAAATATTTCTAAGTTTACATCTTGACCCAAAGTGCATTTATTCCCATGTTCTAGATGGCACAGTTGGGCTGACAAATCTGGGCTGCAAAAAAAAAATTTTTTTTTCTGTATCTCTATTGCCATCTCATGGTTGATTTTTGCATATCTGGTAATCACACCTTGGGTTCAGGTTGCAAAAAGTTAACTCTAATGAAGTACACATACATTTCTTACAAACACAATTTTCTGTGTCACAAGAACATCTCCTGTGTCAAAAATAATAACATTCTGTCTCCTAGAAACAGTCGCTTGAAACAGAGCCATGAGTCAATCCTGAACTCAGAAGACTCATGACAGGGGCACCATATTTTTTGTTGTTAGTTGCAAAGTTGTTTCTGACCCCTCGCAATCCCCATGGACAACGTTCCTCCAGGCCTTCCTGTCCTCTGGAGTCCATTTAAGCTCACGCCTACTGCTTCGGTGACTCCATCCAGCCACCTCATTCTCTGTTGTCCCCTCCTTCTTTTGCCCTCAATCTTTCCCAGCATTAGGCTCTTCTCCAATGAGTCCTTCCTTCTCATTAGGTGGCCAAAGTATTTGAGTTTCATCTTCAGGATCTGGCCCTCTAAAGAGCAGTCAGTGTTGATCTCCTCTAAGACTGACCGGTTTGATCGCCTTGCAGTCCAAGGGACTTGCAGGAGTCTTCTCCAGCACCATAGTTTTGGCACTCAGCCTTTTTTATGGTCCAACTTTCACAGCCATACATTGCAACTGGGAAAACCATAGCCTTGACTATACACACTTTTATTTGCAGGGTGATGTCTGTTTTTACTATGCTATCTACATTTGCCATAGCTTTCCTCCCCAGGATATTTGCCATATCTACCCAGCATCACCATATTTAGGACAGTAAAAAAAAAAAAGTAGCAAAATTTGAACATACTAATAATCAGACATTTAGATTTACAGAACAAAACAATTTAGACTAAATGTGCCTTCATATTATTTATTATACACTATGAAAAACAGACACATAAGCCTATTTAACTCATGCTTTCTATCCCAAGTTGCAGCATTTGTACATCCTGACACTGAAGAAATCTACATTCTAACTTGCATGGAAACATGCTTGAGATATACTGGTAATTCCTTTATATATGTAAAATTCACATTGACATGTCTTTAACAAACTTTTTTTTCATCATTTAATATATATAGGAATAATCTTGAAATGTTTGGGACTACAGTTTCTCAAATTCCCAATTACTGGTCATCTGCCTGGGGTTTGTAGGAGTTACAGTCTATAACATCTGACAGATAGACTTGATGATGAAATCTTCCAAGAAAATCAGGCTTTAACAAAGCAAGCTGCTTATATGCACAATTCTGCCAACCAAATGTTGGATATTTCTAAGTTCTGATGACCATATTGTTTTCATTTTAAGCAATTTATCATTATTTCAGACCATGCTTTCAGTAATCCCAACCCTGAAAAGCCTAATGGGGATAAAACAGATGCAGCCAACTGGCAACGTACACATACAAAAATATCAAAACTAAAACTTTAAGGAGATACTTTAAAAAAGTGGAAATAGCAAATTTGGAAAGGAGAAAGATTCCCCCATCCTAGCATTCTCTTTTCTTTTGATACAATGCAGCAATATCAGTTTACTCTCATCTTAATCCTAAAACATCC
This sequence comes from Thamnophis sirtalis, assembly GCF_051295495.1. Classification (NCBI taxonomy): domain Eukaryota; kingdom Metazoa; phylum Chordata; class Lepidosauria; order Squamata; family Natricidae; genus Thamnophis; species Thamnophis sirtalis. Next base: position 44,868,173 of record NW_028261386.1, read on the forward strand.
TCTAAACCATTTTTTTCTGTTAAAATATTAGTAATTTCTTGATGTCGTTGAGTGCATTAAAAGTGCACAATTCCTAAGAAGAGAAATGCTCACAAATCAGTAGATTAAAATATTTTAGAGCTTATTTTTCATCTAAAACTATCTATACAGACCTTTTCATCACAACTATTACAAAAATATACTTTTAAAACACTATAGAAATGTTGCTCTTCTGTACAGGTGCAAATGAACTGTTTCAACGCATTCCTAGTAGCTGACGACTTTTCAACTGATAGTGTCTCTCCAGTTCACACAGGGCTTGCGCGCGCAGATTTGCAGCATAAAGACGCTTCTTCAAGTTACAATTTTTTTCTCTTGATTCGGAAAAGTTTTCCAGGTTTTCCTCACCTTGAACATTTTCTTTACTTTCGTCACCAAACTGGACTTTCTTTTTTCTCGCTGTATGGACAGGTAACATTTCATCTTAAAAAGACAAACAAAAACATACTTTTGTAGTATTCATTAGCCATAAAATTTGCAAAAAATTAGAATTCATATCTAGTATCATAGAATATCATATCATAGAATTCATTCAGATGGTATGGCAAATGGGAATACCAAGCAATATTAAATAAAGGCAAGCCGTTATTTAATCCATGTTATTTAATCCACTAACTGTATTTGTGGGAGGGGGAACATTTTGAGTTTTTTTTATAGTTTCTAAAGTTAGTCCAGCTCTTTTTTCTTTTTTTTGTGTGGAAGAATAGGGTTTTTCCAAGCCATTTGGACATATCTAGACAATATTCAAATGACAGACAGCATCAGTTCCTTTTGTTCATTTCTTAGCTTTACTTTCTTATTTTTATAATTATTGTTCCATTATAAAAAGAGAGTAATATATAGGCAAGAACCAGCAGCGTTAAAAAGATTCATCTTGAAAAAGCTAATACAATTGGTAGAATTATATAAAATCATTTTGCATAATCACAGAATACCTTCAATAATAACATGAGCATTCTTGATCATCTAAGATTCTTATGCTAATAATATGCTCTTCTTTTAACATCCTTTCTATTATTTTATTCTTGAAATTCCATACCAGTCTGAGAAGCCTGTTCTGACAATAGGTGTTTAAATCTATGAAACGGTACTTGCCACAAGTTGGAAATCAATGCTTTTCGTTGTCCCCGCTTTTGATCTTTGTTTCCCATTTTCCCGGCCCCATTTTTCCAGTATTTGCATTTGTTTTATATTTTGAAATGTTTAATAAAATTAAAAATCATGAACTTTTACAATAGATTTTTAATTGACATGCCTACACTTTCTTCTTGACAACACAGAATGTGTGCATACCAATAACTCTTTTATTCCCCATAATTATCCAGCCAGGAAGATTGGAGTCAGATATGTCTACTTTTTGCTGATCTAGATGACTGTGGCCTATAGTTTCTTAGGTTTGCTAGTCTATGTCCAACAGGCTGTGTACTCAATCACACCAGCCCTTTGAAGTATATGAATAATCATCCTGTGATTGCTGTGAATAAACAATGAGAAAGAGCAGTAAACTACTGATCTTTTTTCTTGGAAAATTATTTGGTTCTGAAGTGGAAAAATGAGTGACATAGCAGTAGAAAGTGGAGGATGATGGAAGGCTACAGGGACCATGGGAACACAAAGGAGCAGCAAGATAAGTGAGTTAATGGTCCAGTCCAGAAATGATTTTTGAGTCCAAATGAAGCATCAGAAAGTAACCCAACCCAATGAAATATAAGTTGTATTGGCTTTTGTAGACTTTAATATGTTCCATTACTTGATTAGCAATATTTTTCAGAACTCAACATGGCTCCTTTCCTGAGCCTGCCACCCTCACAGTGCAAGAGTTGCTCTTTTGCACTTCCATCTATCCCCAAAATCACTTTTGAAACAACTGTTTGCTCCTTTCTCTCTTTAGCTACTTCCTGTGTTCTCAAGGTTTGCTAAGTGTGCCATTACAGAATCTTTACAGATCTCTCTTCTGTAAATATGCGGACCTCGGGATCTTTGCAGCCCATACATAATATGCCTAACCTTAACATCTTTGGTTATTCTTCTTTGAACATGCTTTCAATTCTTTGATTCCATCTTAAAATGTAGTACCCAGAACTGGATATAATAATTTTTTCTTATTTTTTATAAGAAAAAAATGTCTCTATTGTATGTCTCTATTAAATTTATTCTGTTATTACCACCTATTCTTCAATCCATCAGGATAAAACTTAATTTTATTAGTCTTCCATCTTATTAATATGCTACTGTTCTGTGTACAGCACACCAATTTGATTAGTGTTTCTTCTGTTTCTTCATCAAAGTCATCAGGAAAAAAGATAAAGAGTATAAAATTGAGATTTGCAAAATGGCACTCCAGTTCAATGTCTAACCATTGATAGGATTTCTGTGAATGCAATTTTGTCCTGCTACTCAGCCCACACTCAACTGTCTTATTAATCAGAATGTTGTACCAGGTATTAAAAAGAGACCACCAAGACACACTCAGAAGACACATCTTCTGTTTCTACTTTCAGACAGGTCAGGACAATATAACTTTTTTCAGATGAAGGGCTAGAACTAAGGACCAGGAGAAAGAACTAAACAGGGTGAAACTACGGGTAAGTTTAATTCACAATAATTATACTATAGTTGGTCAATATATTCCAAGGAAGAACAGTTTTTCTCTCCTATTGTGTTAAAAATTACAATTTCATGGTAAGTTTTAGATATCCAAAGCACAAGGAGATGCAATTGGTTTTAAGATATGTACTCCATATATATTTAAGAGCAGTCGATTAGAGAAAACTGTGAAGGAATATCTCTGAAACATAGATAATGCAACTGTGGGTGCAGATGTAACTAAAGATCAGCAAAATGACAGGACAAATCATGACTCTTACCTGAAAGTTTGTTTTATTTTCCTCCAAAACCTAAACATTTTACAGAGGAACTAAAACTTAATTCTACTTAATATTTATGGGAACATTTAGCAAACAAATTTTATTTGCATAAGTGCTCTGTTCCTCCTACTGCTCTAAAGAAAATATCTTAGTGGCATTCATTGAGGAGAAAATTAATTTTAACTGTATCCAAGTATCCATGCAAAGATAGACATCACAGATTCCACCCTGACAATGATTATGTCTGCTAATAGATGTTTACCATGTAGAATAAAACTTGCTTACTATATGTTAACTAACATTTTATATAATTCTAAATAATAATTATGGCAATGTAAAAATTTATTGATCCATGGATTTTTCAGAATTTGTTATACTGTATTTTATTGCATTTGTAATTTTTTTTCATTTCAGAAAAATATGTAAAATATGGAACATTTATATTCAATCTGTTCCTTTCTTTACTCCCTAGGCAAGAGTCTTCAGGTTCGTATAAGCACAGCCTCTTGCAACAGGCAGCATAGAAAAATATAACAGTTGTTGTGAAAAATGCTATAGATGTAGTTATTAGAGAATACAACAACCAAAGTCTTTAAGCCTACAGAATGCATGTTATCCAAAATACAGTATTAGGCAGTGTTGGCTTTTCTTTTTAAATTTTTCTTTACTATATAGTTGAATAGTTGAGTATATTTGTAGCTCTGCTTCAAGCAGTGTTTGCACTCAGTGCAGGTAGAAGAACGTCTTTGTATAGCACATAGAAAAACTAGAAATTTGGCCCCATTGTCTTGGGTAGATATAAATTAATAAAAGTATAGAATATGCCACTTAAAGACATCTGTTTGATAACTGCAGAGACAAAACAGTAGAGGTCATTGGTATGATTCACCACAGCCTCCTCATACATTTCTAGTAGTGTCAATTTCATACAGAAGTTAATCTATATGAAGTTTTAATCAAAACCTAATAATAGCAGATTCAAAAAACCCTGCCTCTTAAAAAACAAACAACTTTACAATATATATTTGGTTGTGATGTTTTTTGAAGTGGAATTAGTTACATGATACCATATGGAAGAGCTACACTGTCAAGAAAAATGATTGCTCAATGACAGGAGCCATTATTATCATCATTTGTATGCCATACAGAACCATTGCTTAATTATCTTTATTACTGCCCTGTTAGTAAATAAGCATTTTTGAGATAACTATATTTTCCGGCAATAAATTGGTTGCTGAGGACAGACAGGAGTGTGGACAGACTAATTACATTTAAAGTATCTTGCTTAAAGTTACCTATTGTTAGTTTAGGTTTCATTCAGTGTGAAACAGAATAGTCCATCTTGTAAAGTTGTTCTAATACAGCACCAAATTCTGTTATTGTTCAAGTGAATTAAGGGAACCTAATAATTAAGAGACAACTGCTTCTACATCAAATTTTTAAAAATGGAATGTGTTTAGCTCCTGGACAACTAAGCCCTTTATTTGTAAAGGCCTTTAAAAAAATTTTTTCATTAGCTAGACAAGCTTTGAAGCTGTATATGCTCAAAGTGGTGTTTTTCAAGGGCAGCTCCAAATACATTGTAGAAACATATTTTTGAATAGAGAAGAATTTCCAAGATTGCAATAACTCCTTCTAATCCAGTCTGAAAACCAGCCAAAGTGCATTATTTTCAAATCAGCTACACAGGATTATAGTGGCAAACATAATAATAAAAATTAATGACTTTAATAATGAAGACCTAATTTTTAAAATCAACATCACTGAAATATTTCATTACCTTTCAGAAAGCTCATTTTCTTATCTACCAAATAGTAAAAAATATTTTATTAAGGACTAATTTCACAGTTCGAGTCAAGACTGAAACATATAAAAATAAAAAACAAAGAGTGGGTGAATTAAATAGCTATATTTACACAATGTCACCCAAACTTAGTAACGATATACCAGGTGTAACAGTTAAGTTTCACATAAAAATAGAAATAGAGGTTGTTTCTTTTATGAAAATATACTTTGTTTCTGATTAAATCCACAAAATAATCACAACTCACAGTAATTTTGAAAGATTAAGTAGAAATCACAATTTTCCATATAGGGAAAGCTTCTTACAATCCTGAAGCATGTATACTTCATGATTTGTGAAAGGCCATTACTGAAACCTAAATTTATGGTTTCACAACTCTTCAAGTATCTTTTATTGTTTACTATGCTTAGAGTTTCAGATTTTTAGGAATCAGCGAGCCATGTGATCCTTATAGGAGATCTCACTTTTCTACATAATTCAACAGTAAAGCATTTTATAATATTCTGGGATTCTCACGATTCCAGAAGGCTGATATCAGCCATAGAGATAGAAGAAAGAAAATGATGGGAGCTTCTGTATTCCTGGTTAGTAATCCAGTAGGAGCTTCTTGTATCTTCTCCTACCTGGGCAAGTTGCTGGCAGGTAGAATCTATGGTCCTTGAATAAGTTGTAATTCTTCATCAAATTCTCAGCCCTATAAAAAGGAGTTGATTAGAACAAAGCTTATATTAAAATGATTTCCAAATGATTTCCCTCATTAATCTAGAGCATTTTGAAGACTAGCAAATATTGTTATCTCAAAAATGTCTAGCTTTTTAGCCTTCCCCAGCCTACAGTATGTTCCATCCAAATGCACATGTTTTAATATCCAGAATTCTCATAAAGGGCCATAATGGATGAAGGATACCAGAAATTAAATTCCACACATAGGAGGTGGCCTAACCTTTCGAGTAAAGATCCAGCCACAAAAACCTATGCCATGAGATTTTTAAAACAAACCTTATTGTAGCAAACTAAGACAATGCAAACATTTAAGAACAGACCTAGACAATTTGTCCTCTGCTAATCTCTCTCGAACACACAATTCTCGTTCTCTCTCTAGAACAAAAAGAGAAGTATGTTTATAAGATTGCAATTAACACCACTGGGTATTTTATTTGACAGAGAGACACATATAATTTCCTTATTTTAACACAGGTAGTCCTCAACTTCCAACAGTTCATTTAGTAGCTATTCAAAGTTACAACGGCAGTGAAAAAAGGAATTTATGACTGTTTTTCACATTTACAACCATTGCAGCATCCCCATTATCATGTGATCAAAATTCAGACACTTGACTCTGGTTCATATTTATGACAGTTGCAATGTTCTAGGGTCATGTGATCACCTTTTGAAACCTTCTAACTAGCAAAGTCAACGGGGAAGTCAAATTCACTTAACAACTGTGTTACTAACTTAACAAAGCAGTGATTCATTTAACATCTGTGGCAAGTTAGGTTGTAAAATGGGACAAAAGTCACTTAATAACTATTTCACTTAGTAACAGAAATTTTGAGCTCAGTTGTGGCCAAGGGCTATCTGCAATAACTTTATTCTATCTATGAAAAAACCTGCATGCAATTTTAATACTTCGTGAAATCCAGATACTACTATAGGTAATGCCCTAAGCTCAGCTGTAAAATTTGCATTGTTGTTGTAGCCTGTTGGCCACCGGTTGTTCCAGCACCTGAATCAGATGAGGCGGCGACATGGGAGTCACGGCAAGGCAACCTGAGAGCTCCGAGGGGGAAGAGGGAATGGAGCTGTCAGAGATAGACAGAGGCGGAACCTGGGCCTTCCATCAGCCCGCAGATGGAGAGTCAACAGCCGCCAGGTCTGGAGGTAGCTGATGAAGAAGAGGAGGAACAACTGGGTCCAGTGCCTGAAGCACGGATGTGCAGAAGGCAGGGGAAAGGACAGCAGTGGAAATCTATGGGCCGATCTTTGGGACGGAAGAGCCACCGCTGCTAGCGAAGGCTCACCCTAGCTCTGGGGATGATGAAGAATAGGGGTGGCAGGCAACTATTCATCCCTCTGCCAGACAGACTTGTTAGCCTGTGTGAGAAAGAGAGAGAGTTTTTTTGAGGGCTGCTTGCGCTTCTAATAAAGGAAACATTTATTTAACTAGAGGGTTTGTCGTGTTTGGGAGCCAGGTCAGAACAATTGTCTTATTTGTTAAAAACATATTGTCTGTACTCAAGGCACTATAAACGGCATGATAGCCTCCAATTCTTCTATAAACAACCCTCTAAGGCACCTTGAACTGAAAGACCCAAAATCACTCAGTGAATTTTCATGGGGGAGTAGATATCGACCTTGTGTTATCCACTTAATGCGCTACCTTATTAAATAGTTCCGTCACCATTTGAATTCTTAGTCCAAAGAAACGTTTGTTGTGAAGATTAAGCTCACAGCAACCAGCGATGGAATATCACATACATGTTTTATTCATTTGCTTACGTTCTAGTCTATGTTCCCTTTCCTTTATAGCTTTCTCTTTCTCTTGCAGCTGTTGTTCTTTCAGTTTTAATTCATTAGTTGCTGTTCCTGAAACTCTTTCTACTTTATCCTGGTCTGATCGTCGCCCTTTCCTCTCCAAAACTCTCACTTGCTCCTCAGATACCAAGTCGACTATCAATGGATTCTGTAGAATTTCTTCAACTGAAGGCCGACAATAATCCTTGAAATCAGAAAAATACATATTTAGCTAACAAAAAAGTTCTTTTTAAAAATGCTAGAGAAAGATTGCATAGGTATAAGCAGTGTATATATCTTTCTAATAACTGGATTTAATTTTACTATTGGCACTTAGTTCCATTAAAGACTAAGCAGTCACATAAATGCACTTCCTCAAGAGCACATTTTAGTGATAGGGCAAAGGGCTGGGGAATTAAGTTAAATGGACTGGGGACATTAGTGCTAGAAAATTTTCTACATAGAGCTCCCTCAATAAAGCTCCTTGCCTTTTTTTTTCCAGAAGTCATCTTACCTTCAGGTTTAACATCTTTGTGATGAGTTCATTCAGCTGTTCCGAATAACGGTATGGGATTCGTCTGAACTTCCCTTCCCTTATCTTTTCTGCTAGCTCTTTCTGATTAAAAGCTGTAAATGGAGGTCTAGGAAAAGTGAATGGCATGCTTTTCAATTTTAAATCTACAAAATGGTCACTATTAAACTTTCTAGAGAATTGTGCTGTAAAATATTAAATTATTGCTCAACATTAAGGATCTAGCTATATTGAACAGCTGCTCAATATTACTCTCAAATACATGCTTAAAAACATTTGCAGTACAATACTTACGACAATGCACATAACTCATATAGCAAACAGCCTAGAGACCAGATGTCAGATTTTTCATTATAGGACATGCGATTTATTTGCTCCTAAAAATGAGATTAAAAGTTATTAAAATATAAATAATTGCATGGCAATAAAATGGCAAATTAGGGGGAACACTGTTCTAGGAAATCAATTACTTAGTAACATGAAGTTTGAAGAACTGGGTCCCCAACCCCTGGTCTGTTGGGAACTGGGCCACACAAATGGGGAGGGGGACAAGCATGTGCAAACGTATCCTCTCCCCCCCCTCAACACCACCACCATTACCAGTTTGCAGGTCCAGAAAGGTTGGGGACTGCTGATTCAGTTGTAAGCAATCCTTAACTGTGGACTGCCTTCCTAACCTAGTCTTTTTCAAATTAGCACTACCCCAAACCTAAGTCATAGTTTGAATAATCCATAATGCTGGCTTCACAGAAGATATATACAAAACAAACCAGAATAATATGGCTTTGTATATTGAGTAAACCCAGCCTACATCTTCTGGAATTACTGTATCTACCAAGATGACCTTGCTTGCTAAGAAATCAGTTTTTCAAGATATATTGAGAGGAAAATCCAGATTTTCCTCTCAATATATTTGAGAGGGGTCTAGATCAGGAAAGCAGAACTATACAGTAAAAATAAAACTTAGTAAATTATTAACTTAAGCCCTATAAATTTATGTGGGAATACTTCAACTACAACCAGACTCAATGTAGATATCATTTCATGCTCCATTAGTTAGTAGTGTTGGTTCAGTTTGTTAATAAGTGTAGAAGCAGCATCTCCAGCACCATATTTTCCCTAGACCTAGATTATATCAGCACTGAAAACACAAAAGCAGATTTGAAATTCCAAGAAAACATTCTCTTCAGTCACTCATTACCTTTCAAAGGGTGGGTTGTTTTTTTTTAAATTTTTCTCCCCTAACAGTTTTGAAAGGTGCTAAACAAGTTTTTCCCTCACAATATTTTTGTAGGTTTTTTTCTAAAAATATTCTTTTTTGATATATTATACAAATAAGCATTTGATTAAAATTATGCCATTTAATGATGTTTTGGATATTTTCAGAAACATATATAGAATATATTTATTGTTTTCAATGCCTTCTTAATATTTTAAAAATCCATGGAAAAAGCATGTGCTTTTAAAATTGTAACTATTTGCACAGATATGACAAGTATCATGTTATAAATAATTCCTATTTTTTTTTGTTGCATTCCACTTTATTTTTGCAACTAACTCAAGGTGGCAAACATATCCAATACACCTTCCTCCTATTTCCCTCACAACAACCCTGTGAGGTGAGTTGGGCTGAGTGAGTGTGTGTGACTGGCCCAAGGTCACCCAGATGGCTTTCATGACTACGGCAAGGCCTGAATTCAGTCTCTTGCTCTCTAGGTTAGTGCCTTAACCACTAGACTAAACTGGCTCCCAAATAGTTTGAACAGAATTCAAAAACCAGTCATCATACTTCTATTTTCCCATTAAGCATTCTCCTTCTTTCTCACAGGGCAAATTTGGGATATATACATGCAGATAGGAAGACTTCTGTCAGTGGCACTTTAATTAGGAAGAAGCCTAGTGTAATGTCAAGTCATTTTAGTTCAATTAATTTAGGCTGTTAAAAAAACCAAGGTACTTAGTATAGCTTGGCAAAGTACATGTTCAACTTTAGTTTTGTTTGCCGATTTATTTCTAAATTGACCATGACTAAAGTAGAACAAAACTAATCTGAAAAGGTTTGAAGGACACTTACTGGAGACATATAATATGGTGTACCAACAAATGTTTTTGCAAAACTGGTATCATGATGAAGTATTCTAGCCAGGCCAAAGTCACCAAGCTTCACGTTTTTCTTGCCATCAAGGAAAATATTTGCTGGCTTCAAGTCTCGGTGAAGCACAGTGTGACCACCATCACTCCGCCTGTGACACTCTTTCAGGGCCAAAGTCAACTGCGTAAGAACTCGAAGAACAAAGGCTTCATCCAGATAATGTCTTTTGAAAGAGGAAAAGGTTGTTTTAAGTGCTTTTAGGATAAACTTTTTCCATTAAACCAATTCTCAAAATTGTATACAGTAGAATGTGATTTAAGAATAAGATACTTTAAAGGTTCTTTAAAATTAAGATGCTTTTTTACCTGAATAGCTAAGTCCTGAGACAAACAATAACATTTTATTATTTTGCATATTATCCTCCCATATATTCTTTTAATTGCTCCCAGAAGAAATGTAAAATTTATACCTATTTATATTAGGGGGAAAAACTGTAAATGGGCAAAACTGGCTCTCTAATCCTAAGGGAATGCAATGAATTTACATTATGAATACACCTTAAGGAACAGTTTCACAGGACTTCTTTTTCTGGTGCTTACAAGCCTTTTTTATACATGCAAACCAGAGCAAATAACATTTTGTAATCATGAACATGATAGTAATTGAAAATTATTTTAATAAATGTTGGTTTGATTTTTTGTTCTCTCGTATTATTACTTCTAGTTCTGACTGTTTTCCCATTTTGAATTATTCATTCATTTCCCACCCACCCCTTTTTTTTTGCATTTGTACCAAATAAGGATAGAATAAATTCTTGTTACTAATCTTCTCTTAACAGTTCAACGGGAATTCTATCTCTATCTTCCTAACCTCTTATAAATATTTCAAAGAGGCAAAACTTTGCAAGATTTATGTAAGATAAGAGACAGCAAGAATCTCTTTCATTATCCAAATCATTTTGCAAAGGAGGAAAAATCCCCACCCCTTGCTCAAATTCAAGAAACAGACTGTTTTCTCAGTTGCAGAGTTGTTTTTTCAAGAAATGTGAGTATAAGATAAATCTGTTTGAAACCTTCTTTTAAACAGAAGAGTTTTGAAAGAAAACTCTTCTGTTTGGGGAAGAACCATTTTTACCATTTGCGGACCGGCAGAGGGGAGAGAAAGGAGATGGTTCTGACTGAGAGCCAGGCAAGCAAACACACGCAACTCCATTTGTGCAAGCAATGGGTGAATGCACTGCCACTTGCGCTAATGGAACTGAGTGCATACACCTGCTCACCCACCGCTTCTGCCCCCCAATTCCGAACAGGCAGTAGTCCTGTATTGGGTTACGGCCTTGTGGTTGGGAACCCCTTTTCTAAGTGGCATATATTTATATCTCATTTTTCCATGGATTTAACCTTAGTCTCAACACAGTTGCTTTCTAATAGCCATTAGAGAAGGGGATCTGCACAGGAATTCAAGCCTGCTTATTGCTAGATAACTCTAGTTAGCTGTTTTAATTTTGGCTATTATAAATCACAGAAGAGTTGCAAGAAAGAGGATACAAGGAAGAGATCAGTAAACAATACAATTCAGTCTCAAGTACAGACAGTCCTTGATTTACCACAGTTCATTTAATGACAGTTCGAAGTTACAATGGCACTGAAAAGTAACCTATGACCATCTCTCATATTTACGACCGTTGCAGCATCCCTGTAGTCATGTGATCAAAATTCAGATGCTTTGCAACTGACTCATATTTATGATGGTTGCAGCGTCCCGAGGTCAAATGATCTTTTGTGACTTTCTGACAAGCAAAGTCAATGGGAAGGCCAGATTTACTTTACAACCGTGTTACTAACTTAACAACTGCACAGATTAACAACTGTGTCAGAAAAGGTCATTAAATGGGACAAAGGTCACTTAATAAATGTCTCACTTAACAACACACATTTTGGGCTCAATTGTGGTCATAAGTCAAGGTCTATCTATCTATCTGGTACAATAAGAAAGGTGAGAAAGAAATCTGGTATGCAGAAGTACTCTAAATGATGATTAATTCCAACATACATTCCAGAACCAACATAACATTCCAAATAATCCAGAGGTTAAACATGCCTTTCTTTTGTACATTTTGCAATCACTGTAGCCAGGTCTCCACCTTCACAATATTCCATCACAATATAAAGTGTTGTATTTGTCCTGTCAATTATACGATCATAATAATGAACGATATTTGGATGTTTCAGTTCACGGAGTAAGTTCACTTCAGAAACAAGCATTTGTTTTTCAGATTCCGTCATAGATCCATAGTCCAGCTCTTTCCAGACTAAAACCTGAAAGAAGACAAAATAAGCCATTTCTAAACTATGAAAATATATATAATAAAATGATTACATAGCACAATCATTTGGAATGAAGTCCAATGGACTAAAAAAAATTAAACCAAGAATTAGGAAACTGTATCTCATGCCTCTCTTGCAACAAACATCTTGGTGCTCCATTTTTATAATACCAAGCAACACACAGAGTATTTTATGAGTACAATTCAGACTTTTTCCTCATGAAGAGACTTGCCTTGTTAAATATAGGAATATACTGCCTCTGACAAGAGGCAGTAAATTCTGTCAGTTCTAATCAGGAATAATAAATAATAATAAACACTTTTAGGCCATAATGATCCAAGGAGGAGCAGATAGAGCACAGCCCTACAAAATATCCCATTGAAACTATGCAATTAAGGAGAACAAAAACCTTAGTAAAGGTTTATAAACATATAATTACCCAAACTAGTCACAAATATCCTAGCCACAAACATTCAAGTAGAAACAAACTATCCCAAAGGACTGAGTTTTCATAGCAACATTTCTTAAAGTATATCCCCCCAAAACATGTTTTCTGAACAACTTGGGATAATCCAAAGAATCAGTACATTTTTGAGGGTTTTCAATCTGCTCAATTTCACTAATCAAGCAGATTCTATCAATGAACAAAGAGACCTTAACAGATCTATCTTCAAATATTACATTGAACAATTGAAAGGGGGGGGGGGCATTAAAAGATTGTTGGGTGAAAATTCACAAATAAAATCAAGCTTTTAAGTAAATAGATGCATAATACCCATAACTACACTATTAACTTTTAGGAAGACTGTGAAAGTCATCCTATTCCTAAAAGCATCAGGTAGATAAGAGGTATATTGGGTCCCCTTTTAAAACATGATCTTAAGATTTAGTTTATTATATTTCTGTACTGTTGATTTCCCCAAATTTACTGCTTTATAAATAAGCAAAACCATCCAAATATTCCATAAAACTAACATTCCATAAAATCCTTACATAGCAATGACTCCCCGACAGCAACTTTATACTACTAAAACTCTTGTTGTCATTACCTTTAACTTGGCAAAACAGTGTACCATAGGATAGCAATTTTTGAACCAAGGTACCTCAAATAGGCTAATTTAAAGAATGCATTTAAAATCCAGACACCATAACTCCCAAAGGAATGAAATTTGGAGAAGTTGTGGCTGCCTCAACATTGTTGCCTATTGCTGTGATCACATACTTTTCTATTTCCAATGCCCAATGGAAAAGCCAGAAGGAAATTAGAAAATATTCCTGCTCCCATTGCTTTTTTATCTGCCTTTGGTCACGCTGTTTCTTTGCTTAGGTAAAGAATTATCTCCAAAATGATAACACAACATAGCAATGGTTGTCTATTGAACTAAATGCACTAAATAGATTTACTAAATAGATTTATACGGCCGCCCAACTCACATTGTACAACATTAAAGGTCAATATCTAGATTGTAAATATTTTAAATACAAATCACAGATTAAATATCTTCTGGAAGGCCATCAGATTTATTTTGTTTTAATATGTTTATTGCAAAATTACTAAGCCAAACCTTGCTAGACACAAGAGCTATTCCTATTATATAAAACTCACATGCTGTGCAGCAGTAAAATCCAATTTTTAACTATGTTTATTGCCAGACTAATATAGAAAATATTTTCTTAGCACACATATCCAGGCCCATGAAAATATTTTTTAAAAAATCCAATTTAATTGTAATTATCAAAGGAACTACATGGGTACATTTAAGGATAGCTTCTGGAAGTGCATGTGCCTTTAGCACTTCAGAATATGTATACCAGACCAAACACATTAGAACCCAGGATTCATATTAATTTAATATGTGTGATTAAAAAAACCATACCTACATATACATTGCCATATAAATTAAAAATAAATCAAATTTACTTTCCTGAAAAAATTTGGGAATTGGTCTTCTCTTTGTACAAGGCGAACTTCAAAACTGTTTCACTTTGTGAGTTGTAAGGCAAGCAGGTGAGCAACTTAAAAACACAGGAGGAACTAGGTCTAGCAAGGTGGGGTTTTCTGGCTGTCTCAACCTCTCCCCTAGTGGTTGTTGGTGTAATACATTGAATAACAAACTAGCCAATTATATTTTAGCCTAGAATACTGTTTGAACTGGTAATAACTTCCACTTTCGCATAGGGTGCAATTTTGCAACGTGGACTAGATTAGATCTTGACTAAGGTAGCAACAAGTGCAGCCCTCGACGCCCGCCCCCTCTCTCCAGAACTCTTCCGGCTTCATGGATAACATCCAACCGGCCCGTCGGGATCCCCGCGCAGGAGGGGCGGAAGAAGAGGCACCGCAGAGCTTCGGTGTAGCCGGCGTGCGGCGAAGCGACGCCAAATGTCGTGGGACCGTTGCCCGAAGGCTCCTCCGCTCACCTTGCCGTCCGCCTTCCGCCGCACCTTCTGGCATCTGCCGTATGAACCGGCACCGATGGTGAAGAGTACTTCGTAATCCTCGGGGCGGCTCGGCATCTTCGCCTCCTCCGATATCCCGACGGACCCACTAAACAGTAAACACGCCGTTTCGCCACGGAAGATGTTTAAAACGCGCCGCGCCTGCCGCTGATTGGCCTGGCGCCGCGGCTCCGCCCAAACCTCGCCGTCCGATTTTCGATTGGCTCCTGTAACGACGTACTAGACGCGCCGCGCAACGGTTGCTTCGGCAGTTGCTAGGCGATCACAATTAGTGGCGGTTCAGGGCGGCGCGAGAAGCGCATAGAGATCATCCAGATTGGCTCTCCGAACCCCGCCCCTATTTTAACCTGGTGCTTTGATGGTGGTCTGCCTTCAGAAAAGCATCCTAAGGTGTCGGTTGAGAACCAGGTTTTTTATTTCAAACAAACTATGGTCGCTTTCATTTCCGTATTTCAAAATCTTATATTTCCTAATCATTTGCCCTATAAAAGTTACACGGACAAAAAGGTTAGTTTGCTCTCTTTTGTAAACTAATATTGGATTGTAAACAACTAACTTTTAATAAGCAGTCCAATCCTTGATAAATGTGTTTAGAAATAAACTGCTCTTGGAGTGAAGCTTTCCTGCACAGGTATAATAATGTTCCATAAAATAAAGTCCATAAGGATAATCCTACAAAAAATAATTAGACTATCAAATTTCACAACATAGAAACCAATAGCGGTTAATTGACTTTTTAGGAAGGAGATAAAATATTTCACATCAGAAAGCAAGGGCATTTTGAGATTTCCATGAAATGTATTCTCTTGGAATTTTACCCTGTCTTTATTACCTTACTTATAAGTAACTCAATGTTTTGGGAAACTGCAGAATGCTGTTATTCCTCCAGAACAAGCTGTGGCTTCTGGTATTCCAGAAGTGGAAAGGGGCAAGGGAGCTCTTTATTTGTAGGTTTAATTATGAGTCATTCAGCATTTAAATAGGTTGAGCAAAAATATTTGCATGGAGGGCTTCTTTCAAAAAGAAAAATCTCAATTTAATGAAGATTTGTTTAATTTTCACAATATATATGGCTGCTCCATTTTCTGACTGAGTAATTCTACACTGCAGCCTAAACTGCTTGTCTCCCATGCTGTTCCCATCTGTTCCTTAAACTCACATCATAAATTCCACACCAGATTGCAGTTAGTTGGCAACATGGCTGCTCTGAGGCTCAATCCCTACTATTGCCACTACAAGACTTAACTGGTCATTCTGCTGCTTCTTGCTCTTTCCATCTCTGTAAAGAAGGCAGCGTTCACTGATTGATTCCTTGTGGATGGGGGACCAGATTTGATGGACAGATTTAACTTAGAGAAAAAAGCGGCACAGATATATTAATTGAAATGTGATGTTCTCACATGGTATGATAAGAGCTACAATATTCATATACTGCACATCTCATATTTATTTAGACCAAAGCTTATTTTTGAGTTGCAAGGTCTCTTCAGTTCCTCATTCAGGTTGCTGATGCATTCATGTTTCTATTTAGGAATAAAGAATATATAAGGAAGAATCATAATCCAATTTCACTCTTGCCATTGAGCTTCAGTATCTGAACCTTGGCTCTGCATGTTGTAATTTCATTATTTTGAAATAGCCCATCTGTACTGCAAAATTTTTCGGACATCGAAACCAGTAGTAATGCCAGCAGGAACTCACCCCTGGCGCATATGCACCAGAAACCGGAAGATCAGGTGGCCAGTTCGCACGCACACGCTGGAAACCGGAAGAGCAGCCGCCGGGTGCATGCATGCGCACCAGGTGACTGCTCTTCCGGTTTCCAGCATGCACGCACAATCCCATTTCGGCACTCTGTGCCGAAAAAGTTCTCCAACACTGTTCTAGAGAATTAAAGTGTGCCAGCTTTATATCTGAACTTGATGTCTGAAGACTCAGAAAAGAAGTCAAACCTGAAAAACTGTGCCCTTTCTTTGAAAAACAAGACATTTGTAAAAGGCAAACTAGTAAAAATTTAATGCAGCAACTTTGATTTTAAATATCTTGCAACTGTGTTATCAAAGATTTCAAACTTGATCTTTCAAAAAATAACTGAAATGAACGTTTCAGAGCTTATACTAAGGGCACTAAATATTCCACTAGATGGCACTACTTTATCACTGCTAATACTTAGTTTCCAAAAAATCTTATTAGATGTGTTGTGCTGTCCTCAGTTGGCTGTGTGTGTGTGTGTGTGTGTGTGTTAATGAAAAAGGGATGAAATGTAAGAATAAAAGATTATTTGTGCCTTTTTAACCTAAAAGACAACTACATTTAATAAGGGAATATCACCTTTTAAAATCTTTGAATAGTGTTGGCAGGTAGAGTCCACAAAGGGATGGAGCCAATTTAAGTAAATATTTAATTATTTCAAAAAAGTGAATATAATTATATGTATTTAATAATATTTCTAATTTGTCCTTGGTCTAACATTTACAATTTGGCATAAATGCTATGGGGCTGCCTCAAGTTTTTTTCTTTTGGTGCGGGCAGGGGTGGGGGGTACACATATGACTTCTGGCTACAGCTTGGACAGTCTTGAAATGTATAATGAGAGCCCAGGGCACATTGACAATAGAAGCCATTGGTCTTTCCAACTACATTCTGCTGTTTAGCTTTTTAAATACTCTAGCTAGCACAACATTGCTGGAAGGAAAGCAGCATCCTCAGCAATTAGTGTTGTTATAAATTGTTGTATCCCATCTGTTTTCTTTTTGAACTCATATATGAAAGTACTTGGAAATGTGTCTATGCACCTGCAGTATCTACCAGGCAGGTAGTGTTTGTATCCCACAAAAATTGTTTCACAACAACCCAAAACAGGTTTACTTAGAAGTCCTATTACATCCAGCTATTTTTTCTTTGTTCCGAGTATGTAATAGGCCTGCTGAAAGATTATAGGAAGCAGTATGAAGACTGTTTTTATGGTGAGAGAGAAAAGAGTTGGAAGGGACCTTGGAGGCCTTCTAGTCCAACCCCTGCTTAGGTAGGAAACCATATAACATTTCAGATAAATTGTTATCCAATCTCTTCTTAAAAACTTCAAGTGTTGGAGCATTTACAGCCTCGGGAGGCAAGTTGTGCCACTGATTAATTGTTCTAACTGTCAGGAAAGTTCTCCTTAGTTCTAAGTTGCTTCTCTCCTTGGTTGGTTTCCACCCATTGCTTCTTGTCCTACCCTCAGGTGCTTTGGAGAATAGCTTGACTCCTTCTTTGTGGCAGCCCAAGATACTGGAACATGCTCACGCTCACATTTATGAACTGGTAGGGAAAGTAAGTGAATACTATCCTGGGATGGGATGGGATAATCACATAATCATCTTTTTTTTCCAGGCTAAAGCAATCGGACAGTATTTATTCATTAGGGATCTGGGATTGCTATATGCAAGCAAATATCACCCTAACTGGCTTGAGGATGCCTTGCTAGCCATTCTTCAAGGACCTGTCCATGAATTTAATAGATATAATTTGTAACACTTAATACTTAGATTGTAATTTCTGATCATCCCTACTGGACTTTGTCTTAATAGGGAGGGATGGGGTTTCAGAGATGGGTTTCTGGAAACTGGGGGATAGTAAAAAATGAAGAGATCTTTGGTTTTATTTTAAGAGCTAATGATAAATTCTTTATGTTGATTGCACTTGCTGGGGATGAAGGGAGTGATTTTTTCCCCCTTTTTCTATTTTATTTTTTTCTTTACTTTATATTTTGTTTGCTTTAATGTATCTATTTTATATAGATAGTATGAATTTTACTTATATATCTCTAACAAAATTATTTTTAAAAGGGATATATCCATATATCCATCTCTTCCTCTCATATCCAGCCAAGCCAGCTAACTTTCATTCTCTTATCCAACCGCAAATAATTCACAGATGTGTATTCCATCTTCTCCCAACAGAAACTTAATATGTAGGACTTTGGTGGCAACTGAGCTGATTATTGCCAATGGCTGAAATCTGGCCAGCTGTTGGCTGTTGGGCCCCTCCCTCCAGTTGTCTTCAGTGGATTGTGGCTACCTCCCAGATTCTCCTTGTGATTTACCAATTTAAATCAGTGTTGCTCTCCATGTGATCTCTGAAGTGATACTTTCCCTTCCCTGCATGACAGGCATGTTGGCAGGTTGTGCCAGGTTTTCTCCTCCCAAATCTGTGAACAAGGAATCCGGGAGAGTGCAACAGAGTCTACAACTACAGATCCCCCATGCAGGGTACTGAAATGACTGCTCAGCAGGAAGTTGTCATGTCTGCCAACCCCCTATGTGAGCAGCTGACATGCCTGCAAAATGGACAAAGCAAGAAAGATTGCAAGCAAAGAACCAGGACAGGTAAAGACCATTCCAAAAGAAAAGCCAAACAACAAAAAAGTCTGAGAAGACTTCAACAGTGGAAGTGAAAAATGCATCTGGCAGAAATGCTCAGACTAAAAGTGTCAATATGACAGAGAATTGAGAGCTGTAAATGTTTAAGAAATCAAAATAGAGACAAATACTGCCCAGAGTCACTTCTCAGAGTGAGATGGGCAGCATATAAATTCAATAAATAAATAAACCACTCTGTCAAAACTCCACTCTATGCCTGGTGTAGACCAAGCCCCAGCTCATGTTACAGGTAGCAGCTCATGTTACAGGTAGAAAGTTTTCTTGATGGCAAGGAAATCACTCTCAATTGTTGGACCATAACCTGTCAAATCATCAATCACTGGTCTTAATTACTGAGGAAATGTAGAGACTGGCAAATTGGCCAGCATACACTTGGGCCACCTCATAGCTTGGAGGAAAGCCCATTAAACCATTGTCTGCATATGCCTATTATGTATTCATCCACAAGTCATAATGCAATTGAAACAGCAAGTTTTCTATTGCAGTTAAATAAATTTCATACAAAAGCTTCACAATTTATAGCTGAATGGCTCTTTGTGTTTTCATTTCTTTTTTTTTTTCAATTAAAAATAACCATATTTTTATTATGTTCTTTCTGTCATACCACACTTTTATTGCATATTTATGTCACATAAACATGATCAAATTGCTGGTAATGTAAAATATAGTGACAAACACAAGATTATTTTAAAATAGATTGTTGTTTTCTGAAAATAAAAGTTAGGTATCCTATTTGCTCTTAAACTCACTGTATCAGTTTCCAGATTATAAATATTTATTGGAAGGGAAGATATGGGCAAGTGACTGTATGACATCTATCAATGGGGAGATATCAAACAATCCTGCCTTTTTCTCCTTCATCCTGCCTGTGCTCCCTTTGCCTGCAGATTTCTCAGGAATAGTTTGAAAACGTGTGGAGTTTTGACTCCATAAGTGTGCAATCTGATATGTTTCCAAATGTACAGCTCATGTGCTTCTTTCTTCAAATGCTCACTGATTCCCCCTTGGTTTTCATGATAGCTTTGCTCTAGCATTTAGCTGGGGCAGCTTTTTGTTTGTTTTATATCTTTTGTGGATAATGACTCTTTCATCATTATTACTGTTTTTTAATTAAATCTTAATCTGTGTGCTACCTTTTTTGTTAAAGCCAATGGCGCATTTCAAGTAAATATAACAGTAAAAATAATAAATGCAACTTTAATTAATTTTTTTGTAACATGGGAAACTTCACTAGGACAAGGTGACTGCAATGCTGGACGCGCTTACTTGGGAGGAAGTTCTATTGAACATTAAATATTTGCATTATGAACAGCCATGCTCAGAACTGTGCCATTTGAGATTTCAGTTTATTGATTATAGTTATGTGTTTCTAAATTTATTTGTCTGGAACTAAGCTTTTGTTTATGCTTAGCTGATGATAATTATTGACATCAGTGAAAAGCTTATAGACTTGTTTTTAGAATATTGTTCATAAAAAAAACACTGTGCTTGCGATTTCAGGCAAACATTATCCTAGCTGGAGTCTAAATGCTAGAGAAGAAATTTTAAATAAGCTTTTCAAGAAATAGAAGAATTCTTTCCAAAAAACATTCTTAAAGATGCCAAACATTCATTAACAATAATTGCACAGAAGATGGCCAGAAGAAATGTTCTGGCCTTAATTGCTGCTCAGCTAAAAATAGTCTTCTTTCAAATTTCACAATGACGAGAAAAGGAAACACAAAGTTCATGTTGTCTTAGCACGCATTACAAGCAATGAATGTTTCTAAAAAATCTTGCTTACTGATACTGCAGATAGATAGCCAAAAACAAAGAATGAATCATCAGCAGTTCTTTATAATGACCTTACGGTAAGGATTCACTTGCATTATTAGTGTCATAAATAAGGATTGCAAATATTATTTGGAACAAACCTGAGAGCATTTAGCAGGCAGTTGTAACTGTAATTTTCTATTTTAAATATCTTGATTTCAAATTTCTTTCTCCATGAAATTATCCCTTAAGGTAATGCTCAAAAAGAAGACCCATTGAATTCAAAATACGGACCAGAATCCTTCTACCATTAGTGCCCAGTATTCTGCTTATGATTCATTCATCCACTTACAGGGCATGAACAGGATGCTGTTACCCAATTATTGCTGCCTTGAATTTTCCCTCATCATTTCTCATATTCAGGAAGCCCTATTTTTTTTAAAAAAAACCTGAAAGGGACATGATATCCCCGTATTATTATCCTATTGTTGCTTTTACAAGGCAAGGCTTTTGCCACATACAGTTGCAAGAAAAAGTATGTGAACCCCTTGGAATTATGTGGAGTTTTGCATGAATTGGTCATAAAATGTGCTCTGAACTTCATCTGTCACAACAATAGAAAAACACAGTCTGCTGAAAATAATACTACACAAACATTAGATGTTGCCATGGTTTAATTGCACATAACATGTAAACATTCACAGTGCAGGGGAAGAAGGCGGGGCTTAGCAGTGAGAAGACGGAGTTTCAGGCTATTCCTGAAATTCCCCTATTCCGAAGGAATTGGACGGGTCGTTTCGGACCCTAGCTGTCCCAGAGAGACAGTGAAAGGTTAGGGGAGATCCAGTGACGTCGGAGACGTTCGCAAGTCTCTGGGGGGCTTGGAATTTAACCCCTTTTGCCAGCTCCTTCTGGATTAGCTGTAAGCTAACCGAAACTGCAGGTTGCCCCTAAGAATGGTGGAAGTGATTTCAACTGGTAAGCTGATTTTATTACTCAAAGAGATACGGTCCGCATTAAAATTTAAGCTAATTGAAACCAAAGAACAGAAGAATCTAGCGGCGAATTGTTTTTTTTTATGGATTTATGGCCGGTGGTTACCCTATTTCTTAAATGTTTTAAAGATTACTCCAACATTCCCTCTGACTCTTCTTAAGTGGGCTGTAAACTAATTTACTACAATTTGGCTTCTTACGATCTGACACTTTTATTGCTTGGCTGTGTTGGTCTAAGATCAGATAAGATTGCACAGCTCCCAGCGTGTTCTTACTTGCAAATATCTTAGAGCTTCTAGCTGCGTCACAACATGGCGTCTATACCTGCTTCAAATGATTCGTTTCAAATGATTTTCTTTGCATTTCAAAAGTTGTTTAACACATATGAAAGATTTGAAAAAAAGCTGGACTATTTAACATTAAAATATAAAGAAAAAAGTGAGAACGTTGAATGTTTGAATGTTCCTGAAATACAAATGAAGAATGTCAGAAATGAAGTTTCTCAACTTGCTGACACGCCGGGCGTCTGGTTTACTTCGGAGGGAGAAAGAGATGCAACGCTTGAAAGGGGGGCAGCCATACAGAAGATTTATTTTAAAAGACAGAGCGCAGGAGGAATGAGAAGCATTAAAGAACCTATACTTTATTAAACATCATTTGCAGAATTTTCGATACCACCCTTGAGAATTAAAGACAAATTGAAAAGTGCAACAAGCCTGGGACAACGTTATTATTACATCAGAGGCATCCTGAGCAAAAAGGTGCGAAGATATTCCTGTTTGGACTTGCTTATAAAAACATTTGGTAAATCTGTTCCACGAATGGCAATAGGACTAAGGAGGTTTTGTTATTGGAGAGACATAGGCTGATAGATGGAAGAATACAATTTAAAATTAGCTAAATCTAATTACTCTTATTTGTAATAGACATAGCTGAATAATAATTGATATTGATAGTAATGTATATAATGTGGAGTTTATATGATAAATAATAATTGGATATGAGAAGGGAAGGTTGGAAATATTTTTGAACCATATACAAAGGTTATTAATCACAATAATTATCACTATTAAAAAATAAAATATATACAGTTAAATGTTAACTAATATGGGGAAAATGTTACAATATACGATATAATTACATAAAGAAGGGAGAATGATAATAAACTATACTGCATGGAAGATGGAATTTTTGGTATTAAATATTATGGATGTTCAGCTAAAACAGGATATGAGGATTTGATGTTAATAGAGGATTCTACAAACAAGTAAATGAAATGTCAGCATGTGGTTATGGATTAAATCTTTGGCATAGTTAAGGATGAAGGATGTTTAAATAACTGTAGTGGAGTTAAATAACTAAAAGTGGAGGTATAATGATGTCAATATGGTAAACATTTGAGTTAAGATATTTGAATTAA
Source organism: Thamnophis sirtalis (assembly GCF_051295495.1). Lineage (NCBI taxonomy): Eukaryota > Metazoa > Chordata > Lepidosauria > Squamata > Natricidae > Thamnophis > Thamnophis sirtalis. Next base: position 44,891,396 of record NW_028261386.1, read on the forward strand.
TATGAATTAATGGAAGAGATGCACCAAAACATGTTGTAACCAGCTGATATACTTTTTTTATAATATATACCTGTGTTCTTTTTTTTCTTTTTGGGTTTTTTTTTCTTTTGTTTTTCTTTTTTTTTTCCCCTGCCTTGTTTTTTGTTCTTTTTGTCTTCTTTGTTTTTATTTTTTATTTTTTCTTTTCCCACTGGTGTGGGCATGTATTGTTTAAGAAACAAAAATTATTATTATTATTATTATTAATAATAATAATAATTTATAGTCAATAATTATATAGTCAACAATTATAGTCAAATGAAAATGGATATATGATGATGGTGACATGTATGAATATTTGAGTTAAAATGAATTATGTTTGTTGACTGTGGAAGAGATGCGCAAAAGTCTATTTGTAATCAACTGATACACTTTCTATAGCATGTAAAGAAGGATGTTGTATTGGTTTTAAATTAAAAATTAAATTTTTTAAATAAAAAATAAACATTCACAGTGCAGGGAGGAAAAAGTATGTGAACCCTTGGACTTAATAACTGGTTGACCCTCCTTTGGCAGCAATAACCTCAACCAAATGTTTCTTGTAGTTGCAGATCAGACCTGCACAACGATCTGGAGTAATTGTGGATCACTCCTCTTCACAAAACTGTTTCAGTGTAGCAATATTCTTGGGATGTCTGGTGTGAATCGCTCTCTTAAGGTCATGCCACAGCATTTCAGTCGGGTTGAGGTCAGGACTCTGACTGGGCCACTCCAGAGGGTGTATTCTGTGCTGTTGAAGCCATTTTTGTGTTGACTTACTTGTATGCTTTGTCCTGTTGCATCACCCATCCCCTGCGGAGCTTCAGTTGGCAGACAGATGCTTGTACGTTTTCCTGCAAAATGTCTTGATAAACTCTGGAATTCATTTTCCCATCAATGACAATAATCTGTCCAGGCCCTGAGGCAGCAAAGCAGCCCCAAACCATGATGCTCCCTCTGCCATGTTTTACAGTGGGGATGAGGTTTTGATGTTGGTGTGCTGTGCCTTTTTTTCTCCACACATAGTATTGTGTGTTTTTCCCAAACAACTCAATTTTGGTTTCATCTGTCCACAGTATATTTTGCCAGTAGTGCTGTGGAACATCCAGGTGCTCTTTTGCAAACTTCAAACGTGCTGCAATATTTTTTTTGGGACAGCAATGGCTTCCTCCGTGGTGTCCTCCCATGTACTCCATTCTTGTTTAATTTTTTCCTTATTGTAGATGTGTCAACAAAAATGTTAACATGTGCCAGAGATTTCTATAGGTCTTTAGCTGACACTCTAGGATTCTTCTTTACCTCATGAAGCATTCTGCACTGTGCTCTTGCAGTAATTGTTACAGGACGACCACACCTAGGGAGAGTAGCAAGAGTGCTAAACTTTCTCCATTTGTAGACAGTCTGTCTTACCGTGGACACATGAACATCAAGGCTTTTGGAGATACTTTTGTAACCCTTTCCAGCTTCATGCAAGTCAACAATTCTTGATCGTAGGTCTTCTGAGAGCTCTTTTCTGCGAGGCATAGTTCACATCAGACAGTGCTTCTTGAAACCAGTAAACCCACAACAGGTGTGTGTTTTTAAAGGGCAGAACAGCTGTCAGCAACACATCCAATATCATCACACTGATTGGAGTCAAGGTTGGCTCACTCCTGGCTCCAATTAGCTCTTGGAGACATCATTAGCCTAGGGGCTCACATACTTTTTCCTCCCTGCACTGTGAATGTTTACATGTTATGTGCAATTAAACCATGGCAACATCTAATGTTTGTGTAGTATTATTTTCAGCAGACTGTGTTTGTCTATTGTTGTGACTTAGATGAAGTTCAGAGCACATTTTATGACCAATTCATGCAAAACTCCATGTAATCCCAAGGGGTTCACATACTTTTTCTTGCAACTGTACATGCTTCACTGACAACAGAGAGTTCAACGAGAAGAAATAACAAGATCATAAAATATTTTATGAGTTATTATCAGCTTCATATAACATTATCCACGGAACCTGTGACACTTCAATTGGTATGAATACATCAATAGAGTGCAATTCTAGGTACGTGGTCAGCTAACTGTACTTTGACTTTAGAACAAAAAAGCAAGGGTTGATAGTGATAGGAATCACCTGTTTGGAAATAGTATTTTTCCTTAGAGAATATGTATTGCTATGCTATTTATTCTTAAGACTGATATCGCCACCCATTTTATCCATAATAATCTGGGTGGCTCGCAGCAAAATCACTACCACTAATCAATAATAGCAAAAGATAGCCATAATTCATTGTATTTATTTTGTACAATGACAATAAAGACTATACTATAAAACATAAATATACAACTCATTAAAGGGCATAAAGAGCTGTCCTTTATAATAAAGGATGTATGGTCATTGTAATTCTACCTGACTATATTCTATATCAGGGTTTTGTAACCTTAGCAGCTTGATGATGTATGGACTTCAACTCCCAAAATTCACGAGCCAGCATGCTGGCTGGGGAATTCTGGGAATTGACGTCCACATACTGTATCTTCAAGCTGCCCAGATAGCCTCTCCTCTCCGATCTGTGTAAAATTGCTGCTTTATTGATAATTCTGCCATGCTGATACTGAGGAAAAGGCTCAAATAGGAGGGGGGAAAGGCAGCACATGTGCCTGGAATTTTGTCAAGGAGCTTGTTCTTCCACCTATTTTAGGGAGAAACTAAAATATTGATTTCTCTGCACCTGCCACAAAACACCTCAACCAAAAAAAATGGATAGAGAGGATGTTTCTGGAGACAGCAGAACAGAAGAGAAAGAACTAGAGAAAATAATAAAATACAAAGACCTACAAATAAATGTAGAATGAGTATGGAAAAGAAAAAATAGTACCATTACCAGCAATAGCCATAGCACTTGGGCTTACACCACTTCAAAGTGGTTTTACAGTCCTCTAAGCGGGCTGTAAGTAGTAATAAGCATCATGGATGCAATTGCAAAGTATTTGGAGGACCATTTGAACAACATTGGCATAGACAACATCATCAATTATTCAAAAGTCAGCTTTACTTGGAACAGCATATATCCTATGATACCTTTACATCAGACAACAGCATCTGCCTATCCCAGATTCTCATAATATGCAGAACAGCACTCTTGTAAATAACAAAAATACCTTACTTGTTCAAAGACAGCAAATATGTGCTATAGATGTCCCCCAGTTAGTCCCTTAACACTTTCTGGAAAATTCATATTTTTGTTAGTCTCCAAAAGGCCATGAGATCACCAACTCTCAGAAACATTTTAGAGTACATCAGAATATTTGGGTAGAAATTATCACATTTCATATTAGCATATGTCTCCTCATGAATCACAGGTTGGGAGTCACTGGCTATAAAGAGCAAGATCATTTCACATTTGTGATGAATCGCTTAAATTCATGTAGCAATCTCAGCTATACTGCATGTAGATCGTTTTAAATTATATCGGAACTTTGCATTCAGAGAGTTCTAGTTTCCTGTCCTGCAAGGAGGTCTATCAACATGATAAAGGAGCAGTCAGAAGGAGCTTTCTGGCCCTTTATCTTTCCCACCCCTACAGTGTTGCAGTACTTAATGCGGTAAAGTGATGCATTCCTTTTTTGTTTGTTTAGGCCAAATATGCGTAACATTTGACCCACTAGTTTAGCCATAACTTCCAAATAAAATATTATGGTCTGCCAAGAGTTTTCTGCTAGCTTTTAAAAAAATTTCTAAGGAAGAAACAAAAACAGATTTCTTGAGTTCCTGCTAGGCACAGCTGGTGGGCTGCATCCAGATGGGTCAATTTGTTCAGGCTTGGTTTGATAGTCAATTGTGAATTTCTGTAGGAAAGAAATGGACTGAGGATATTTGATTGTATCAAATTTAGGTGGGTGACAACGTGACTCAGACATCTGATACTGTCTCCCTGGGACTTTGCTAAAGCAAAATCAACATCATGCAGGCTAGTTGCCTCAAGAGGTGGAGGTAGCAGTAAGGACTGATCAGGAGGCATTTGGTTCACTACACATTTCAGCCTCTAAGTGCATTCCTACATCATCTCCAGTGCGGAGAAAAATATATTACTGTATATTTGCCTAGATAGAAGTCTTCTGCATCTGGAATTAGGCAGCAGTCGTAATTTCATATTTCACCGCACAAGAGTGTCCATTTTGGATACATGACTTCATAATGCTGCCATGGATAAAATGCAGGAAAAAGCTACAACAAAAATTTCTATATTTCTCTCACCCTCCCGACTTCCACTTACAGTATAACTTTTCCAATGGAAATGTGACCTGTCTCCTGTTATCGGAGTCATGTTCTGTACATTTCTTTCTTTCTTTCTTTCTTTCTTTCTTTCTTTCTTTCTTTTTTTTTGTGAAAGAGAGAACATATGCTTTAGAGCTGAACAGCAGTGTTAGACTGAAGTCTCGGAGAGTTGAGTTCCATAAAACAGGCCAAACCAATTTTCAGTTTTATAAACCCATTACTTCTGAAAAATAGGGCATAAAGCCACTCCATTTAAAAAACCTTTGAGAAGTCTGGTCTGCAGTTATGCTGTTGAGCAGACAAAGTATATGAATAATGGCTCTGTCACATCTGAATTTGGCCTTTAAGTAATATTTTGTGATATGTCAGATTAGACAAATATTTACAAATACTGTGTGTTCAGTATTTAGCCCATTTCTGAATGGAATGACCATTGTGTATATTTTTTTATTTCTGTAAAAGGCAACTAATCGACCGGTTAGTAAATATAATAAAAAAATACTAGATAGACTAGTTTCCTTTGATACCGGAAGCCACAAAAATAGGCATAATTAATCTACAGTGCTCTCTAGGCTAGGGAACAACATGTAATCATAATATAAAATCATTATGGGGAAGGGCAGGAAAAAGAAATCAGATTAATTAGGAGAATCTGTGTTGATACCTACCCACTGAATATTATGTAGTGTATCCCCTTGCTAACTGGACAGCAGAAATACCGAAGCGGGAAGAACATTCTGGTTGGAGGCCACTTTGAGAAAGATTTGTTCTGATCTCTCTTAAAATTGAAAGATGGACAATACTTTTTTCATATAGAGAAGGTGGCATGATAGAGCTGTTATTGATGCTTGTAGCAATGTCGCTAGTCAATTTCTGTTCTATTCACTACTTGACCTAAGGCTATCCAAGAAGCAGGATGGCAGCAGACTGGCTTCATGTAATTTAAATACATTTATTAAAATATTTATGACCTGCTTTTTGAACTATCTTCTGTTCAAGGACACATTAAAAATAATAAAATAAATGAAGAATCAATTAAAATCAGTTGCCAGTTATTAAAATAAATGCTAATAAACTATTAAAATTATATACATACACACACACACACACACAAACACAGGCAGACATACACAAAATGTAATATATTTAATATAAGCTATTCAAACAAACAAAATAAATCTGTTAGAAGAAGACTTCCAACTCTATTATTCTATGACAGTCTATGATGTTCTATAATTAAAGATGGAGTGGGAAATGACAAAGAGAACTGAAAGCAGGCTGAAAGCACAGCAAAAAAAACAACAGGATTTATGACTTGCAAAGACACAATGAGAACTGGAGCCACCTGAATTGCTGGTTAACTTTACTCACCAGGAGAGATCATGTCCATTAGCAAAATATTCAGTACTATTTAAACATTGTCTTATTGCTGGTTTGATAGAAATATTGATTTGTCTATTGGGAATGCTGGAATTGCTTCCTAAAATTGGACAAAACAGTGTTTGCGTATTTGATCTTTTCTCTTTGGTTTTAAAGCAGCTTCCACAATCTGAGTCCCTCTGGATGCCTTTCCTAGGCTAGCAATAGTATTTTTATGTGACCGAGACAAGGGCAGTTACAGGGAAGAATCAGAACAACAGAATAGAATAACAGAATATCAGAATAACTTTAGTGCTAGAAAAGATCCGACAATGCCATGGAGAGCCAAAAAACCAGAACAGAACACAGAAGGAACCTTGGGGGTCTTCTAGTCCAACCCCTGCTCATGCAGGAAACTCTATACCATTTCAGAGAAATGCTTGTCTAATCTCTTCTTAAAAACCTCTAGTGTTGGAGCATCCAGAATGTATGGAGGCCAGCTGTTCCACTAATTAATTATTCTAACTTGTCAAGAAATTTCTCTGTAGCTCTAGGTTGGTTCTCTCCTTGATTAGTTTTCATCCATTGCTTCTTGTCCTGCCTTCAGGAGCTTTGAAAAATACCATAGGTTGACTCCCTCTTCTTAGTGGCAGCTCCTTAGATATTTTGAACACTGCTATCATGTCACTCCTGGTCCTTTTTTTATTAAACTAAAACATTAAATTTTATTGTGATCAAAAGGCCAAGATGGTGGCCACGGCCAAACAATTGAAGTGTTACCTATTTTTAACTGCATTGTACAGTATATGTGGTACATGTAAAAAGGGTGGGCAGAGCTTTGATTGTGCAGTCATCATGAATTGAGGTCACTCCTGGTTAGTGTTACTGTCCCAGAGAAAGCTAACAATCCAGGGAAAAGATCTGGAATGTGCTCCAAAGCCACTTTTCTCAGGAGTGAGTGTGGCTGAGTGAATCTTATCAGTGTTGTCAAACTTGCAGCCCACGGGCAGGAGGAATCATACGCAGGCCACGCCCACCACAGCTCCATGAAGGGAAAAAGCATTGTGAAATGTCATGTGATGGCAACGTGACACCACACGTTTGACACCAATGTTATACATGATGCATTGCCTTAAACTAACAACATATAGTAATCCTAGAATCTTAAAGAGGAATGAAATTATAATGTTAGAAGAACTGGAGTTTTATTGCCAGAAGGTCTCTAAAACATTGGCAGGTAATCTGTGTCTAAACTTGATCAGCCTGCATCTTACTTCAGCCACAAAATCTTGAGATTATAGTGTCAGGGTGGAAGCAGTAAAAGTATTGCTCTTGTCCATACCATATTATCTTAAACCTAGCTTTCTAACCTCAGGCTAATAAATCTTTCAGCCAATCCCACTATCAATGGAGCATGTCTAATTTATTGAATCATCACTCTTAGAAAGCATGTAAGTTGCATGAGCTCTCCAACATCAGGGTTAGCGAACTTCACAGAGGAGTTGGAGGTGACTAAGGAAATTGAATCAGCAAATGTTAATGAGGCTGATCAGCTGGGGAGTTTCCACACTCCTGAGCATTAGAAACTGAGTGCCTTGGGGAGAATAAACAGCTTCTTCACCAGATTGTGCATATGGAGTCTTCCTATGGGATGAAAGTATGAATTCTGCCTTTTGTGGATGTATCATCTAATTAACATAACTACATGCATGTATCAAGACTGCTTCAGATTCAGTTTGGATCGTGCTTGTATTTTGTTGTTTTTTCTCAAAGTAAACATTGTAATTGATTGTGCCTAGCATCAGAATTCTAACATGATTTAAGTCCATATGGTAGAAATAGGTTTGCTCCAGTATTCTGCAACCTGTTGGAGCCCAAAACATGTCATCATATTGAATCCCTGGAAATGTCACAATAGCTTTTTTCAAGGGTGTCCATAGAGTATGGTAGAGTAAGTCAAAATGGCAGTTGCAATCGATGCACCATCTGTTTTTTATGATCATGGATACATTACAAATTCTGATCGCATATTTGCAACTGACTTTTTTTAAGCATGCCTTGCAGATATCTTACCACCTTCTGCAAAGCCATTCAGCAGTAAACCACCACAAAAATGCATTGGGAAAAGATGAGTGGAGTTAGGATGCATTGGGAAAAGAACTAGAAGTGTGTTGAAATCTAATGCCACTTACTGCCAATTCTTAACTATGAAATAACACTTACAGAATTTCTTCTGAATTTAACTAAGATACCAAATTGCTTCTCTGTTTGTCTGTTTCCACAGTTTGGTCCTTGGGAGTCAAACGTAGAAGAGGGAAGGAGGGAAGGAAGAAGGTTCTTTCTTAGAATATTTAATCTTTTTAAATACTGTAGTTTTATAGTTTATACTCTTAAATGTTTATGAAAAATTACCATTTATTTATTTGATTTTAAATCATCTTTTTGCTTTATAAGTAACTCAAGTCAGCTCACTTATCTAATTGTTTTTTCTCCTCCTTTTTCCCCACCAATAACAACCCTGGGTGGTGGGTTGAGCTGAGAGTCATCCAGCTGGCTTTCCTGCCTAACAGTCACAGTCTTCTGGTTTGAGGTAGATGTTCTCCTCGCACATATGTGCCAGTCATTCCTGACTCTAAGGGACGGTGCTCATCTTTGTTTCAAAGCCAAGAATCCAGTGTTATCCAAAGACGTCTCTATGGTCATATGGCCGGCATGACTAAATGCTGAAGGCACACAGAATGCTGTTACTTTCCCACCAAAGTGGTTCCTATTTTTCTACTTGCATTTTTTCTGTCCTCTCCACCAGGCATTTTTCCATAGACAAATTTACTCCAGAGTCATAAATCCATCATGGGCTAAAAAGAATCAAGCACTTTTAGCTGGGAATATTTAGTTGTTAGAAGAGGGGCTAATTCTTCTATTTATAAATTAAAAAGTCCCATTTTGGAATATAGATGAAATTGTTTTGGACTAGAACCTATTCCTTTTCTTCTTCTATAACCATTCCTCCCCCACCCTTCCAAAAAAAAACCAGATGGCTCTGCAGCAGTGAAAAATCTCCATTAAATCAGTGACACAGATGAAATACAATTTCCAGAATTTGTATTCCAAGAAGTGAGCCTGAGAGACAATTTGCCAGATGGGATAAACAAGCACAATCTTCAGCAATCAAACAGACCTCCTCCCTTGACAAGGTTTTTCTGGGGCAGTTGTAAAGTTACATTTGGTTTGTGGAAGCTAGAGTTTAAGGACAATAGGGCTGATCAGGAAAATAATGAAAAGGTTACTATTTGGGGAGGGGGGATCACTTTCACTGAGCCCTTTTCAAATCAGGACATGGGTGGATTCTGCCATCACAATAAAAGGAAGGAAGTACATGATGCTGAAGCAACAGCAGATAAAGGAAAAATTGGCCAACAGGGTCAAGAAAGAAGAAACTTTGTGGGAGGAAACATCTTTCAATACTCAAATTAACCCAAGCTAGGCTTAGTTTATTGAGGACATGGAATGGATTTCCTTTATATAGTTTTCAGTAGTGGACACTTGATCCTGCATTGCAGCCCACCCCCACCGCCACCCCATCAAGAGGTCCAAAGAGCAACACTATTGTCACCTGGGCATGGTTTCAGAGCTCTTTTAGCTATTAACCAGAAGTTGTTTCAAATTTAGATTAAACTAATCGGGTTTCTTGTTTTTTCATATGTTTAACTGTATAAACTAGTATCTGTGCAGATGGTAAAATTAGACATGAAGAAAAAAACTACTATATATACATAATTTTCAAAAACTATACTGCTACTAGTTGTAACAACAACATGCTTCTCATTTCGCTTTGGTTCAAAGATATACTGTATAATCTGAACTATTGAAATTACTGTTTATCCCGCTGTATGTTTCTTTCATTCCTCTAAAAGCAGTGCTTTAAGGTAAAGAGCTTATTCCTATGTTAATCTTTAAAAAACTAAAAGGTCAACTTCAACATCCTAAATCATCTGGAATCCATCTTATGAAGATCCAAATGTTCTGGCCAAGGCACAGGGCGTGTATGTTTTGATATTAACTACCTGGATGCACTGTTCTTTCAGCTGAGTTCACACTGTACCAAAACTGGGGAGAGGATGTAGATGTTTAGGGTTAATAAATACATAGAGGCTAGGGAGGGGTGGATATATTATAAGTGTAAGAAGCTGATCTGTATGGGCACAGTGATCTCAGATATATATGATTATATATGATGTATGATTATAATTTCCATTATCCCTGGCCCAGTGAATAATGTCAAGTGGGCACCAGATTAAAAGAAGCTGACACAAAATAGGAAATCCAGCCTAGAATGGGAGATGAAATTGAAGGAATATGATGAACTCTTAATTTCTTTTCTTCTGCATTTCAAATCCACAATAATAGAGCACAAAGAGGGAGAGGTTTTGGCTGTCTTCCACTGCTGAAATCTCTCAGAGTTCTGCATTGGAACAGAGCTTTTATCTGAATTCAGCTTGCAAGTATCCATTAGATTAATGGATATTAAACATATTTGGCATAGTTAAAGCAAAGAGAATGATGAAGAATGTCACAAGCTTTTCCTTAAACTAATTTGCATTTTAATAAAAGGATGTGTAAACTTAGGCACATGGAAGCAAAACAGCCTTCCTTCGCAGACTAGCAGCTGATAACAGAGAGATGGAGGGGCAGGGATGGAGAGCTTGATGAAAACATAGATACATTGCAAAAATATGGCAAAAGCTATTTTTCTGTTCAAATCAATAAGAAAGGGCTACAAGATAAAATTGCTCATTTTGTAACTGTACAAATTTTTTTGTGCAACCATATCTAAAACCTTACCATGTTTCCCCAAAAATAAGACAGGGTCTTATTTTCTTTTCACCCCTGAAATAAGCAAGTGGCCTTATTTTTGGGGAGGTCTTATTTTTGAGGTGCAGGAGGCGGCAAGCATGGTCACCTCATGGCTGTTGCTGTGTTGCAATATTTTCAGGGAGGGCTTATTTTCAGGGGAAGGCTTATTTTAGCGCATGCGCTCAAAAGCCCGATGGGTTTATTCTCTGGGGAGATTTTATTTTCAGGGAAACAGGGTATAATTGGAGAGCTAGAAAAGATGCATTAAAAAACATACAATATGTGGGAATGGCCTTGGGAAGGGGTGAGTAGGAGATGCTGCCCATGGAATGATCAGATAAGGAGTGAGGAAAAACCCACAGCAGCAACATTAAGGGCAGAGAAAGAAACTCAAAGAATCCTCCCTATCAGACTATATAGATGGCTATAAGAGATGCCTGTACTTTCAGACTTGCAAGATATTCTAATGTAGACTTACAATAAAATAGAATTAGCTCATCTGGTTTGGTCATTACAGACTTTGCATCTTTTTAGTTTATGGAATAAAATTAAAAATATAGGCAAGTAAAAGGATATTGTGAAATAGTGTAAGATTACACTTGAAATGGAGAACAGAAGGGCATGGTTTAAAATCACATCCTGTAGTGCACATCCTTTAATGCAGCGTTCCCCAACCTGTGAGGAGATTGCAACCGGGCCACAGAAATGGCCAGTGAGCCGCACTTATATGCTTGCTGGCTGCTCACGTGGAACCATCTCCCTTTCTGCCAGTCCACAAAGTCGGAAATATTGGGGAACACTGCTCTGGTGAAAGTGAATTATTTCCTACTAGGACTTTTTTTCTTTCTAATCTTCCTTTTAATGAGGAGAGTTGAATTGGCTTAAATTCAGGCTCATCTTCCTTTTGGGTAAATACAGTAAATAGTAAGTGATTTAGTTCATCAATGACAATCCTCAGGATGAAATGCAATCATGGCTACAAACTAGGATAACTTAAGAAGGGAAATATTTTTACAGATAGTCCTTGACTTACAACCACAATTGATCTCAAAATTTCTGTTGTTCAGTGAGGTATTTATTAAGTACGTTTTGCCCCATTTTACAAACTTACCTGCCATAGTTGGTAAGTGAATTACTGCAGTTAATAAATTAGTAACCCGGTTATTAAGTGAATCTGGCTTCCCCATTGAGTTTGCTTGTCAGAAGGTCGAAAAAGGGATCACATCATCTTGAGATACAGCAACAGTCACAAGTATGAACCAATTGCCAAGCATCTGAATTTTGATCATGTGATCATGGGGATGCTACAAAGGTTGTAACTGTGAAAATGGTCATAATTCACTTTTTTCAGTGCCATTGTAACACTGAACAGTCACTAAACGAACTGTTGTAAGTCGAGGATTATCTGTAGTAGTTATGACCCATTATTTATCTATTTAAAACATTTATATAGTAACCCAATTTATGTCAAAATCTGGGTACCTCCTAATAAACAAGTGTATATGTATTATCTCTAATATTAAATGTGACATTCTACTACTGATTATTCTTGGGAAGCATGAGCGAGCAATGCTGTTTACTTATTAGACTGATATTTTGCTGTTCCTTCAAGAGATCTAGGCAGCATAACAACACTCCTTTTTCAAAGTTTCCCCCCACAAAATCCTGAGGGAATGAACACAGTAGACTGAACTAAGAAATAATGAGAGATCCTAAATCACCCATGAAGCTTCCATAAATAAAAGAGAACATGGACTTTGATATCCCCAAATATCCAATATCAATGTTATTTTTGTGCTCACATTCTGTTGTGAGCTTCCTAAGGCTTCTATAGTCCATTTTAGGAAGAAAATGTAAATCTAGATAAAATGTAGGTATGTGTTTGTTGTAACTAAATGGTGTTGTTAAGTTCAGATGTAAGCAGACAGTCTCCATGACTGTCTGAATGATCATCTAATGAAATTCATCATGCAGCATTATTAATAGAGTGTATTTTTCCTTCTCTCTTCCCCTTCTCTTTTTCCTCCTGTCTTTAAAAGCCTGAGGCCAAGTACTGTCTGATTTAGTGACCATTGGACAATTCTGAAAAAAAACAGATGTAAAAAACAAAAGTGATCAAAATAAGTGGAAAAGACACCCATTCGTTTAAATTAGACTTGCACAGGAGATAAGATTGTTGGATTTTTCCCAAGTTGCTATCCTTCATGAATCACAGTTGCTACTGCAGGATCAGCAGGGTAATGCAATTTAAGGTTCTGCGGCAGCATTTAAAGTATAAAGTAGCTTCTGTCTAAGTACTCCTAGAACCTCCTTATGTCTGTGCTGTTTGTACCTTGATATTGGGCCAAACTTTGGTGAGGATAAATCAATTTACATGCTCCCATTTCCCAGGTATCTGGAATGAATGGGTGCATCACAACACTTCTCTTACTAACTCAGAGTAACTTATTTATTTGGAATATTTAGATGATTTATGGAACTGACCAATCCACATAATCATGATTCCAGATGGTGTACATTAAGTAAACAAAAAAAAACAGCAATTACAAATGAAAAACTGTATGAAATCAAAAATTAAATCGTACAATATGCAGCCTAGATCAACCAAATACCTTCACCTCCCATCGTGGCCCAAATCCTGAAGAAAAATCTGTTTTTTTTTAAAGCTTCCCAACAGGTTTAAATGATTGGGCCATCTGAATCTTAGGAGAAGCAGAAGATCATACAAGAAAGCAAGATTCCCAGAATCTTAGGGGAAGCAAGAGAGCACAACAGAGAGCAAATCGCACCTTCTAGGTGCCAGCAAATTAAACTACTTCAGAGAGGGAACTGGTTTGCCATTTTGTGAGAGTATGTAGGAAAGGCAGAAATAGGCAGACACAGGCATTACCTGGCCCTATTCCAAGTAGGGTTTTGTAGGTTGCAGCCAACGCATTGAGTTGTACCCAGAAGCCTAAAGAGAGCTGGTGTAGCTTGCCAAGTAAATGTTGCATAGGCAGATTTAGAGTGTCCAAATTACTCACATAGCTGCATTCTGGGCCAAATGTAGCTCCTAGTTGGTCTGTTAAGGACAGCTCCATGTAGACAATTTAGTAGTCCAGATGACTAAGGCAAGAAGGCTCATAAGCAAAGCGCTCTGATCCAGAAATGGTGAATGAGACAGAATTGTGCAAAGGCCCTCCAGGTCACAACTATCACCTATTCCTCTTGTACTCTTATGTAGAATATAGAGCAGGAATAGACAAAGTTTTAGCCACTGGGGCAGGCAGACAGACAGTTGCATTTATGTATATGGCCAAAGGGCAGAGAGATACTATGATAAAAAAGCCATCAAGGCTTGAATTTGCACAGGGGTGTTCTGGCTTTGGTTTTTCTTCTTTCTTTTAAGCAGGTTTACATTGCTTACTTGATTGTTGGTCTGAAGTTAACCTTGAAGTTAATCTATGCTGATCTGAGTGCTGATTACTGGTGGAGAGGTGGAGTTTTTTTCTCTTTCATCTGGTTGATTGCATACATTGTGCAATCAGCGTAATGTTGATGATTGTTGAATGGAAATAGTTTAGGATTAAAAGCAATATAGGGGGCATGACCAGAAAGTTGGCAGTTCAAAGACCGCTGCCCCAGCTCCTATCAACTAGCAGTTGGAAAGCATGCAAATGCAAGATAAGTAGGTATCATTTCAATGGGAGGGTAACATCATTCTGAGTGCCTCAGCATATAGTCATGTCAGCCACATGACTCAGAAGTGTCCTTGGACAACGCTGGTTCCCTCAGCTAGGAAATGGAGATGAGCACTGCCCTTGGGTTGGACATGTCTGTACAGGATAAACCTTTTTCAGAATAATAAAAGAAGGTTCTCAAAACTGCTGCATGCATTTCTATTCTAGCAACCTAATACAAGGGAGGGAAATTTTGAAGCCTCAGAATTTAGTACACTAAGGTGGATAAATTACAGTAAAAATTATAAGTTCAAGCCTCAGAAGAATTATAAAAATGTGAAATGAAAGAGCTGGGGGGGAGGTATCTAATCACTCAAAGCTTATCTTAGAAAATAGCGAATCCCCGATAATCTGATGATCTTTTATCTATCTAACAGTATCAAAAAGTTCAGTTTAACCTAATACTCAATTTTTACCTTACATCATTTAAAGCCATTTATAACACAGGCCTGCGACTAAAAAGCTGTTTGATTATTTTCATCTAATTTCCATGTATTTTGGTGTGCTGAAAACAAATAAAATATTGAAAAAACTCCTAGATGTCATGATTTGCCACAAAATGCAAAATTGTCTTCAAATTTATCATATTTTTTTTAATTTTTGGTATTTTTTTATATTATGGGTTTTTAACCAAATTTAAAGTCCAAATTACTATTAATTAATTCACATAAGTGCATTTAAGATATAAAATGCCAAGAAAATCTTAAAGGGTTTGTCCGAGTTATGTAAAAAAATATAGCACTGTAAATCTGATGGTCAGCAATATATACATAAGCTAAGCAAGAGCCGAGGTGGCGCAGTGGTTAGGGTGCAGTACTGCAGGCCAATTCAACTGACTGTTATCTGCACTTCAGCGGTTCTAATCTCACCAGCTCAAGGTTGACTCAGCCTTCCATCCTTCCGAGGTGGGTGAAATGAGGACCCAGACTGTGGGGGCGATATGCTGACACTGTAAACCGCTTAGAGAGGGCTGAAAGCCCTATGAAGCGGTATATAAGTCTAACTGCTATTGCTATTGCTAAGCACGTTTTAAGTCTGTGCTTCTAATGGTAGAAGGGGTTAATCTTTCCTGAAGAATCCAGTGGGAGGGAGACACAGAGCAGATAGCAGCATCTCCAGTCAGTGCGGGGGGCGTGGCCAGCACTGTGATGTCTCATGTACAGACACAGAGCTGCTCTCTCCTGCATGCCACACTTGTGCACGAATCTTCATCAGGTTCTTGGTTCTAGGCTGTTTACACTTTTTCATCGCAATTCATGTTAGCTCGTCATTCTTCAACCGTTATGTTATGGCTCCGCAAAAGTATATTAATTCACCAGACAGTTTCTGTTTCATCTGTGGTGAATATACAGTGTTGAAGCAACAGCAGAATATTATAGACTTTGTGAAAAAAAGTATACTTTGCATATTTTGGACTAAAAATTGGAGATCAAGATAAAGTTTGGGCGCCTCATAAAGTGTCCAAACGGTGTGTTGAGGACCTCCGAAACTGGTTCAGGGGTAAGAAAAAATCTTTCCGTTATGGGATTCCTATGGTATGGCGAGAGCAAAAGAACCATAGTGATGGCTGTTACTTTTGTTCATGCGATGTGAAAGGGTTTAATTCCAAATGGAAGCATTCCATTTCATACCCAATCTTCATTCAGCAATTCGTCCCATCCCCCATAGCACAGATATACCAGTACCCAACCCCCCTGCTACCTTGGAAGAGATACCTAGCTCCGATGAAGGTAAAGTCATACCTGAACCAGATGATGAATCAAGTACTGACTTTGAAGATGATACAAGACCAAAATTGTTTTCTCAGGAGGAAATGAATGATTTAGTAAGAGACTTGAATCTTCCCAAAGATGCTGCTGAGTTACTCAGATCAAGGCTGAAAAGCAGGAATTTACTGTTGCCAGGAGTGTCATCTTCATGGTTCAGACATCGTGAAAAGGAGTTCGTTCCTTACTTCACCCAGGAAGACAAGTTGGTTTATTGCATCGATGTCGAAGTTCTGATGGGTCAATTTAAAATCCAATATGTTTCAGAGCAATGGCGTCTTTTTATAGATTCTTCAAAAAGAAGTCTCAAAGTAGTTTTACTCCACAACGGTTTTTACGCTTCCATACCTGTAGGTCATTCTGTACACTTGAAGGAAACCTATGAGAACTTGGAATTGGTTCTTCATAAACTTAAATATGAAGACCATGGTTGGCAAGTGTGTGGTGACTTGAAGATCTTGTGCATGCTGCTCGGGCAACAAGCTGGGTAACTTTGGTACCTTCCCATAAAGTTTTTCTACCATCTCTCCACATAAAATTGGGATTGATGAAGCAATTTGTAAAATCACTTCCAAGAGATGGAGAATGCTTCAAATACTTGGTCACCAAGTTTCCATGCCTGTCGGAGGCAAAATTGAAGGAAGGTGTATTCATCAGACTATATATTAGAAGGCTTATAGTTGATCAAGAGTTTGTCAATACCATGACAGATCCTCAAAAAGAAGGGTGGATTGCATTTAAAGAAGTCGTACAGAAATTTTTAGGCAATAACAAAGATCCTTACTACAAAAAGAAAAAGTCAGAAGAATGCTGAAAGCATTTCAAGGTTTAGATTGCCTGATGAGTTTGAAAGTGCATTTCCTCCAGTCCCACCTTGTCTACTTTCCTGAAAATTTGGGAGCTGTGAGTGAGGAACAAGATGAACGATTCCACCAAGACATTAAAGAGATGGAAAGGAGATAGTGGGGAAAATGGAGCATTACAATGATGGCAGACTACTGTTGGATGCTTCAGAGAGACATTCCAGATGCTACTCACAAGCGTAAATGCACCAAGAGGAGCCTCACAAGGAAGAAGAATTGAGTTTAGTGTGTGTAGGTGAGCTCATTTCAGTTCAAAAAAGGATTTTGATGAAAATATTGTAATAAAACTTTAATTTTATAAGTCTATTTCCATTTATTTTGAGGTATTGGCTTATTTAACATAGTTACCTAAATTGTCAGGAAACGTGATGTCCTATGACAAAATGGAGGTCATTTTTGGATTCAGTGCACCAAAAAACGTGCACCAAACGTGCACCAAAAAAAGATTACGTGGAATAACCAAAACAGCTCTCAAAAAAAAATTTTTTTGCAGACCTGTGAATTAGTATTTTGGATGCTGTTGTAAAAATATTTATTGATGTTATCGTAGACGAGAAAAAAACTGACTTACATTAAGCAATTTGTATAGAAGAAGAAAGAAATACAAGATCAAAATGTTTCTGCTTTGGGATCTTTTCAGGGGCATCCATAGTTCTGTAGGCTATTTTCATATCTTTGATCTTGCTGAGCTTCTCTTGTACTATTCATATTCATCTTTGACTATTTTCTCTTAGGAGAAATAACCAAAGAACAGCTTTTGCAGTACAGCCCAATGGAAGGTGTTTCCCTTTTGAAGATGTTTATTGCACACAAAATGGAAAAAGCAGCAGCAACATCATTACTGTTTTGGTCAAAAATGAGCATCTTTCTGGCAGCTTTCTATTTATCTCAAGAACAGAAACCATTAGATGAGATGAGTTGGCCACTTAAACCCATTTAATATAGTATTTGCATAATGAGATAAAAGCAGGTGTCTGCATTCTTAAATCAGAGTTGAAACTAAGCAGAACAAGTGGACTTCCAGTCCTGCCAAATGCATCTTTAGATGTTCAAGCTTTGCATTATGCATGTACAGCTCAACAAAAAAATACTGAGACAGTTAAGCTGAAAGCTAAATGAGAACTTTAATTAACTATCTTGAAGCACACATTCTTGTTTTACTTAGAATATTAAGACTCCATCCTCATTACTTAATATGGAAAAATCACCCTTAACAGAATCTAGAAAAAATGCAAAGAGCAACATATATATTAGGTAACGAAGTTAGAAAACATGAACGGTTGCAGAAATTAGTTACGTCTAATTTAATGAAAAGAAGGACTAGCAGTGATATGATAGCAGTGTCCCAACATCTAAGGGGTTGCCACAAAGAAGAGGAGGTCACCCTATTCTCCAAAGCACCTGAAGGCAAGACAAGACATGATGGGAAACTAATCAAGAGAACCAGCCCAGAACTAAGAAATTTCTTGATAGAACAACTAATCAGTTGCCTCTGGAAGTTGTAGGTGCTGCAACCCTGGAGGTTTTTAAGAAGAAATTGGACAACAATTTGTCTGAAAGGTAGGGTTTCCTACTTGATCAGGGAGTTAGAAGAAAGAAATCCCTTCCAACTCTTATTTTGTTAATCTGAACATTTTTATATTTGTGGCAACCAAAACTGGATGTAGTATTCCAAGTGTGATCTTACTAAGGGATTATAGAGTGGTACTAAAACGCACATCACCTTTGTTTAGTCTAGGTATCCCTTGACTTACCATCACAATTGAGCCCAACATTTCTATTGCCAAACATCCGTTTTGATTGTGTAACCAAGGGGATGCTGCAACAGTTGTGAACGGTTCTTCCCATCCTTTCATCTATGGAAGTGAATCGACTGGGTAGCTGCATTGTACTCCCAGCACTGGTGGCTCCATGGTATTCTTTTGCATCTGAGGTAGCAGCTTAGTTGAGGCCTTCAGGATAGACTATGTGGTGTCATAGGATTCTGTACTTAAGACAAAAACAGTTCTTGTTGAGCTCCCCTCCTCAAAATAACCTGCTTCGTTGTCTTTTATGGTGGGACCGGCTCAAATTCTGGTTACCGTATGCCAGAGTCAGGAATCCCATTGAGATCTACCAATAAGTCTTGCTTACCTTCTTTCCAGCTCTACTACAGCCTTACTAATCCTCCACTTGCCACTCATTTAGTGACCATTCAAAGTTATAATGGTGCTGAAAAAAGTGACTTATGACCATTTTTCACACAACCGTTGCAGCATGGCCAAGTGATCATAATTCGGATGCTTGGCAATTGGCAGGTATTTATGACAGTCGCAGTGTCATGTGATCATCTTTTGTGACCTTCTGACAAGCAAACACAATGAGGAAGATTCACTTAACCATGTTACTAACACTTACAATGATTCACTTAATAACAGTAGCAAGAAAGGTTATCACAGGGGGTAAAACTTAACAGCTGTCTTGCTCAGCAATGGAAATGTTGAGCTCAACTGTGGTCATAGGTTCAGGACTACCTGTATGGGATTTATTTGGCATCCTGTATTTTTAAGCACTTCTTGTACAATCAAGAATTAAGCAAATAATGGTTTAATGTTATTTTGAGTAAATAATCAGTGAAAGCTTGTGATCTTTCTGATAGTTATTGAAAAGGGGGGAAATTTAAGCAGAGCATTAAATTCTCACTTTAATTAGTTAAAAATCTTATTCAGAGACTATGTTATTTCTGAGATTCAGTAGCACTGCCCACACACTCCCAAGCATTTTGTGGCAACTAGCCAACTATACTTTAAAAACCAAAAAGAATAAAAGAAAAAAAAACTAGGACACTAAGTTTTTGTTTCCATTACTGTACTATATAGAAAATGCTGAGCGGAGAACTCAGTGCCCTGGTTGCTGTTGGGCTACATCTCTCCATATTTTTCAGTGCTTGCTGGGCCTGCTGAAAGTAGTCATTACTCAACATCTGGCAAACCTCCCAAGCCAAGGTTATGTGATACAGCTATTCATACTCACTAGCTGGTAGAGAGGCAAGTCAAATCTTTGTTCCCAGACAAATTCCTCTCTCTTACAGTATTTCTTTATATATCTATAACTTGGATGAAATGGGTTGGAAAAAGTTCGTTGAAAACTTGCACAATTCTTTTCACAAGAAAGCTTAGCTTGTGCTTTCCAAACAATGAAGAAATCTCTCCCATTGTATTATGTTTGGTTCACCTTTACAATTTATTGCTCATAACAACAAATTGTACAAGAAAAAGGCCTGTGTTATAATAGAAGGTATTTGTAAGACTAGATAGGACAAAGACCACTTTTTTCATATTCCGATTGCTTATTATATTCCTATCAATGAGTGAAGTTGTTCATAGAAAACACACCTTAAGAATTTACTAAAAACAATTGGTGAAGATTCAGTCATCTTATTGAATATTGCGAATGGCTGGATCCTAAACTTTAGGGATCTAAGAGTCTGACATAAGTTTATTATTAGTGTGTTATTTATATGACATGTGCAGTAATAACTATTAGGTCATATCAATTGTTGCTTGTTAATGAAGGCATAACTATTTTCTAACTAGTCATCAAATTCTGAATGTGAAGACACATATAAGGTGCTTTGGTACACATTTATATTTATTAGGACATATGTGATAAGTCTATGTTAATGTTGTTGTGGTACTTGGTCTCCCAGGACAGGAGCCTTTCTCTCAAACAAAATATCATGTCCTGAAATGCAGTCATACCTACTTATAGGCCATACAACTTGAACCTTAATCTTGCATTTAATAACACGATATTAATGAATATAGGAGTATGGCATAAGTAGTACATTATTGTGGAGTAAAATGTATTTGATCAAACTGATTGTATAGTATGCCTGTTTCTAAATGTAAAAAAAAATATTCAAGTGGTATCTTTCTTCTAAGACCAGTGTTTCTCAACTCTGGCAGCTTTAAGATAGGTCGACTTCAACTCCCAGAATTTCTCAGCCAGCCTGACTCAGCCAGCCTTACTTATAAAGCCCTACATGGCATCGAACCTGGGTACCTGAGAGACCGCCTCCTGCCAATTACCTCCCAAAGACCAATTCGATCGCACAGGTTTGGCCTTCTCCGGGTTCCATCTGCCAGCCAATGCCGGCTGGCGAACCCCGGGCGAGAGCCTTCTCTGTTGCTGCTCCGGCCCTCTGGAACGAGCTCCCCGTGGAGATCCGAACCCTTACCCTCCCGACCTTCCGTAAAGCTACTAAGTCCTGGCTGTTCCGGCAGGCTGGGGGCTGTTAAAGCACCCAGCCCCGTCTTAATTGTGACTGTTGTGGATTTTAAAATTGTTTGTTTGTATTGTCTTATTTATTCCCTCCCCTGTTTATTGTGAGCCACCCGGAGTCCTTCGGGAGTGCGCAGCATACAAAACCAATAAACCTAACCTAAATCTAACTGGAGTAGTCTGGGAGTTGAAGTCCACCCTTCTTAAAACTGCCAAGGCCGAGAAAGATTGTTCAATACAAATAGTAGAGCCAGTTTCCACTGTGAAAAAGCCCAAACAGCCAGCCCTTTCTAGGAATCATTTCAAAATTCAATATGTATGTAAGCATCTCAAACCAGAGTGTCTTTTCAGTGCCAGAAATATCAGAGAGAAATCAGAGACCTACCGATACTTGATTATAATTTCCTGAAGAGATTAGATGAATCATGCATGTCAACCAATTGGCAAACAAAAGACTAAAGATTTAAAAGCCAATATATCAGACTGCAGCAAAGCAGGGTGTGTAAAATGTGAATACCATTTTGGTATTCTGAATTTGGAACAAGAAGACTTTTAAATACAACCACAATCACTCCATGCACACACTAGTTTTTTTCTTTTCTTTTTTCGTTTCTGTTATAATTTTGCAACAGTGAGATTAAAACCAATTTCGTTGCATTTAAGTACAATGACAGTAAAGATTATACTTATATGCAGTATTTCAGATTTTCATCACAAGATGAGGACAAAATGAGAGCTATTTTTGTTCCATAAAGTTTAAATCCTTTTTTTAAAAAACAAACAAACAACCCTAACCATTAAGAATGTATATTAACCAATTAAACAAGGAGCTGTCCCTACCTTTCTGGCAGGTTCCAATTGAGAAAGGAAAGGAGGTAAAGTAGTTTAGATCCCTCAGAATACAAGCATTTGAAGCTAGCCCTAAATTCCACAAGGCAGCTTCAGAGAGCACAGAAGCAAGAATGTAGTGCTATACTACTTCTCTGTAACTCTCTAAAGCAGCCGTGGTTGGGGTTTTTTTTTGGGGGGGGGGTGTTACTAAGTTGCAGATGAGAGCTACATTCATATATCTCTCAACACTTTTTGGCATCAGATCCAAGGAAGTGCATAGCCCTATTATTTTGTTTTATGCTAGGAAAAAACCTTTCCCTTCCCTCTAATGCAGATTATTAAAGGCGTTTCACTTTGTAGTTGTATAGAAGGAAATAATGCATCATTTTGACCCTGAAAATTCACAGGGCGTGCCAAGCGATTACCTGAAACACCAAGAACAAAGAGTTCTGAAATATATACATTGTATTGCTTTCTATGGAGTCAGCATTATTACTGTCAAACTCATCACTTCTGGCTTAAAAATAATATTGTGCTACTCCTATGATCTGAAATTAACAAATTCTATAGGTATATAATTTCAACACAAGGTTTCAAGAACAGCAGGTGACCCAGGCAAGCAAGGAAAAGATAGAGGATCAGATATGAATTGCACTTGGTTGCCAGCTAAGTATAACATTGCATACATAGCCATATGTGTGTGTGTATACACACACACACACTCCTTCCTACACACTTTTTGCATTCTTAAATTCGATCATTTGGTCCTGTTGAAGTCCAATGGATTATTGCCGAATAAACAGTTTAACCATTTTATATTCTGGGCAGAGAAATACTTTTATTGAGAAGTTCCTGGAACCGCTGTCTTCAGTTTCTCCTGATTCAGCCATGAAGAAGGCACAATAATATTTCTTGATGTTTTCCACTGCAAATACTGTAGAATAAAAGTCCAATGCAGTTTATACCGAAACACCTCATTTGGAAATGTCTCTTGAAATTAATGGGACATAGCATAATAGCATTTTACCAAAATCACAAACATAATTCATAATTAAAGGGCCACTAGTGCTTTAAAAATGCCTTAGAAATGCTTTATAAGTGCTTTATAAAGGTATCACATTAAAGAAGTAGTGCAAAACCAGAAGATATGGAGAGATCGCCAAAAGTCAGACACAACTGAATGGACACATCATCATTATCAGCACAAAAAGGCAAGTGCAATTAAAAGTACTCTTACCCCAAAATCCTGCACTTCATTATAATTAATTTAATGGCTTTCTTTTTCTTACATTAGTGATCAATTGATCATGTTTCAAAAATAGTTAAAGTGTACCTTAATACTCACAGCTAAATGACACACTAATGGTCTACTGTATGTCATTATAATGATGTTGAAAATATACATTATCCTAGAGTGAACTATGACTGTTGCCATAATACATAATAAAAGGTATTCTAGTTTAAAATTAGTATTATTTGCATATTATGGCATTTATATAGATAATATAAAAATTTTTGGTTCTATTTCTACCCCATTCAAAACAAAAGATAAATATAGTGTGGTTTTATATTTTTATTTTATATACTACTCACCAAAGCTGGTTCTCATGAAATTTGGGGAAACAAAAACAGAACAAAAACAGAAGAATATATATCTCAAACTCAGCACAGACAACTGTTATTGGTTTGACTTTGCTCTTAGAAAAAAGGTTACAGTCCAGAAAAGACAACATTTGGTAATTAGTGTACAGGCCTGAACGTGTAAATTAGAAACTGGTTTCTAGGAATGGTTTTGTATTATAATGATGCAGTCATACAGTATTTATGTCAAGCATTCAAAGAATGATAATAACACAGAATTCTTCAAAATTATTATAAAACTGTAATGTGATCACCTGGAACCCTGTTATAGTGCCAAACTGCCTCTTCAGTTAAACTCCATATCACAGTGACATATTTCAACAAGATGATAAATTTAGTAATGCCCTTTACAGTTCAGAGAATTTTACAACAGCTCTGGATTATAAAGCAGATTATCTTCCTTTTTTTGTTTTGTTCAATGACTAGGTATTCTGTTTGGTGATGAAGCTAACTTCCTCTTATTTTTCCTATAAGCAAAGCATCTAGGTGCTTGGCATGTATGTACACACACTGTCCCACACAAATTTCCAGTGCTTTTTTTTTCTCAGATGAAAATAAAGGCCTCTCTGAAGATTAAAAATTACAAAAAAAAAAACCAAAACCATTTTGCCAAATCTATGGCAACTCGTGTATTGCAATGCTGAAAATCCAGACTTTTCTGAACTGCTAATAGCCCTCCAAAATACTAGTTCTTAGAAACAGCATCTACATTTCTGTCTAGCTATGCTCCTTATCACTTTTTAAAAGTGCATCTTGAGAAAGAAAGAAAAAAAGAAAGAAAAAAGAGAAAGAAAGAAAAAAGAAAGAAAGACAAAATGCATTCTATAATAACAACAGGAAACAGATTAATGACATTCCATTTCTGAAGCACCCTTTCAAGAGGATATTCACAAGAGGTTCAAATGACAAAAACATGGTAAAAATAGATTGGTCTATGAGGTATGCACAATTTTTTCAACACTTTGTGACACCGCAAGTCTTTTTGCAGTATACTTTTCCTTTTCTTGTTTTACAATACAAGATCTCTCAGTATTCAAAAGATTTTTTTAAAGGAAAAAAGCTACTAAACAGATATCATGGGGCAGTCACAATACCATAGCCAGGGCTGTGAATTATGTTAAACAGATCCAGCATAATTAATTACAATACAATTTGAGTTGTGCAGATGAAGGATCTCTACCACAAGACTTGCAGTACAGACTACTGAAGAAAGAGTTGCTGAAGATTTGGAGTTTTAACTACAGTGTTGAATACTACCGGTGATAAAAGCATTCTCTGCTACAGATATTCACCTCTGATGGCTGCATAACTGAATTTCCTGTTAAAATGCTGAATTTGCTGACATAGGTATGCTGAAGTCACCCCTTTTAAAAATATGGATAATTCTTAAAATATATCATTCGGTCACTATATTGTTGATCCTTTCTTCTAGTGGAGCTTAAAATCCTCCCCCAAAAGGAGAGAAAGTCCATCCAGTATGCTCCTTTCTACTGGCATATTCATATTTGAACACATAACATGATGCATTCTGTAAAGTACCCAAGTTCCTCATTGTGTCCTTGTGTCCCATTCATTCACCTTTTAAAACAGGCATTCATAAAAATACTGAAGAATGCAGTACCACATACCACCTGACAAAAATGCAAATAACTGTACAAGAACTAGCCACAAATTGCTAAGAGTCATCTCTCGGGAAACAACTTCGGTTTGTCCTTGCAGAGGAGGGAATGTTCCTGAAACAGAAAAAAAACCCCACCATTTTGTGAGAAGTTCAATTTACCTTTCTAAATTTTTTTCTCTATATCATGGAATTAACAAGAACTCGGGGCACACCGGATAAAACCCTGGCTTTATTTTATGATCATCAATATATTAGGAAGCAGTTGTGTTTCTTATCTACAAACATTTCCCTATCTGGAGTAATTATTGTTTATATATCTTAGTAATGTTTATTCCACTAATTAGCTTCACCAATGTTTTGATTTCTTATGAAATCCTAGTCAAGCAATGGAAAATGAATGTAACTTTGTTTAATTTCTGTTTGGGTAAGCATTGGGGTTTAGCTTCAACTCTGATTAACATCAGAACTGAATTCCTTGACCTTGAGATAGGATTTCCTTTTCAAAGAACCCACATAAACAAAGGAATCAGAGTATCTTCAATAATTTTGCTTATCAAGAGACTGTTTTGCTCACAAAGCAAGACACTGCATCAAATCTAAACGGAAGGGCTATATATATATAGTTTAAAAGATTCTCTTTGAATTTTTCTAAAATTAAAGAAGCAAATATGTCAGCATTTCTGCAATGAAACAGTGTGGTGAACTAGTATTTAAATGTAAGATTAATGTATTATATGCATTTATTTGAACAATAACATTGTTCAATAACTCACTCATCAAGTGTCATTGTCTCTTAACAAAACTTTAAAAGTTCATGGCAATAGGAGAGATACAGGACAATTTTCAATAACTGCTATTTTTCTAGTCACCTGAACCTTTTTTTAGACAAATCTACAAACTATGAAATAACTCGTGGTTTCTACTATAGATTTCTTCTTTGTTCCATGATTAGGCGTCAACAAAAGTCTAATGGACATCAAAGATTTATTATACAAAATCTTTAATGTCCATGTTACAAGTATATATTATCTCAAGAAAGGAGACTAACCCAAGGATGTATCCATTGCGTGGTAGACCAACAAAATGAGAATATAAATATCAGTGTATCAGTACAACAACACCTACATTGATTAAGAAATTGGTGGTGTTGGTGTTAGACAATTCTTAGTACCTGTCTTGTAAAAGTGTGACAAAAGTCCCTCCTTTTCAACGAACCGTTGATATAACCAAACAGTGAGTGCTTCAGGATCAATGGGTACATCCTTAATTGGAAAAGTTCTGCATTTAAAAAAAATACAGAATTAGATATATGAAATGTTTTTATTTTTTAAGATAATTTCATTTTTTCTTTGAACTCCATCAGGATTTAGTAAGTTTCAATTTTTACACAGCTTATTTTTAAAAAAAAAACAATCTATAATATTTATTTATTTAAGAGAAAAATAGACATTAATTCTGGATTTCAGTTCAAACTCTAGCATCTGTCTTATATTTCATTAAAAGCTGCATTTTATTCCTTCAGAGACCTCTACATTTTGTAAACAAAAAAAAAGTAATTTAAATCTTGTACTAAATATCTCATCTGGATTCTGAAAAAGAGAATCAACAATTAAATATTCAGAGATATGAATATGCAATACATATATAAGGGCTGATAATTCTAGCTCTGATTTTATTTTCTATTTACCTCAGTCTTTGAAGACAAATCCTATAAAAGAAAAATTAACATATACAATACTATCTCTACCTAGTGCTTCCATGTGTGGCTTACATTGTACAATTGCTATGATTCAATCATGGTGAAACATGAAAAAATTATGCCATTTGCTACTTGTGATCTGCTCTGTTTCCTATCACATTTTTCTTTTACTTTTCTTGACAATGATATGATGGAATAGCTACTTAATTTTATTTAAATTCAAAATCTGAGAAGCTCTCAGCCTGAAAGCACCAACCTCTTTCCAGTATTATATACAATGTCTCTTAAATTATCTAATATTAATTTTGTTTTATTTTGTTGAGAGCATCCTGGCTCTGCAAATCTGGGTTCTTGCATGCATTATGCACAGTCTTATGGCTTTTTATTTCCTGTCTCAGAAAGGCTCATCACTAGGATATTGTTGCAATAAGCCCAAAACCAGAAATGCAGGATTTATGCTAAAAAAGAAATAAGCCCTCAAGAGAAAGTTTAGGAAAATCAATATTTAGATGAATGGAATCAACTAAATCAAGCTAACATATAAAGAGATAAGGAATATTTACAATGTTATCTTATTAGAAAAATTCTCATAGATTTGAAAATGAAAGATGTGTTCCTTTTGGCATCTGCTATTCCCAAATTGACCTCTCTTGATTTATGGGAGATGCATTACTCTCTCTTTTTGTTTTACAGTATTGCTTTATTCCTCCATTTTGATTTCCTGAAGATAAGCAGGCTGGGAAGTAACTGAGATTTATTATATTAATTTGAGATCCTTAATCTATGAATATATATGCTTACATCATCTGCTGCTTATATATTAGTCTCTCCTGTCTTTCTGATAGGCAGACAGACCCTATATCTGGTGGGGTCTCTCTCAATATCCTTTGGAAGGAGTCCCACTAGCATGTGTTGTTTAATAACCACTTCAATAAGCCTTGATTATTTGTTTTGGGTCCTGCATTTTGATTTCAAACAAGTAAAACATATTCCTTCCTTCTGTCATCAGTTTATTGAATCTTCAACCTACAAATCAATGATTTCCTCTTTATTGCCAAGTAAATACCTAAGAGTGAAAAAAAAACCTTCCATGCAATAAAAATCCAAGGTTTTTTTTAGATGTTACCATAATAGCATAGTCTTCAGAGAAACATTTATTGCCCTAGCCTAGTTGTTGTTGTTAGTTGTAAAGTCGTGTCCGACCAATCTTGACCCCATGGACAACATTCCTCCAGACCTTCCTGTCCTCTACCATCCTCTGGAGTCCATTTAAGCTCATGCCTACTGCTTCGGTGACTCCATCCAGCTACCTCATTCTCTGTCGTCCCCTTCTTCTTTTGCCATCAATCTTACCCAGCATTAGGCTTTTCTCCAGTGACTCCTTCCTTCTCATTGTATTTGAGTTTCCTAGCCTAGTACAAGAAAGCTAATTCACTGAATGAAATATTTTCTATTCATTTGAACCAATACATATCTGTTTTAATAATTTCACTGCCAATTTCAGATTCTCATCATCCTTGCCAGGAAGATACAGAAAGGTCATGAAGTAGCTGCTTCTGTTAGTAACGCATGTGCCTCTGGGCTTCTCTTATGCAAGCCTACTGAGCACCAGTCTTCTGTTAATAGTATGAACTGGTGATCTAAGATTTAGGCATTCAGAAACATCTTTCATAATAAGAACCTGTTTGTACTGTCCTTTCTGTTGGTATGATTCTTTATCTCTAAAGCCTTTCTACTTACAATACAATTCAAGATGCTGAAAAGTATCGTGTTTTCCCCGAAATTACCACATGTCCTGATAATAAGGCCATGCCATATTTTTCCTGTGGGCAAAAATATACGCTCTCCCCCAATAGTAAGCCCCCTGGACAACCCCCCTCTCCAGTCAGGCAGAGCGCCACTCACCAACCTAGCGATATCCTGAAGGCGCAAAGCTGCAGGAGCCGGGGGAGGGGGGGCAAAGGTGCTCAAATTGCTTGACACCTTTGGGATACAGCTAGGTTGGTGGGTGGCGCTGTGCCCAGCTGGAATGGGGGGTTGTCGGGCAGCTGCTCTGGCGAGCAGCCGCCCAGCAACGCCCCTTTCAAGCTGGGCAGAGCGCCACTCACCGACCCAGTAATATCCCAAAGGCACTAAGCCACGTGGCGCTCTGTCCGGCTGGAAAGAGAGGTTGCGCGAGCACTTGCTCTGCCCCCAACTTGCGTGCCTCCCAGCCTCAACATGCCATGGCCCAGCTCTCCCTGCAGGGCCAGGGCCTCGCTGCCGCTACATCCCTGCTACAGCCACCGCCATGCTCTGAACATAACCGGCTTCCAAACTCCAGAGATCCGACTACCCTCTATGGTTGTGGGCTGGCTGTTGGAAGATTCTGGTGGGACAGAGAGTTTTCCCGCAGCCAGATTACAAATTGGAATTGGAATTTACTTTATTTGTATGCCGCCATTTTCCCTGAGGGGACTCAGGGCGGCTCACAATTCAAGGGAGGGGGGAAAACAAACAAATTACAGAACAAAAAGACCATACACTACTAAAAACACAACAATCATACCATTCGGAGTGGGGCTGCAAGTCTTTAGCCCCAAGTCTGTCAGAACAGCCAGGTTTTAAGGGCTCTGCGGAAGGCCTGGAGGGTGGTGAGGGTACAAATCTCCACGGGGAGTTCGTTCCACAGGGTCGGAGCAGCCACAGAGAAGGCCCTCCTCCGGGTAGTCGCCAGTCGGCACTGGGTGGCTGATGGAATTCGGAGGAGGCCTAGTCTGTGGGATCTTATTGGTCTAGTGGAGGTAATTGGCAGCAGGCGGTCTCTCAAGTATCCAGATCCAATACCATGAAGGGCTTTGTAGGTGACAACTAGCACCTTGAAGCGAATCCGGAGACCAACAGGCAGCCAGTGCAGCTCGCGGAGGATAGGTGTTACATGGGTGAAACGAGGCGCACCCACGATCGCTCACGCAGCCGCATTCTGGACAAGCTGAAGTCGCCGAATACTCTTCAAGGGTAGCCCCATGTAGAGCACGTTGCAGTACTCCAGCCTAGAGGTCACAAGGGCACGAGTGACTGTTGTGAGAGCCTCCCGATTCAGGTAGGGGCGCAACTGGTGAACCAGGCGAACCTGGGCAAATGCCCCCCTGGTCACAGCTGACAAATGGTGTTCAAAAGTCAGCTGTGGGTCCAGGAGGACTCCCAAGTTGCGGACCCTATCTGAGGGGCGTACAATTTGACCCCCCAGCCTGAGAGATGGAACACTTGGCCAATTAGTGGGAGGGAAGCACAGCAGCCACTCGGTCTTATCTGGATTGAGAACAAGCTTGTTAACCCCCATCCAGTCCCTAACAGCCTCCAGGTCCTGGCTCATCACATCCATCGCTTCATTGAGTTGGCACGGGGCGGACAGATACAACTGTGTATCGTCCACATACTGGTGGTATTTTATCCCGTGCCGTCGAATGATCTCACCCAGCGGTTTCATGTAGATATTAAAGAGGAGGGGGGACAGGACCAAACCCTGTGGCACCCCATACAACATAGAGCATAGTCCCAGAGCCGCCGCTGCCGGAAGACTTGGCAGTGGATCTCCGGAATTTGGAAGCCAGTTATGCTCGGAGCATGACAGTGGCAGCATGGCAGCAACGGTGCCCCGGCCCTGCAGGGAGAGCTGACACAGGACATGGTGAGGCTGGGAGGCACATGAGCTGGGGCTGAACAGACGCTCACGCAACCTTCCTTTCCAGCTGGGCAGAGCGCCATGCGGCTTAGTGCCTTTGAGATATTACTAGGTCGATGAGTGGCGCTCTGCCTGGCTAAAAAGGGGGATTGCCAGGCAGCTGCTCATGAGCGTGGTCACCTCATGGCGGCTTTGTTGCGCTGCTGCGACAGCGCAACACAGCAGTTTGTCCCTGACGCTGTGCCCGGCTCTTCGGGCGCCTGCTCGCAAGAGAGCAGCCACCCTGCAACCCCAAACCAATAAGCCCCCTCCCGATAATAACACCCAAGCAACATTTGGGGGGGGGGGGTCAAAAGAAAATAAGACCCTGTCTTATTTTTGGGGAAACACTGTAGTTCAAATTATAGAATACTACATTATTGCATACTGTGTTATAGTCCAGATGTATCCCATTTTGGGGGGCAGTTCTAATCATAGATTTGAATGTACCATTTATCTATTAAAATAGATTACAGGAATCGCAATAAAAGCATTCTCATGTTAGAAATGTTTTTAACACAAAATCACAGAATTGGGACATAACTAATATAGAGTGTTTTTGTTCATTGAGCAAATAACAAGGTTGCACGTTTACTCATAATACAGCATCATATTTTGCTATTTAATAAACACAACTCTGAGTTTGCTGCTATGCCAGGAACACTGCAGTTAATGGTTTAGGAACCTTTATGGGCGGGCACTGTGAACTAAGAAACTTTGGAACCCTCTGTTGTAGGATAAATAACCAAATCTTGAAAACTTGCTGGTGCTTCCATTACACCAAAAAGAATCAAAGTGGAATTATTTTAAGTCTCTTTCCCATACTTCCTCCTTTCCCAGGGCTCAGTAGTTTACTGATTCTTAATAGCTTTCCTAATAGCTCTTGTACAATCTTGACAAAACTATCTCTGCACTCTTCTATAAAAAGGGACATGGAGTCGGGAGACAACTAAGGGTCCACCTCAGTGTTATCTACAGATGTCACACTGGGACCATATATCATAAAACACCTAATGACTGTATTGCAAATACTGTAAGCTCCATTTACTTATTTTTAATGGCTAGTTCTATACAGTCATGATAAGTTTTGATTAACTACAATTTCAAGGTCCTATTCACATATATTGTTACTAAGCCAAGATATATATTTGATATCTTTCTATGTGATTTATTTTTAAGAACTTTGAATTGGTTTCTATTAAATTTCATCGGTTGTTTTCAGACCACATCTCTTGCCTTAGCTAACCAATGTAATTGAATGCTACTGCAATTTTCTAGAACATTAAGTTATGTCACCCAATTCAAATTATTAAAGAATGTGTTAAACAGTATGTGACCAAAAATGAATTCTGTAATACCATCTGGAGTTTACTCCAATTTATTTCCAGATAATGAAGCAGCTTAAAGAATGAATATATGAAAATAAATAATAAAAATCAATCAAACCACTACAACACCATTTGGGTTATATAATCTTATTCATCTCAATCTGAAGAACCATGATTTTATAGGTCTCTGAAAACAGTGCATATTGAGAGGAGGGAGAGGATAACTGGATATTTAGGGAAAAAATTGCCCCAAAGGAGGGGGTCTATTTCTAAGAAGAATTCTATAAAATCCCTGAAAAATGCATCTCCTTGTTGGTGGGAATCTCAGTAGGGCTTCTCTCCCATTTTTCACTGGACAGGAAAATTCAATTTAGAGAAGGTAGTCAGTGAGATACACAATTTGACAAAGAACTTTGTAATTAGCACTGACTGAATTTTCAAGTCAGTTTAATTGATGTGCCACCACCCTACATTCAATCAGCTTGCTAATCAGGATAACATGGAAACTATAAAGACAGGATGGATACACATACACACAAATCACCTTTATTATAATAAATATATAATTATTAAGTTAAATGCTATTGAAGTCTATAGCACTAACAAAAGAAAGCTTGTTCAGAATATCTGATCTCATAAGACTTATTCTTCATAAATCAAGAATTAATCACAATTAATTGTTGACTCCAATTAATGACAGCATTTCTTGGAGGTGTTTTCTTATTTAATAGTTTATAATCTGCTTTAAAATGTTTCAAAGATTTAGTGTGAGACTGACTGCAGAATAATTCTATAATACCTTATTTTTCCTATTTTTAATGACAGGAACATTTGCTGTTTTCCATCATGTAAAACTTTTAAGTATTCATCAAGATTTCTCACAAATAACAGACATATGTTGCAATATATTATACCATGATTCAGTATTACATAAACTTCCTAAAATAAATCTGCACAAAAGATTTGGACCTTCTCCCTCTCCTCCACTCTTATGGGGAAGAATGACAGTTGGTCTTACCTGAACTGTTATTTTAACAGGTGTTTGCAGGATGGGCCAGAAATGGTATTATCACAGCCAATTGGCCTCGAGACTGGGTTGAAGCTGAAGCCACGCCTCTGGGCTCCTCTCCTCTGACTCCAGTTTCAATGCAGTATGCGCTCCCGAGATCCTGAAAACAAGTCACAAAGGAGACACCTCCACCCCCCAATACTGTCTATCTAACCTAGGGTGGGAACTCGCCCATCCTGCAAACACCTCTTAAAATAACAGTTCAGGTAAGACCAACTGTCATTTTCCAGAGTGAGTTTGCAGGATGGTTCAGAGATGGGACATACCCAAGTTTCGTCCCAAGGGTGGGCCATCACTTATCCGACAGGACCTGTTGCACGACCCTGTGGCCGAACACCGCATCGGAAGATACGA
Organism: Thamnophis sirtalis; assembly: GCF_051295495.1. Classification (NCBI taxonomy): domain Eukaryota; kingdom Metazoa; phylum Chordata; class Lepidosauria; order Squamata; family Natricidae; genus Thamnophis; species Thamnophis sirtalis. The sequence goes on from NW_028261386.1 coordinate 44,924,751, forward strand.
AGGCATCCAGCCTGTAGTGCCGGATGAAGGGCGACGGGGATGCCCACGTCGCTGCCCTCCAGATGTCTTCTATAGGGGCCTGGGAGGCCCAGGCCGCCGAGGTGGCCGCACTCCTAGTGGAGTGGGCCGTGATGCCGGCCAGAACCGGCAAGTTCTTGCCTTGCAGACGAGGGCAATGGCCAGACAGCTCCACCGGCTAATGGTGGACGGGGAGACCCTCTTCCCTAGCAATGAGGGTTGGAAGGATACAAACAGAGCCTCAGACCTATGAAACTCTGCCGTCCGTAAATCCGTAAGGCCCTTCTTACATCTAAACAATGCCACCTGTACTCCTGCTCCCTGGTCAGGTCTGGGCAGAAGTCCAGAACCACCTCCTGCGCCCGGTGGAAGACCGTGTTTACCTATGGCAGGAAGCCGGGTCCAGGCATAGCACTACCCTGTTATTGTGAAATGTGCATAGATCCTCCCTGGAGGAGAGAGCCTCCAGCTCCGGGACTTGCCTAGTCGAGGTGATAGCCACCAGGAACACAACCTTACAAGTGAGGAGCTTCCGGTTAACCGGAGTGGTTCAAAAGCCTTGGCCATAAGGGCCCGTTGCACCGTGGGAAGGTGCCACATAGGAAACCTATGGACTGGTGGTGGATGAAGATGCCCCCCCCCTTTGAGGAACCTCTTAACGAAGGGCAAATGAGGTAGCGAAGTGGGCCCCTCCCCAGGTAGCACCGTGGCCAGTGCCGCCAACTGTCTTCTAACCGTGGCTAGAGATAGGCCCTTGTCCAGACCCTCCTGGAGGAAATCCAGGACTTGAGGGACTGTGCCCCTGGAGGGGGTCACGTGGGCGGCCTGGCACCAGGAGATAAATATCTCCCTAGTGGAATCGTAAATCCTGTTGGTTGACTGTCTGCAGGAGGCCTCGATGGTTCTGATCATCTTTTGGGACAGGGGGGCGCCTCTCAGGCGCTCCCGCTCAACCTCCACATGGCCAGTTGGAGCCACTGTGGATCTGGATGAACCAACTTCCCCTGTAGCAATCTCACCTCCCCCTGGGGAATCCTCCACGGTCTCCCTGCCGACAGACTCAGCAGGTCCGCGAACCAAGCCCGCCTGAGCCAGCAGGGGGCCACTAGGATTATTTCGGCCTGCTCTCTGACTATCTTCTGGATGACCCCGGGAAAGAGAGGTAGGGGGGAAAAGATTACAGCAGCCGGACCAGCCACTTGGAGTGAAGGGCGTTGACCCCCTCCGTTCCCCGAGCTGGGAACCGAGAGAAGAATCGCGGCAGCTGAGCGTTGGACAGAGTGGTGAACAGGTCCACCACCGGTCTCCCAAATCTCCTGCAGATCCTCTGGAAGAGCTCCTTGGACAGACTCCACTTTCCATTGTCTACCGTCTCACGGCTCAGCCAGTGCACCTGATGGTTGTCGACGCTGGTGATGTGTTCCGCTCAGATGAAGCGCAGGTGTTTCTCCGCCCAGTATCCCAGCGACATTGCCTTGGTGTGCAATGCTCTGGATCGTGTGCCCCGTTGATTGATGTGCGCCTTTGCTGCAATGTTCTCTGTTAAGATGAGGACGTGATGACCTTCTACTGAGGTTTGGAACTGTCGTAGGGCAAGATGGACTGCCCGAAGCTCCAGCCAATTTATGTTGTGTTGAAGGTCGTTCTTTGACCACCGGCCCTGTGCCAGCTGGGAGCCTAGGGTCACCCACCAACCGACAGGCTGGCGTCTGTTGTCACTATGAGGCACTCTTGTTCCCTGAATTCGCAGCCCTTGAGCAAAGCTAGGGACATCCACCAGTTGAGAGACATCAGCACCTGTGGTGTCGCTGGTACTTTGAGCGTCGAGTTACTGGAATCGGCCCTCTGATATGGCAGCAGCCTCCATTGGAGCATCCTGGCATGTAGTCGCGCCCATGGGACCACTTTGATGCATGAGATGAACTTTCCCAGCAAGCTGGAAGGAAGGGCTACAGGAACACAACAATCCTTCTGGATCTGGTTAATTAACTTCAACAAGCTGGACCTGCGATCCGGGGAAAGAAACACTTGGCCCAACCGGGAATCAATCACCGTCCCCAGGTGTTAGGATTCGGGTGGATGGGGAGAGAGTACTCTCAAAATTAATCGAGAACCCTAAGCCCTGGAGGGTGTCAATGACCTGCTGGAGGTCTAATCTAATCTGAGCAGGAGATGTCCCTTGGACAAGGATGTCAGCCAGGTAACAGAAAAGCCTGATGGGAATCTTCCTCAGATGGGCGGCCGCTACTGCTAACACCTTGGTAAAGGTCCTGGGGGCCGAAGCCAACCCAGGCGTCTGCGAACAGAGCTAGGCGGCCGCCAATGGGTGGGGTCGTGGGCGACTGACTTGCCCCGGCGGAAGGGGTGACTACCCCCTCCTCGAAAGGGCCACTTGCCCTGAGACTGGAAGTGGGGTCTGTCCCTACTGAATCCCCTGTCAGATGGCCTATCCACCCTGCCCCCTGGGTACCTGCTCTAGTGGGTGTCCTGTTCCTATGGTTGCTGTGCTGACCTGCGATAATAGGGCGCGGACCTCTGCTCCATCTTCTTGGTCGATGTTGGAAACGCCTTCTTCTTGTTCTTATCCTCCACCAGGATGGGGTCAAGGGAAGTCCCAAAGAGGGAACCCTCCGTGTAGGCAACTGTCACTAGTTGCCACTTCGCCTTGTTGTCTGCCTGCCAGCCACGGAGCCACAGGAGGTGATCCGACGGACGATGCCATAGCCCTGGAAGCAACCTTCATGGAGTTTAAGGTAGCATCAGCTGAGAACTGAGCAACCGCCACTAACTTGTTGATGTCCTGGTGTAGGCATACGTCCTTCGGTGGAATGTGCACCTGAATCTGCTCCATCCAAAGGATGGCCATATAGTTGAAAAACAAGGTGGAAGCCACCACCTTAATGACCCAAGCCGACGACTGGAAGGTCTTCCTGAGGATCATCTCTGCCTTTCTGTCCTCTGCCTTCAGGTTGTCTGCCACATCTTTGGGTACCAGCGATGCTGGGATGGCCAAAGCCACCATCGGCGGATCCACCAAAGACATCTGCAATGCTTGGGAGAAATCTGGTTTGATGTTATAGAACCGTCTGTCATTGCTGCCTGGGGTGGGGAAGGCCCCAGGGGTCTCCCACTGTCTCTTAACGACTTCCAGGAATAGGTCGGGAGCAGGAATCTCCTCCTTAACTACTTTTGGCTTGGAATAGACCATGCCCTGGGGCTTCCTTGCTGGCTCACCTTCCTTGGCCCCCTCACCCCCCCCCCCCCGAGCTGAGCAGTGGCACGCGCCTTGCGTGGGGAGACCGGAACAAGTTAGGAGGGAACAGGCTCCAGTTCCTTCTCATCCTCAGAAAGATCCGGGTCACGCTGCGCTTTGTCCCCCAGGACAGACCCCTCACTTGCCAAGGACTGGGATCTAGGGGGGCAGACTGCCTGGGAAGGGCCCCGTGGCTGGGCTGATGAAGAGCTGGGGACCTTGACCTCGCCATGAGAGGCAGAGCGAGGCACCTGGCGCTACATGCTTGCAGCCACACCAGATGCAATGGCTCTTTCAATGAGGTTCTGAAGGCCCACAGGCAGGTCCTCCATATCCAAGGAATCCCAGCTGGCTGCCCCAGGCACCTGACTATGGCTGGGAGTAGGTTCCAGGGTTGGCCTGGATGGATCTCTACCTCCCAGCTGAGTCTCTAGGGATAGAAACCCTGGCTGGTTATCTATTTGTCAAAATCCTCCATGGAAAGGGGAGGGGGATGGGCACACACACCCCTGCACTCCCTCAAGGAATCTGCTGACCTAGGGGGATAATCCTGCCTGGAAGGGCCCCCTAGGCATGACCTGGACCTGGAGGGAAAGAGACTGATCCTGCCCTGCAGAGTCCTCAACCTCTCTGCCCTGGAGAAAGTTCTCACCAAGGCCCCGTGCCTCCTAGCTTCGTCTCTTTGGCTGGCACGGGAAGGGTGAGTGTCAGCCGAGGCTTTAAGCCTCCTGGAAGAGGCAGTGGGACACTGCCTGGTGAAGGTCCCCTCCCCAAGAGACATGGGGGGAGGAGATCTACCCGCCATCATGCAACTACTTACAACCACTCCTCGTGCTTCCTGCGATTCGCTCCTCACCCCCACCTCCGCAGCTAAAATGGCAAGGTCCTCCTTTTGCCGCGCCCTCCGAATTTTAAAACATGAGATGTGTTTCAGGGTTGCTGCGGCTTCTCAGGGAGTCTGCTGCTGCTGCGCCCCAGCCGCCTCTGCCGCTCCTGGGGCTTCCACGCGACCCACACGCTCTTCTGTGCTCTTTTAATGCTGCTGCAGCAAGGCACACTCTTTTAGGCTTCTGGGCTGGAAACCAGAGCCCTTTAGCCCACACCGGCGCCGATCTGCCCTCTTAAGGCTCCACATGGTTGCCAGCCAAAATGACCACTGGGACAGCGACCCAGCCACCGGAGTCTCCAAACCTTGAGATTTCACCCTTGAATAGTCCCAGCTATCAGCAGGGACTTACTGGGAGGTGAAAGAAGGGTCTCTTTGTGAGAAGGAAGCAAGCTGAGTTGAGGATGGTCCAGAAAAGTTGAATCAGATCAGGAGTCAAGAATTTACAACCTCTCTTTGGCCAGACTGGATTGAAACTGGAGTAAGAGGAGAGGATCTCAGAGGAGTGGCTTCAGCTTCAACCCAGTCTCGAGGCCAATTGGCTGTGATAATACCATCTCTGGACCATCTTGCAAACTCACTCTGGAAAATGGCTTTTTCTACCACTTAATTTCATTTTATAGAATCCTAGCTTATTTCTTACTATTGTTTATCGCGTCTGCCTACTGTTGAAACATGGTTGCTTGAAATGGTGTTCTAAAATAGGGTTAATTGATTTTATAAGAATCTGCATAGCATACTATAAAAGCAAAATTGAAACTAAATGCTAGCAGAACCCTTCTGGATGCATAGGAAAAAAGTAGTAAGAGAAACAGAAGCCTCAAGTGAAGCGGTGATTCCTTCCAGCTCGTATAGGTAGCACTAAGAAAATCTTCCACAATTTGGTACTCTCCAAAACTGTTGAACTATAACTCACATTACTCCCACAGTTGTTAAATGAGTTGAATTAATTAAATCAAGTTGCTATATAGAGATATAAGGCCAAAGTCTTTCACTCATCCCATATAATTGCAATGATTGTTGTTGTTGTTGTTTGTGGTGACTTGGCATTCCCAAAATGCCCCCTCCTCTTGGGTTATGGGAGATATTTTCCTTCCTATTTTATCACCTTATTGCTTAGTAACCTGAGCTCATTTGCTTACAGTAACTTGAGGTCCTTCACCTACTACTTACATTAGTATCTGTTGTTTATGCATTAGTCTCTCCCACCTTTTAAAGATATAAATATGAGTGTCCACCAATAGGTTTAAAAAAACACTGCACTAAACCCTCTTTTTTTTATAGCAATAGCAGTAGACTTATATACCGCTTCATAGGGCTTTCAGCCCTCTCTAAGCGGTTTACAGAGAGTCAGCATATTGCCCCCAACAATCTGGGTCCTCATTTTACCCACCTCGGAAGGATGGAAGGCTGAGTCAACCCTGAGCCGGTGAGATTTGAACCGCTGAACTGCTGATCTAGCAGTAGCCTGCAGTGCTGCATTTAACCACTGCGCCACCTCGGCTCTTTTTATTTGCTTTGGTTCTTCACCGGATTTCACACCAAACACTGGCAGAAGGGTGATGGAACATGTAATCCTATATTTTACAACTGATCAGGAAGAAGAACACTATTATTTAATGTTAAGTACTAACCAGCCTATTTTTAAATTACTATTTTGTAAGTTGCAGAAACTGGCAGCATTGAAAACAAATTTAAAGAAAATAAAGAAATTCACTCTGTTCCATATTCTCCCCATATTTTTAAATTAGAAGAGACAAAATTAAAAAAGAAACACACCTAGAAATACAAATAATATTTTTTATTGGTAGTTCATTTCGGTTAAGGAGATTTGATTTACCATCATCACGAACTTTGTTGCTGTTGCAGTAAATATTAAATATGCAAGAAAAAGTGGCAGAAAGAGCTGTTCCAGGCAGGGTTTTAACTTTTTTGGGGGTCTTATTTTGTTTCATTCTTGTTTAATACTTATTTAACTCTTAGGAAGTTTTCTTTTTGTGTTTGCAAGCTTATCACAGATATCTTAAATATGTTTACTATTACATGTGCTAAAGCCTAATCATATATAAGGGGCTTCTCCCTCAAGCTCACTAATTTAGACTTGGAACTGTAATTTATAGCAACCAGGATTTAAAATATACTTTCCAGCATTTCCAAATGCAAAATTGCATGCTCAAAAAGTAAAACACTAACTCTAAAGCTGCTTATATTTCTACAGAATTGTATGTTCTGAGATGTCCCATTAGGAAAATTTCAAATCCAGGCCTGTTAAAATGAATTGAAGACAGAAAGTGCATTTCATACCTGTAATGTACATGAGTAATTGTTGGCCGCCTGTAGCCAAGAATCCATGTCTGAATGTCTATGGGCTCAGCTTTGGGATATGCAATAGTTGTATCTATCAGCCACTGAAGACCTTTTGATTTACTTTCTAAAAAAAGAAATTATAGAAGAAAGAAACCAAGAGAACAACACTTTTAATCACATGTATCGTAATTCTAATATAAAATTTCATTAATATTATCATTCTAATAATTCGTCCCTAAAATATACCAAATCCCACGTAATATATTCAAAATGTTTATTTCTTAACTTGGATAACAAAAGGAGAATTCTCTTAATCTGCCAACTGCTACCTACATATATTGATTATACTGATTAAATAGTAGATTAAATAGTACTGATTAAATATACCTAATTTTAATCAGTACTATACATCAAATACTGGATATAAAAAATGTCCTGATTTCTTAATAAGCCAAGTAATATATTATATGGTAGTTTATGTTTTTATTATTACATTATATTATTAAATTTGTTTGCTGCCCATCTTAAGGCAACTCTGTGTTAATGGAATTGTTCTAATATCAAACTTAAATAATAATAAAATAGTGGCTAAAATATTAATTTAAAAAATCCATGAGCACTAGAACACCATTATTTGGTGTTCTATCAACAAGTGAATGGCTAATAAGCCAAGCACTTAACTCAAGCTATAAATGCTAAGTGCTAAATGTATGTTTGTGTTTTCTTTCCAGGCAAAAGAACTGACACCAGGCCAATAAGTAACTTTAAAGTGCTTGCAATTTCTAGTATCACTAGCTTAGCTCTAAAATCTTATTTTCAGATCCAATTTCTACACAGGAATATAGGAAGTTTGATACTAAGAACTAGAACTTCCTTTCTCAATTCTGTTTGCGAGATAATTCTTGTTATTCTTTAATATGCATGGTCCTTTAGTAAATATGCCTTTGACACAGAGAACCCTTATGTTTAATAACTGTTTAGCACAAAGGTGATTAATGTAAGTGATACATTTCTTAATAACTATAATATTGTAATCTACATTCCACTTAAATCAGCATTTTCATTATCACCTATATGGTAATTAGACAGAAACCTTTACCTTTTACCTACATCACCTTGCAAGTCCTAGAAGGGTGGAGTTGACCCAGAACCTGTTGTTGACCCAGAGCCTGTTGTTGGGGAAGGTATGTGTTGCAATAAAGCATTGTATACAGGTTTGCTATGATGTGATGTGTCAAGTCCTTGGAGAGCAAAGAAGCGGGGCTATAAACATTCCTCAAATTGAATTTTTCATGAATATTCTTGTCATAACATGAGTATAGTTATTTCACTACACTAGTATTGTACCATTTAGATACAGTCCGATGCATATGGGAGGATAAAGCATGTTAATACAACTGATTTAATGCCTTAACAATAGCTACAAAATCATGTATTGTTATAGTTCAGAATAGATCTATTAATCTCATTTATCAAAATTGGAACTGTTACTGATTTTCTGAAAGCCTCTATTCTTGCAGTGCCCAATGACCAAATGCCTATTCAATACAAAAGCCAATACTGAACTCTCTGAGAGACTGGCTCGGCTGTACACATTTCAAAATGTTGGCAGTGGGTAGCAGCTGAACAATAAATTAGGAGGAGACAGACATTATGGGATTTGTGCAGAAATTAATTAAAATGCATTAAAAATTCTCACAGGGTTATACCTACTCTAATGTAAGTATTAAAACTATTTTAGAAACTTTACAAAATTACAAAAGTTAACTAAATAAAAATTAATATTAGGAAATATTATGAGGAAGGATATTCAGAAGTGGACTACTATTATTATCTGTGGTAAAAGTTCGAGATAATGCCAAATTGCAAGTGCCAAAACCAAGTTACATGCTCCTTTTTGATTTGCCATCAAGCCAGCTTTGATTTGATTTGCTCCAGCTTCTCTTGTCAATTTCCACCATTTGTTTTAGCATTTAGGTTGCTTTCTTCTGTTTCTTGGTCGTTTACAAGTTTCTTTTCACACTCATCCTTAACAACTTCTTTATTTCATTCCGCAGTTCCTTTGGCTTCCTAGCAATGAGGTTTAGGACTTCAAAGCAATTTATTAAGTTCTCCTTGAAAATGCTAGGTATATGATCAGTGGGGTAGTATAGAAATGGGCTGGTTTTAGCTAAATTTGGAACCTGCATAAAACAGTTTGTGATATAGTTAATTTGATTTATGTGTACGCTGGTGATGTAGGCATCATTTTAATTGTTTTGAAGAACTGATTAGACGACAGAAAAGAATGGCTTTCTCCTGCCTTCTTTCTATTTCCTAGGCCATGTAGTCCAACTACATTTTCCTTCCTACAATTTCCAACGTTGATATACCAGTTTCCAATCATAAGCAACATAAAACTATTAAAAAAACATTTAAAAAATTAGTTTGACCATAAAACTAAGCAACATCTTTTTCTTCTGCATCACTAGTAGATAATCTTCATATTGAAAGCGTTGTCTGCAAAATCTAATTGATTTTATCTGGTCACCACTGAATGTTCTGTTTCTAAGCACTTTCTTTGTTATGAAAGCAACACAATTTCTTTTGTTTTTCATAACCTGATCACTAAACAATATGTTCATCTTGGTTCCCATTATAAAACTGTGCTTGCATTTGGATTTTCTTTTCCTGCATAGTAATATCTTCAACTAGACATCCAGAAGGTTTTCATCTAGCCACATCCTAAAAACTATTAGTACTCTGAAAGATCCTCAGCAATTCCTCAGAAGCATGTTGAATGCCATCAGCATGAGAGACCCAGTAGCCAGTACTAAATCATCAGTCACTTTAACTTGTCTCTGTGATTTTATTAAAATACAGCAGTGGCTTACCATATGCCTTCACCCACATAATATGAAATTATGTCTTTGCTGTTGTCATCAGAGTAATAATCCAACCCCAGCATCTTCTTATGTTGCTGCTTCTTGATATAGCTTCCTGTTTGCTTTAGCTGGACAACTAGAATAACATTATCTTGGTTTAAACGCCTAAAATTTTTCACTTATTCTTTTCAGGAATAGCTTCCTGCCCTGCTATGATGAGACAGCACAGTAAGATGTGCTGAAGAGCCAAGGTGGCGCAGTGGTTAGGGTGCAGTACTGCAGGCCACTTTAGCTGACTGTGATCTGCAGTTCAGCGGTTCAAATCTCACCGGCTCAAGGTCGACTCAGCCTTCCATCCTTCCGAGATGGGTGAAATGAGGACCCGGACTGTGGGGGCAAGTTGCTGACTCAATTTGCTAAAAAAAAAATGTAAACCGCTTAGAGAGGGCTGAAAGCCCTATAAAGCGGTATATAAGTCTAATAAATAAATAAATAAATAAATAAATGTGAGGGTATAATATTGTTTAACTATTATTAAACATGGTAATGATAATAGTCTGAAAATATTGCCCACATTGCAAGCATCTTTCCTAACATTTTCCATACAGATACTTCAATAAATATGGCAGATAAAATCCAGAGATTAATTAGAGTTTCAGGAAAGAGCACAGTACTGGCTATATCTATTCAAAAAGCTATAGACACAAATGATTTCAATCAGAATAGAGCTGGAAGGGACCAACCCTCTGCTCAAGCAGGAGACTCTATACCATTTCAGATAGGTGGCTGTTCAGTCTTTTCTTAAAAACCTCAAGTGATGAAGCACCTACAACTTCTGAAGGCAAGCTGTTTCACTGGTTAATTGTCCTCAATGTTAGGAAGTTTCTCCTTAATTTCAGGTTGCTTCTGTCCTTGATTAGTTTCCATTCATTGTTTCTTGTCTTGTCTTCTGGTGCTTTGGAAAATAATTTGACCCCTCTTTATTGTGGCAGCCCTTCAAATACTGGAATATTGCTATCAAATCACTCCTAGTCCTTCTTTTCTCTGGACTGGCCATACCCAATTCCTACAACCTTTCTTCATATATTTTTGTCTCCAGGCCCTTAATGATCTTAGTTGCTCTTCTTTGTACTTTTCCCAAATCTCAACAACTTTTTTGTAATGTGGTAATGTGTATTATTTTTTTGGGTTGCTGCTACATACTGCTGGCTCATGTTTAAATGACTGTCCACTAGGATTCTAAGGGTCCTTCTCACAGTTACTGTTTTTAAGCTAGTTTTTTTCTAATCTATACTTGTACTTTTAGTATTCGTATTTGGTATTCATCCAAGTATTCATGTTATATGAAACTATAATTAAAGCACATTTGTGGGCTTTCAAAAACAGGACAAAGAACAGGCTGGGCAAGATTGCTACAACTGCTGTTGCTTCCATAATAGAGGCAGTCTTTGACTTACAACTGTAATTGAGCCTGGAAATCAAGAGTGTCATTAAGCAGGTCACCATGTGACTGCACTTGATTTTGTGACCATTTTTGCTGTGGTTAAGCAAATGATGCAATCATATATGCATTCCCACTTTGCAAGAAATCGGAAGTAAACACTGTTTTCCAGCAAAAAATATTGTAAATCAAAGTGATATGAGTGCTGGGCATTGCAAATGGCCCTAAATGTGGGCTGGTTGCCCAATCTTGTAGAAGATTTCTTTGACTCTTGAAATACATGATAATGGTGGGGGTGGGGGTGCAAGAGATAACCAATTCTGATGATACTAGAAACTAAGTTTTCTCTTTAGCAGTTATGATAGGTTTCAGCTGCAATCCCAGCCCATAAAGGACCTATAGTTCTGAATCGTCTAATGACATTTCAAGAAAAAGGAAAAACATAATCACTTATATTTAGATGCTCCTCAAGAAAAACTATAAATGAAGGGGCTAAAATGTTTAAAAGGCTCTCGGTTTTGTTACTTGAAGATAATACAAATTTGTATCTAGTTCAGAGACTGCTCCTAATAAGACTTTTATGGTTTTCAGAATTGCTCCTCTTGAGAATTCTCCAAGTTCTTGCTTCCTCTGAAAGCAACCAAATTAGTCTATAGAGATTTGAATGAAACCCTGCAGAGTGCAGTATGCATGTATCTATTTCTCTGAACAGGTCATTTCTCTCTCATGGCTTCTTGCAGTCAGAGGCTGCTGCCAAGAACAATAGTTTGCCTTAATATTTCATATGAATACACCATGAAGCACAGTTGCTTTCACTCAATGTGAATGCAAATCCTCACAGTACCAAGCTAAAAAAAAAAAAAGAACAGAAGAAAAAAATTTGCAATGCTAAATTACAGTTCAAGTATACTTAGTCACAGCGTATGCATATGTAGCAACAAAATAGAAAATGAATGCAAACATGCAATCTTTGGGAGTGGGAAAGAGAATTAAACAATACAGGTAGTCCTCGATTTACAACAGTTCATTTAGTGACTGTTTGAAGCTACAGAGGCACTGAAAAAAGGGACTTATAACCATCTTTCACACTTACAATCGTTGCAGCATCCCCAGGGTCATGGGAATTACACCCAGATGGTTGACAACTGACTCACATTTATGACGGTCGCAGTGCCACTGGGTCACGTGATCCCCTTTTGTGACCTTCTGATAAGCAAAGTCAATGGGGAAGCCAGATTCACTTAACAACCGTATTACTAATTTAAGAACCGCAGTGATTCACTAACAAATATGGCAAAAGTCGTAAAATGGGGCAAAACTCACTTAACAAATTTCTCAGCAACATAAATTTTGGGCTCAATTGTAGTTCATTAAGATGAGGACTACCTATATATCTGAATATCATCATTATCAACTGTTTATCATAGAGGCTTTGGAATACAGAAAAATAAGTGGATTTTGCAACCACCTATTAAATTCACTTACATAATAATTTATATACATGTAATGAAGTGTATAATTCAATTAAACTCCCACAGTTTAATATTGCATTTAATATAATACATATTTATTTGTTACAGTTATAATTGTTTTAGGTTTTTATGATGTACACCAACTAAAATCATGTGCTGAAATGGATGGCTGAAGAAATCAAATAAATAAATAAAATTAGAAATCTACAGAAGTATTATGAGTAGAAAAGCAACAAATGAGAAGACTTGTAGTATCATAATATATGAGGTCCACAGAAGCCATTTCCAAAAATGGCAAAATAAATAGATAGCCAAGTCTAGAAAGTTGTTAAACTAATTGAAAGGGTAAATTGGTTAGATCTTTACATAATTATTATTGTGTAACTTTCCACTAAAAGTAGCCTGCTTCATATGAAAATAGTATTTGGTCTAACTAAAGGTGCAATTTCACTCGGTTGTGTGCTTGTTGTTTCTATAGGACTATTGCAGTTAAAAGCAATGCCAATGGATTGTTTTTCAACAAATTCAAAACACATGGATCTGGTTTAGTTTTTAAAAATTAAGCAATGTATTATTAGTTCTATGTTAGAATATACTGTATATATTGTTTATTAATGCATATAGGTACAGGTAGATCTTGACTTACAACCAGTCACATAGCAACTATTCGATGTTATAATAGGCCCCCAAAAGCTACTTTCGACACAGTTTCATAATTCCAAAGTCACCCCCTCCCCATGGTCATGTGATTGCATTTTGGGCACTCAGCAACTGGCCACATTTACAGCGCACCATGACCATATCATTGCAATTTATGGGGGTTTGTGTATACTTTTCCGATGTCTGGCACAAACCAGCCCATAATAAACTTTAACAACCACAACTTTGCTTAATGACTGTGACATTTGCATAGCGAGTGCTACAAAAAAGACTGTAAAATCCGGTCTAGTTCCATGGTGATCTGCTTTATGACCATCATAATTTATGGCTGTAATTGTCAGGATCAATTACAGTCATAACTCAAGGACTACTTGTATTTTGTGGCAAATTTCATTCCTAAGACACTGACAAGTATTATTTTCGTGACAGTCTACAATAAGAATCATAAAGGGGTCCATAGAAATGTGTGAACATCAAAAACTGATCCCAGAACTGAGACTTGATAGTTCGATGTGTTGGGCCCTGGTTATCATAAGTCCAGTTGAGGCTTGCTTGAATGAAAACCAGTATATGGGATTGAGGTTATCATTGTCTGGATCCCTTTCTTCCTACAGTACTTTAATCATGGAAGATGCAGCAAGCAATGTTATAAACCTATTCCAGGCAGCTTTGACTCTGCATGTGAGACTAAGGTGGTCTGAATACTGTTTGTGTTCTGCAAGTTTGCCATTGAACCAGTGTAGATGTCGTTAGTTCTAGATGAATATAAGCTCCGAAACTGATTAAATCTGATCAAAATGGAAAATTATTTTTATGGTGGCCTATGTGAAAATATACCGATCTTCTGGTATCTGATAACAGAAGGAAAAACCAAAGAAGCAATGCCAGCATTTGCATGAGATACTTTTGGGTGTGGTCTCTAAAGCTATTTGGGCAGCCATCGTCCCTGATGGGAAAAGTCTCGCTCTCTAAGACCCCATGAAATTGCAACAGCCTGAGATCAGAAGCGAAATTGTCAGCAAAGACCAGCTGCCTTAAAATTGGATCTATTAACCTCCAGAAAACAAATCCTTCCATCTGTTACCTTCCTCCATTCACTCCACTCCTCAGAAAAACTGAGAGTAATCTTCCACCCAAGGAAACCGCACAGGGAACCACTAACCATGTGGCAGATGCCAAGGATGGTCCCTGAAGAGAACTACATGTAGAACAGCCTTTATACGTTTGGTTGAAGATACTATTCAGATTCTAAATCCCCATGTAAGGTTATTTGGTATAAAGATGATCTTGATGGAAATATGCAAGAATCATTACCTAGGCAAAAGAAGCCAAAATACTTTTCAAGTCCAGAGTAAGGCAATATCATTTGGAAGTAGCTCAGGGAGATGCCTCCTAATTTGCTGAAGTATAAGAGGAGGAGGAGGTACAGTGGAATCAGTCTTGCAAGATTCTGTTAATATTGCCAATCTCAGTAAAGATAGTTTTAGCCTTCCTCTGGAGTTGATTTTCTGATTTGAGGCTAACATTCGCCTGTCAGAAAGCTTTCCTGAAATACCTTAGGAGCTACTCAAGACTTTAGAGGTCAAAGCAGCAAAGAAAATTAGAATGAATTTTAAAAAGGAATTATTTGGTAGCTTAATAGTGTTGCACAGCTTTGGGTAAATGTTGAATTTACACGACACCCCAATGCTAATTTAGGCAAATTGTTGTGTAACAAATTATGCATGCAATATAGTACAGAATAAAACCTCAGATTACTTTTAAGATTCTGATCAGATACCAGCTGTTTCATAAATATTCAAAATGTTCCATACCTGATAAAAGAACCTTTTCACCCGCCAAAGTTCCATTTGCTTGCTGAGCTACCAGATTTTTCAGTATAACTTGTGTGGCTCCCAGTCTTGGCAGTGTGACATGTGTAAGAAATGGCAAATTGTTTTTCTTGGCAAATGCCTGACTGGTTTCTCTTCTTTTTCTAAGAAAACCACCTTCTGGAAACAATACAATCCACTTGCGACTACGGTTTCTGTAATATTTTTCTAGATGTTCTTGGAGGAGTACAAGCTGCTGGTTACGATAAGCTTTTCCCTAAAATGGAAATGACAAAAAGAATACTTAATATCAGAATAATCTCTACTTTCCTACCCTAACCAGTTATTTTTACTGAAAAACATCAAACTAATTTGTTTCCAATAAATTGTGACTTTAGGAAATAAAGTAAACATGAAATTAATATAAATTAAAATATTTTAAGGATTTCAGTTTCCTTTTTCAAAGCTAGGTTCAAACATTGCAATAAGATATAATATGCTTTGATTAGAACTTAGTTATGAAGTATGTATGGATTTTTAAATAAGATATGCCATGGCTTCTAACACTGTATGATGAAGGGTCCTTGATGCTCTCTGATCTTGGTTGGTTTTTTTACAGATATTTCATTACCCAAACTAGGTAACATCATCAGTGTTAGTAGGGAGTGGTCTTAGAAGTTCTTTGATTGGTTTACTGTTATCTTGTTTGACATTCCTTGATTGAAGTATTGTTTAGTTCTTGATTGTTGTCTGATGTTAAACTTGGTGTTAATCTGTGTTCATGTGGGTGTTGATTGCTGGTGGAGAGGTATTTTGGCCTTTTTGTTCCCTTTTTGGTTTGTTGATTGTCTTCCTTGCAGAGTACATAGATGTTGTTCATATCTATGTCTCTTAATGGCCAATTTGTCAGAAAGAACATTGGTCCTTACCTGAACGTTTCTTTTCTGTAGTAAGGCGGGAGGGGCTACAGCTAGGTTTAGTCACAGCCTGATTGGTCTAGAGACTGAGGGATTTTTCTTAAGTATCCTCCTTTCCCTCTAGGCTCCCAGTTTCATGAGGTCGAATGGAAAAAGCTGCGAGTAGTATGTAAGGAAAGCCAATGTACACACACACAAAGACCCCCGACCGTCCCGAACCCGGCTGACCAATGGCATGGGTGGAATTTAGCCCCTCCCGCCTTACTACAGAAAAGAAACGTTCAGGTAAGGACCGTTATTTTTCCTGTAGTTTCGGCGGGAGGGGCTACAGCTGGGACATACCCAAGCTAAGTCCCAGGGAGGGATGTTGACTCCAGGGGAAGGGAGGTCGCTACCTGTTGGAGCAACCGACGGCCGAAGGCTATGTCCGCTGAAGCGAAACGATCTAAATGATAGTGTCGGATAAAGGGAGTTGGAGAGGCCCAAGTGGCCGCCCTACAGATGTCCTCTAGAGGAGCCCTGGTGGCCCATGCAGCCGTGGTAGCTGCACTCTTAGTGGAGTGGGCTGTAATTCCCTGCGGTGCAACCTGATCTAAGGCTTCGTAGGCCACCAGGATGGTCTGTCATAACCACCTGTCTATGGTAGTTGAAGAGACCCTGGCACCCACGGTACTGGGCTGGAAGGACAGAAACAGAGCCTCCGAACACCTAATAGGGGATGTGAGATAAATGCGCAAGGCGCGGCGGACACCTAGTCTGTGCCAAGGGATTTCCCTCTCATGGGAGGGAGAGGGACAGATGTTATGGAGAATGACCTCCTGTGATCTATGGAACAGGGATTGGACCTTTGGGAGAAAGGTCGGGTCGAGTCACAGAACGACCTTGTCTTGGTGGAATTGGCACAACTCATCTTTGGACGACAAGAAGCCCAACTCGGATTTCCATCTAGCCGAGGTAACGGCAATGAGGAAGGTCACCTTTAGAGTTAGGTACCTGAGGTGTACCATTCTTAATGGTTCGAAGGGGGAGTCCCGTGAGAGCCCTCAGTACTAGGGAGAGATCCCACGCTGGAAACCTGTGCACTGGGGTGCGGGCACAGGTTCACTGCTCCTTTTAGAAACTGTTTGACCAGAGGGGACTGGGCTAGGGATAAACGGCCCTCCCCTGCCAGGACTGAGGAGGGGGCAGCCACCTGTCTCTGCAAGTTGTTAATGGGAGGGACTCCGATCTAGGCCGTGTTGCAGAAACTCAAGGACCTGGGTGACCGAGGCATTGGTCGGATATAGGTGGAATCTTTCACACCAGGAGGCAAACATCGACCACGTCGAATTATAAATCCATGTGGTAGATGGTCGTCTGACGGCCTCAATGGTAGAGATGACTTTGGAGGACAGATTGGCATCCCTTAGAAGGCACCACTCAAGTGCCAGGCGGTCAGTTGGAGCCACTGGGGCTCTGGGTGGACCAGGACCCCCTGGCACAGGGCAATCTCCTCCTGGGGGATCCTCCAGGGAGGGGGATATGGACAGCTGGACTAGGTCCGCGAACCAAGGCTGCCTCGGCCGGTATGGAGCCACCAGGATGATGTGTGTTCTCTCTATCACTATTTTCCTCAGGGTCTCCTGGATTAGAGGAGGGGGGAAAGGTATAAAGGAGGCCCGGGGGCCATGGGCTTCTAAGGGTATCTGTTCCTTCTGTGTTGCATGCTGGGAAGCGGGAGAAGAAATGGGGCAGCTGGGCATTGGTCGGGCTGGCGAACAAGTCAACCAACAGGTTGCCGAAGCATAGGCATATTCTGTAGAAGAGTTCTGGAATCAGCTGCCACTCGCCATGGTCGACCGTTGCCTGACTCAGCCAGTCGGCCTGATGGTTGACTATGCCCAAGATGTGTTCTGATATTATTGACGCCAGGTTCCTGTCCGCCCAGAGCCCGAGCTTCTGGGCTTCCAGTCATAGGATCTTGGAATGGGTCCCCCCTGACGATTTATGTGGGCTTTTGCAGCAACATTGCCCATCAGGAGGAGCACGTGATGGTTGGCTGTCGAGTCTCAAAAATTAAGTAGAGCCAGGCAAGCTGCCTTCAGCTCCAGCCAGTTTATATTGTGGCACAGGTCGTATCGTGACCAGCAACCCTGCGCCAGTCTGGATTCCATCAAGGGCCCCCAAGATGAAAAGGCTCACCTCTGTCGTAATGGAGATGCGATCCGGCTCCCAAAACTCGGATCCGCAGCTCAAGGCCGGGGACAGCCACCACTTCAGGGACCAGTGAAGCCCCGGTGACAGGGGGACCGAACATGGAGAATTGCTCGTGCTTTGACATTGGAAGGGGATGAGCACCCACTGGAGAGTCCAAGAGTGGAGGCGGGCCCATAGAACAATCCCTATGCACAACACCATCTTGCCCAGCAAGCGGACCAAGGTCAGGATGGAAACTGACCGACTTGCATGGATGTGTTGTGCCATGGCTTGAAGGCTTGTCAAGCGTTCTGGGGAAAGACGAACTAGTCCCATTCTCGAATCTATCACTGTTCCCAGATGGAGAATTCTCATCGAGGGAGAGAGATGGTTCTTGGGGAAGTTGATGGAAAACCCCAGAGACTGTAGAGTTCATATGGATAGGTTCAGGTTGCAAATTGCCTGTGCTCAGGATTGGGCCAGGACGAGCACGTTGTCGAGGTAGCAATAGAGTCTCACCGGGAGGGATCGCAGGTGAGCTGCCAATGCCGCCAGGACCTTCGTGAACGTGCGGAGGGAAGAAGCCAGACCGAATGGGAGTGACCTGTATTGAAAGTGGCGTCTCCTGTGGAAGAAGCAGAGGAATCTGTGATGGGCTGGCCGACTTGGAATATGCAGACATGCCTCTGTCAAGTGTATTGAGGCCAGGAAGTCACCCCATCGGATCCCCAGGAGAATGGACTTGAGGGAGGACATTTTGAAGTGCCGGTAGACTAGGTAAGAATTCAGGCGCTTCAGGTTCAGGATCCTCCTCCATCCCCTAGAGTTCTTCAGGACCACCCCGTGCTCTTCCAGTGGGACCGATTCGACAGCCCGAATGTCCAGCAGGTGTTGGATTGCTAGGAGCATTAGGCGTCGCCGTTCTGGATCCCTGGACGGTGGAAAGGTCCTGAATAGCATCGGGGGAAGGGAGAGAAATTCCAGGCGGAGGCCATCCCTGACTGTTGACGTGACCCATGCATCCCATGTTATCTGGTCCCACTGATCCGCGAAGAATGCAAGGCGGCTGCCTATGGGTTGACTCGGATTGGAGTCATTTCCCTCTGTGGAAGGGGTGGCTGCCCCCTCCGTGAAAGGGCCGCTTGGATTGACCTTGATATCTATCCCTATCCTGATAGAAAGGGCGCTGACCCTGCCTGTCATATCTGTAGGGGGCATACCGCTGCTGGCGATAGTCCTAGAAAGGGGGCCTGAAAGAAGGTCTACGGTAGAAAGATGGATGAAAATGTTAGAAGGAAGGACCTTCTTCTTATCCTTGTTCTCCACAAGGATTGGGTCAAGGAAAGCCCCGAAGAGGTTGGGACCGGTGAAGGGGGCTGCTGCCAGATTCCATTTGGACTTGTTGTCCATTTGCCAATTGTGGAGCCACAAGAGGCGCCTCGATGTTACAGTGTCCCACAGAGGTGGACAAAGCCCTAGAAGGGAATTTTATGGAATCTAGGGTGGCGTCTGTGGAGAACAGGGTGGCTGAGATGATCTTGGTGACGTCTTGATGAAGATTGCCGCAGCCACATGACCACCGTGCGATTGAAGTAGGAAGCTGCTGCAGATGATTTAATGGCCCAGACTGAAGCATTGAAATTCTTACGGAGGGTAAGTTCCACATGCTTGTCCTCGGGCTTTAGCTTGTCGGCCACATCACCTGAGACTACGGTGGAAGCATTAGCAAGGACGATGAACGGGGGCATTTATTGTAGGCAATTGTAGGACCTGGGGGAAGGCCTGCTCCATGTTGTAGAAGCGCCTATCATTACTCCCAAGGTTGGGTAAAGAACAAGGTCGAGACCACTAATTCTTGACCACTTCTAAGAAAAGAGGGGGGGCTGGAACTTCCTCCTTATCTGTATTGGGATTATAAACATGGCTAGGTTGGAACCCCTGTGTTGGGACACTGGAGGGGCCCCCATACCAATCTGAGTAGTCTTTTTGGCCTTATGCAGAAGAGATTTGAAGGCCGGGGGAAGAATGAGACCTGAAAATGCCGGAGGATCAGGAGGAACTGAGTCCTCATCTTCCGAGAACCCCAGGTCTGGATGGGCCACCTCTCCTAAGATAGAACCCTCACTGACTACCAAAGGGGGCTGAGGTGGATCCTGCCCCCTGGTGGAAGACGGAGATCTGTATCTGGGGGCAGAGTGAGGCCTTGCTACCCTTTGGGAGGGCCCTTCCCTTTAGGACAGGTCCGAGGCGATGCCCTTAGCTATAGCGGTGGATCCAGATCCTCCAAATCTTCCTCGGATGGGCCCCGGGAAGAGGGTCCCCGGGGGGCAAGCTGGCAGGTAGTCCTGAGATCCTCCTTCTCCTGGATCCTCTCCCCCCTCCCTATATGATCTAGGGGATATGGGAGGTGAAGGAGAAGCCACCTGTCTGCGAGGTCTTGCAGGTGAAATAGAATGGAAGAAGGGCTGAAATCCCTGGGGGGCGAACCAGAATGGTGAGAGCTGAACCCTATTGGGGATCTGGATCTGCAAGGGGATTCAGGCCTAACCGCCTGCGCTAGCCTCTCTGCCCTAGCCACCTGCTTTTCCAAGGCCTTGTGTCTCCTTGACTCATCCCTAGCAGCTGCTCTGGAAGGGCGCTGGTCAGCCACAGGCCTGGAGGCCACTGCCCCAGGCCTGAGTCTGCCTTGGCCTTCCTCTGCCATTTCTCCTTCAGCCTGCACGGATTCAGGGACTGTGGAGGCCATGCCTCACTCACGTGGCCTGTACATGGATTGACTGCGGCAAGCCTGCCAGCCTCGATGCACGGACGTGCTGCAGGTGCTGGGCGGAGGAGAAGGTCTACCGGTCTTGATTAATGGCCGCGATATTGGCAGTGGACCCGAGGAGAAGACGTCTGCGGCCCTCGATTAGCGGCCCTGATGCAGGTCACTGCCTTAGAAAATAGCCTGCCACCCCTGCACACCCAGGAATCGGACAAGCCCCTTATCTGGCCCAGGGTAGGAAGCCAGGACCCTCATTACCCTCATGAGGCTGAAGACAGTCTCCTTGGTCAGCAGTCTGAGTCTTTCTTTTTGTATAATACATTTTAGAATATCCAATCAACCGAATTAAGAATTATAAATCTCAATAAGTACCGCACTGGAGCCACAGCTAGTGCTTGGACCAAAGACTGAGGGAAACTGGGATCCTAGAGGGAAAAGAGGATACTTAAGAAAAATCCCTCAGTCTCTGGACCAATCAGGCTGTGACTAAACCCAGCGGCAGCCCCTCCCGCTGAAACTACAGGAAAATGCCATGTTTACAAGAATTATCTAGCGTTTTTGGGCCTGGCTTGGTGTAGGACGGTCACAATTTTCCAGTTGAAACTATGGATAAGTCTGTCCATATATTGTGAAATTTCATCATGTCTGGATAATGATAGATACATTCTGCTTAGTCCTATGCCTGTTTGTCCTACATAGTAGCTTTGCAATCTTTACACTATAGGTTGTATATGACTCTTGTTTTTTCTTCTGGGGCTGCTCGATCTTCTGGATCATATAGGATGTTTTGGAGAGTTTTAGTAAGTTTGTTTGTTGCGCTGATGCCATGTGGTAGTAATTGTCTGTTAGTAGTTTCTGAGATGATATTGACATATGACAATGTTATCCTTTTTATGGCTTGTGTTGGTTGTGCTATATTGGGTTGAATAGCCAATTCTCAAGCATAAACATACTGCAGCCACCCAGAACAGCAGAAAAAGGAAACAACGTCTATACAACATCTTCCAACAAAATGGATATTCATGCAACTTCATCAGAAAGTGCCTAACTTAACAAGCCAAATGAACAAAAAGCTCAAAATAGCTCCCCACCAGCAATCAACACTCAGATGAACATAGATTAAAATCAAGATTAACATCATACTAATAATCAAGAAGTAAACTTTTATGACCCTGTAATTCCTTGTTTCGGGATGGAGTCAGGGTGACTGAATGAAGCTGAACTTTTTACTGGTCAGATTGCTCATGTGGAGACCTCTAGTCCATCTTGCCGCTGAATCAAAAACTACACAATATCCCAATCAAATAACCGCAAAACAAACTAAGAGTAAACAGCCCAACAAAGAAACACCAAGACCACTCCCACCAATACTGACAAGGCAAGTCACTGGAATATGAACTGAGAGCAAACTCAACTCCCTACTAGCACTGATGATGTTATTTAGTTTGGGCAATGAAACATCTGCAAGAAAACAACAGAGCTCAGAGAGCACCATCTCTACCCTCAAGTATGAATATTTTCCTATATCAATATATTGTATGATTTCATACAAAGTGTTTAGATTAAGAGTATTATTAGTATCGGGGCCCAACTCATTCAGCGGGTCACACACTCGACCTCGTATTCCTCTCGGAGCAGTGGACTTGTGATCTTGGTCTGAGGGGTAGTGAGATCATACCCCTGTCGTGGTCAGACCATTGCCTACTGAGGCTTGACTTTCGGAGGCCAAACCTCCACTGTAGGGAGGAGGAACTGACCAGGTGGTTCCGCCCCAGGCGACTTATGGACCCCTTGAGGTTCCAGACGGAGTTTGGGGTTATTCCTGATACTCTCGCCCACAGTCCGGTGGAGACTCTGGTTGCTGCCTGGAACTCGGCAGTGACGGAGTCTCTTGACCGGATTGCGCCACTACGAGGCAGTGGATCCAGGAGGCCCCCTTGGTTCACAGAGGAACTCCAGGAGAGGAAGCGCCGGAAGAGACGCCTAGAGCACTTGTGGAGATCCAACAGATCCGAATCGAATCGAGCACTTTTAACATCATGCATCAAGGAGTACATTAGGGCAATTAGGACGGCAAAAAGATCTTACATTGCCACCTTGATCGCCTCCGCTGAGTCCCGCCCAGCCGCCCTGTTTAGGATAACCCGTTCCCTCCTAAATAGGAGGGATACGGGGGATCCCCTGCAGGGTAGGGCTGAGGAGTACGTCCAGTTCTTAGCAGACAAAGTTGCTCAGTTTCGGTCGGAGTTAGACTCCGATTCTGCAGATCCAGTCGAGGCACAGGGGGATAATCTGGTTGACCATCGCTGGGTTGAGTTTCAGGATGTTGCCCCAGGGGACGTGGACAAGGCCATGAGAGCTGTGAGTGCCTCCACATGTGTACTGGACCCGTGCCCCTCCTGGCTGGTTGCTAACAGCAGGGAGGTGACACGGGGCCGGATCCAGGTGGTTGTTACCGCCTCGCTTCAGGAGGGGGTCTTCCCCCCCGCACTCAAAGCGGTGGTGGTGAGGCCCCTCCTGAAGAAACCATCTCTGGATCCAGCCGTTCTTAACAATTATCGTCCAGTCTCCAACCTCCCCTTTGTGGGGAAGGTTGTTGAGAAGGTGGTGGCCTTTCAGCTCCAGCGGTCCTTGGAGGAAGCTAGCTATCTTGACCCATTCCAGTCTGGCTTCAGGCCTGGCTACAGCACAGAAACCGCTTTGGTCGCATTGACCGATGATCTCTGGAGAGCCAGGGATGGAGGCCACGCCTCCATTCTGGTTCTCCTTGACCTCTCAGCGGCTTTCGATACCATCGACCATGGTATCCTTCTGCGACGAATGCGGGAGGTGGGGATGGGAGGCACCGTTTTGCGGTGGTTCTCCTCTTACCTCTCGGACAGGTCGCAGTCGGTGTTAGTTGGAGGGCAGAGATCGACCCCTAGGCCCCTAACCTATGGGGTGCCGCAGGGTTCGGTCCTGTCCCCCCTACTTTTCAACATCTACATGAAACCGCTGGGTGAAATCATTCGGCGGCACGGGATAAAATACCATCAATATGCGGACGATACTCAGTTGTATCTGTCCGCCCCGTGCCAACTCAATGAAGCGGTGGACGTGATGAGCCAGGGACTAGAAGCCGTTAGGGACTGGATGAGGGTCAACAAGCTTGTTCTCAATCCAGATAAGACCGAGTGGCTGCTGTGTTTCCCTCCCGCCAATTTGGCAAGTATTCCATCTCTCAGGCTGGGGGGTCAAACATTACACCCCTCAGATAGGGTCCGCAACTTGGGAGTCCTCCTGGATCCACAGCTGACTTTTGAACACCATTTATCAGCTGTGACCAGGGGGGCATTTGCCCAGGTTCACCTGGTGCACCAGTTGCGCCCCTACCTGAACCGGGAGGCTCTCACAACAGTCACTCGTGCCCTTGTGACCTCTAGACTGGAATACTGCAACGTGCTCTACATGGGGCTGCCCTTGAGGAGTATTCGGCGACTTCAGCTAGTCCAGAATGCAGCCGCGCAAGCGATTGTGGGTGCACCTCGTTTCACCCACATAACACCTATCCTCCGCGAGCTGCACTGGCTACCTGTCGATCTCCGGATACGCTTCAAGGTGCTACTTGTCACTCATAAAGCCCTCCATGGTAGTGGATCTGGGTACTTGAGAGACCGCCTACTGCCAATTATCTCCACACGACCTATTAGATCTCACTGATTGGGCCTCCTCCGGGTTCCATCTGCGGGTCAATGCCGACTGGCGACCACGCGGAGGAGGGCCTTCTCGGTGGCAGCTCCGACCCTATGGAACGATCTCCCCGTGGAGATTCGTACCCTCACCACTCTCCAGACCTTCTGCACAGCCATTAGAACCTGGCTATCCCGCCAGGCCTGGGGCTAAGATTGTACCCTCCCGAATGGTATGAATGTTGTGTTTTCTTTTAATTATGTGTTGTCGTATATGTAAAAGTCTGTTTCCCCTTTCCCTTTCGGATGTGAGCCGCCCTGAGTCCCCCCAGGGAAAAGGGCGGCATACAAATAAACTCCTGAATCCTGAATTATTAGAAATTAGATACAAAAATAAATAATGAAGTTGTCCATTATTTAAGCAAGAAGATATTCATATATTTTGTAGTTACAAGCCACATGATACATATTAACTTCTACACTTCACTAACAAGTAATGGTAAAATAATACTACTATTAACAGAACTGAAAGATAGCTTTCATTCAAGTTTAAGTGCTGGGCCTGACCTAGAGAATACTTTATGGCCTGGCACCAAGTTATCATCAGGAACGTAGTCACCCACTAGAATTGAACTGATCAAGTTGATGCCTCTAAGAAAAACAGTTTGGGGAAGGGGGAAAACCTCAGAGGTGCTATTTCAGCCACTTAGGCAAGCACTTATCTGAATTGCCTTACAGACGCATCTGAAAACAGAACTCTTCCAGAAGGTGTTTTGAAATATGACACCAGGATTTTTGCTTTACTCTATATGTGTATGTTTTCTATTTTTACCTTCCTCCATTTCCTCCACTAACCAGAAGGATTAAGAATGATCTTTTGCTCAAGGAAACTGAAAAGGAACCTCCTCAGATGCCAAGAGTGGCACCTGAGGAGAGCTACATGGAGAATGCTTTGATAGATTGTCACATGTCCTGGTGAAAATACTATTCAGATTCCCAATCTCCATGAATGGTCACTAGGTGTACATACTAGTAAAGATGACTGCGCATCAACTGTGCATTAATTGTATTCTCATAAAGCAATCAGAGTCTTGTGGGATTGTGATAGAACATGAGATTAAAATGATTTATATAAATTATGCAAATTTAAAATTATCTCTTCATATTTCTAAGTTTCTTAGCATTAAGGTTCAAGTTAGCAGATGGGCAAAGATCGAATCACTTCTTACAAAAAGTATCCTATTTCTACAAATGATCTTACATACATGTACACTGGACTTAAGCAGGAAGCTTCAGCTTTTAGAAATAATTCTCCCCCTTCCTTAACCTAGAAAAAGCATCCAAAACCTGAAAAAGCATCATGAGATGAGCTTTATGTTAAAAAATAATACGTTTAATCTTTCTAAACAATAAAAAAGTGAACATATAATCTGTTCAACCAGGTAAATAAAGCTAATGTAATTACCCTTATCATTTCATACTCTTGTTATGCACTAATCCAATTAAAAGTTAACTTGCCAGAGAACAAGCAATCAAATTAAATTTAATTGTTTGTGAATTAATAATTCTTCCATTTCTCCCTGTAGCTCAACAAGGTAGACCAGATTAAAAAAAACAATGCCACATAGATCAAGATTTTTGTTGTAACAAATTAATAGGTCCTCCTCTATTTTTATCTTCATGTGAGCTAGGGAGGGACCTACCTGTCATGTTTATTCAAACCTCTCTTATCTGACAATTGCAGTAGTGGGTTACAGGCAGAACGCTCTGGTATGGGCATACCGGAGCCTGACCGGAGCACTAGGTACCGTTCTGGTACGGTGCTCTGAAAGGCTTACCCGCGCTCACCTGTCTTTAAAGCCTTTGGCGCCTCTGCACGCGTGCATGGTGCATACAGCGCCTACGCAATGCTCTGCCAAGCAGCTGGAGCATCGCGGAGGCATCGCTGGAAGGAAAGACACATGGGTGCACTGCGCATGTTCGTGTGGAAGATGCTGGGCCCCATTGCAACCGTGCCTGTTGCAACAGGATCCGGAACCCACCATGGACCATTGCTATGATACAGACTCTTCCTCTTGTCTTCAAGGTCATTCCCTAGGTCCTCTATATTTCCCCCATTGACACCATTTTACTTGTTTGGGAATAAATCCAATCAAAATATTTTACTGCCATTATTAACTTTGCTGCTAGCTTTTTAATTAATTGCTAAGTCTCCCAAGCTCAACAATTTCTAGCCAAATGGAAATTAATATTCAAAGGCTCTAAATTATGTTCATTTATTTTTACATTTTTACATAGAAACCTAGAGTGATCAGAAAAAGGAGAGAAGAAACTATCTGTTATAGAACTGAACTATACCTAAAGAAGAGCAGGAAATAGATATAGATATATCTATAGATATAGATATCAGAGTTTGCAGGGCTATGATCACAATAGTTTTAACCTTGTGGTCTGAAGTTAGGCTACTTCCATTCTCTAGCTACTCTCTAAGATAGTCCATTAGGAAATGTTATTTTTCAACTCACTTTTCTTCCGCCAGGGACCTTTTTTCCCCCTTAACTTATAGCCTATATGTTCACTTTAATCCTTTTGAAGTTTATAGCTGTTTGTTCTTATCACTTTTTTCTTTCACTTACTTTTTCTGCAAACATTGTTGAACAGGAAACAAGTTTCCAAAAAGCAGAATATTGTCTGTCTAATAATAAATAAATAATAATAAATATACTGTATCTTAGAATTTGCTAAATAAATAATTAAGTAAAGGTATTCTACAAAAGTCACTCAATTGGGTTTCTTTGCCTACTATGCAGATCAAATTATAAATGAAGAGATTGATACGGTTTATAAGGTAGATTTCTGGAAGATGAATTTTACACTTTAAAGTTTAAACAACTCTTTCCAAATCTGTAATTCTATGAAGAATATAAATGTTTTGTATACCAAGGATATATTATTACAATTTCTGGTCCCCTGACATTTAAGGAAGCAAAATATTCTGTTCCACTCCAGTTTCCAAGAATCATCTGTATGTGTAAAAACACTAAACCTTTAAGATAAATGTATTTTACTGTTTTTAAAGTGAGTTGCCCAGAGCTGTCTGAAAGGTAGGAGGCTATATAAATGTTTTAAATAAATAAGTATGGGACACACCTGGCATATAGAGAAGTCATTCAGGCAAAGTCAAAATATGGATTAATATTTTATTTTTTAAAAGTTTGGATTAACTTGTTCCTATCTTACATTAGATTAGAAACTTGTGACAAACCATGTTCCCCAAAAAGCATAGTTTGCTGTAGTTAGAGGTCTTGTATTTCTAAGTGGGTGAAGAAAATAAATGGCACATATCTACAGTACACCAAACCAGTATTCTTAAAAGTTTCTGTGTGTTTCTCCACATTGTTATTTTTTTCATTAGTTGACACTAATTGAAATGAATTTCAATTTAATATATAGCAATAGCAACACAATCACACTTCGATTTATATACTGCCCCATAGTACTTTACAGCACTCTCTAGGTGGTTTACAGAGTCAGCATATCCTGAAAACACCAATTGGGGTCCTCATTTTCCTGATCTTGGAAGGATGTAAGGCTGAATCAACTTTGAGCACATCAGGATTGAACTTTGGGCTGTGGGCAGAGCTAGCCTGTAATACTGCATTCTAATCACTGAGGCACCAAGGCTCTTCATATACACTGACAATCATAGCAAGATACAAATAAATATTTAAGAAAGCAGATTTTACTATTTAAATATTTGTAGTTCTTGCCTGTCTTATAAAGAAGTCTCCATGAATCAGCGATACAATTCCAAAATTTGTGTATTTAAATATATGATCCATCAGCCACATCATCCGACGAACAACCTGGGAAAATTGAGATAAGAAATAGTGTGCATTCTGCATATAAACAAAAAATGTTTGCTATTAAATAGAAAACTGAATACAACTTGCATTCTTATAATGTTCATATAAATATTTTTACTAAAAGCTTATTAGCTTTCAAGAAGTATTTACTAAAGCAACATTCCCTCAATATATTTCTCCTTCTTAAAATCCTCACTGTCACTTTATATAAAATCAACAGACAGCTATTTCTTCACTATCTTGGATAAATCATATTATTTAAAATCAACTTTCATTAATTAACATTTTTAAAGCTCTCACACAATCTTTATTTCTATATGAGCATTTTATTTTTTTAAATTTCAGGTAAGAAAAAGCAAGAGAGCAAACATGTAGATAGTAAACAGGATTTGCAAAACCATATTGATTATTCAAAAAATATACCTACACAATAATACTTTTTAGGATATTTAAACCTTTCTATTTTAGAGAGCATTCATTTACACCATTGACTTAATTTTTAAAATTTGTGTAGGTGTACAAAGTTGACAAAGTTAAACTTATTCTTGTATTATACCCATCACATTCATTTTGAACATGCCATTATATGTTCTCTATTTTATTTGTCCCATTTCGAATGATATAATTTCTTATGCTACAAAAATGAGATAAGAAAAAAAACATGAGGACCAAATTAGGGTATCTAATTGCCATCGCCTATTTCCTAATTTAAACATCTAAAACAAAAACAGATATGTAAAAGTATAGGTAGCCCACAAGTTTCAACAGCAATTGGGATTGCTGTTGCTAAGCATTGTGAATATAATACATGTCACATGACCACCTTATTTAGCAATGGCAATCCATGTAGCCCGTTGCCACTATAACCTCCAGATGTGTTAAACAGATAAGTGATATTACACTGATGATACTCAACTTTATGACTTTCTACCATTAAATTCAATCAGTACTTTTGAATTTTCTTAAGTTCAAAAATGGGAGGGGTGACAGAAAAAGAGAAAAATAACCAGTTGAATTAGATGAAGACAAGATGAAAAGATTGTAAACAGGATTTGGGGACTGAGGTTCAACCTCTTGGATAAAATTGCATTCTCCTTAAAAGATCAGAATCCATGCGGGAATGTTTCTTGACCTCAGCTATGAGTGGATTCTTTAGTGATAGCGACAGACAGAAAGGGGGATCTTACATAACCTCATCTAAGGTACCAGCTGCATCCTTCCTGAGACAGTCAAGCTTGTCTGTCTTTTCATGCCCTGGTTACATTCCATCTTGAGTGCTGAAATATGCTCAACTGCATATTTTAGTATCCTTGAAAAGTATTTGAAAATTTAAGTTAATAGCAAATGCTATGGTGTAAGATAGGGATTCAAATTATTCCTCTGCTGAAAATTCTGTACTGATAGTCATTTCCTTACTGGGCACAATTTAAGGTGTAGTCAATCAACTTTATAGTCTTTAAAAGTAAAACCCTGATTACCTAAGGGTCAGTTTCACCTATTGCAAACTTCTCATATTTGTAAGATCAGAAATATAGGTCCTCTTAAATATATCTATACTATCTAAGGCTCATGTTTTTGGCATGTGGGAGTGGCTCTTCTCTTGCTATGGCACTCACTCCCTTAGCATTTACACCTGGCCCCAATTCTCTCAGGGTTTAGGAAATTTGTAAAGATGCATGACTTCCATCAGACTCCTAACTGTCTGATGATTTGATTATTTCGTTTTTTAAATGTCTATTTTATCTTCAATACAGTAGTTCTTGACTTATGAACACAATTGAGCCCAACATTTCTATTGCTAAGTAAGAAAGTTAAGTGAGTTTAGCCTCTTTTTACAACCTTTCTTGACATAGTTGTTAAGTGAATCACTGCAGTTGTTAAGTTAGTAACAGAACTGTTAAGTGAATCTCCCTTCCCCATTGACTTTGGTTGTCATAAGGTTGCAAAAGGTGATCACATGACCCCTGGAAATGGCAACTGTCATAAATACGTATCAGTTGCCAAGCATCTGAATTTTGATCACATGACCGTGGGGATGCTACAATGGTCATAAGGGTGAAAAATTGTAGTAACTTTTTTCAATGCCATTTCTAACTTTAAACAGTCACAAATGGTTGTAAGTTGAGGACTATCTGTACTCAAATTTTTATTTTTATTTATTATCTTCACTGACATCAGAACAGGTAAGTAGGTAGGGATAGACCAGGGCTATCAAACACCCGGCCTGTGGGCTGGATGCGTCACGCGTTGGCTACGCCCCGTTTAGCGAAGGGTAAAAATGTCCCAATACGCTGTGACAACGTGAGTTTGACATCCTGGGATAGACAGAGACAGACAGACTGACTTTAATGCTGCCTGACCTGAACATTTGCATGTCCTGCTTCTACAGCATATACATGTAAATAATGTAAGTTAAGAAGATACAGAAATATAAAATATGATTGAAGTATTGGATGGACATAGGTTTTGTGCATGAGTCTTCTAATGTTATATTTCTGAAAAAAGTACCCAGATTGTTTAACAACTACAGTTTATCAATAATATCTATCAAAGTAGCATACCGTGCCTTTGTCTTGAAGGCACATCATTAGAGTGCAAATATCTCCGGTCGCTTGATGGTTCACCAGCATCAAAGCTTCATCTTCTGAAAGTGTTCTAATATCATCTCCCCATTCCATGACTGTGCAAAAACAGAACAGACTTAATTAAAATAATGCTCATTTACACAAATTTAAAATAGATGATAGCAATTCATGTTTCATAGATATTCCAACAAATTACAATACATTGATTTGTAAATTTGGATTACTTCACCTATAATACACAAATTATAAAAAACAAAGACTTATAAAATGAGGCAAAACTAAAATGTAGCAATCTTGTAGTAAAATTTCTAAATCCAGAAACAAACACTACGCTTTCCATTTTTAAATTTGTAAATTATTAAATATTGAACGTGTATGACAAAACTATCATTGAAAATAAGTAAAACAATGATGGCAAGAAAAAATGAAGGCTTATAAAAATGAGGCAAAATTAAAATGTAGTAATCTGGCAGGTAAATTTCTAAATCCAGAAACAAGTACCCTAGATTTTCCGTTTTTAAATTTGTAAATTATGTACTATATATTGAACATATATGTTGAAACTATCTTTGAAAATACTTATTTTTCAGAGTATAAGACGTACCTTTTCTCTCCCTAAAAGAGGGTGGAAATGTTGGTGCGTCTTATACCCCGAATACAGCCATTTTTGGCATCCGGAAACCCCACCCCGTGCATCTCATTTCTCTTGAGGGACAATCACACACAGTTTCTGCTGGCATGCTGTCGGCTTTCTGAAACCCCGGACAGGCTCAATCTTCCTAAAGGGTAAGGCTTTTATCAATCTCAAATCTGTTTTTCTCTATCCCTCCCATGGCAGGGCAGGACTAAACATCTCTCTCCATGTTTTTTTTTCCCCCTTCCCTCTGACCGGTGCGATGTAGAGCCACTTCACCCAAGGAGTGGAAGTTGTCTTGCTTCTTCTGTTCAGTGAGCAGGGAAAGACCGAGCCCATCCGGAGTTTCGGAAAGCCCACAGCACAATGTAGAGCTTCCTCCATGTGCCCCCCCCACCTTCTCCCCCCCACCCACAATTTGCAATCACAGCACAATCTCCCTCCACGCAAGTGGAAATCATCCTGCGCCAGCAATTTAGGGAACCTGCCTTTAACAACCTGGCTTTTCTCGAGGCTGAGCCATCCGGACCCAGGTGGTCGAGGACGAGGACATTCACCATGTGACAGACAGGAGTTCTCTAGGTCAGGCAGGAGTTCCTTTTTATCCGCAGCTCAGGACGGGCCCGTTTTTCACCTCCCAAACCCCACATGTATCACATTTTTGCCCTCCCTAGCCCCCAGAAGCACTTTGCAGGCCTCCCAAACTCTCTGCATGCCCTGTTTTCACAAAAAACAGGATGCGCAGAGAGTTTGGGAGGCCTGCAGAGTGCTCCTGGGGGCCCAGGAGGGTAAAAACCTTTTTTTTTAAATTTACCTCTTCAAAATCTTGGTGCATCTTATACTCTGGTGTGTCTTATAGTCCGAAAAATATGGTAAGTAAAACAATGTTTTACAAACAAAGTGAACCCAATACCGAGGTGACGCAGTGGTTAAATGCAGCACTGCAGGCTACTTCAGCTGACTGCAGTTCTGCAGCTCGGCTGTTCAAATCTCACCGGCTCAGGGTTGACTCAGCCTTCCATCCTTCCGAGGTGGGTAAAATGAGGACCCGGATTGTTGTTAGGGGCAATATGCTGACTCTATAAACCACTTAGAGAGGGCTGAAAGCCCTATGAAGCGGTATATAAGTCTAACTGCTATTGCTATTGCTATGATTATGTTATTTAATTTTCAAAAACTTGAAATGATTTACCATTGCATTCTTCTATTATTATTTCCTTAATTTTCTACTCTAGCCTGATATTTTCCATAAGTCTCCTGGACAAATATCAATCCAACCGGGACAAAGACGGCAAAGATGTTACAATGCTTCAGTTTTTAATTCAAGCATTCATATTCTGATACCAAATGCTTAAAGCTTAAAAAACACTGATGAATGACAAAGACCTGAACATAGTGAAACTTTTTCCTTCACAGCTATATAAAAGTGTCTACACACAATACTGAATCATTCAAAAATCTAGTGTATCATAAAATCCCAATTCGAGTCACAAAAATTCAGCCTGGATAGTGTTATATTATGTTAACAAACCACCAAATGGGTCAACTTTAGTTAACAATGTATAAATGTCATGTGATGATAGCCCATGACTGAGTAGGACATGCAAGGAGAGCTGCAAAACCTAACTTGCTAAAATTACCATGGGGCAATTATGTTGTTTTTATTTTCAGAATTTAAAATCTACTCCCTCATGATGGACCACTTTGTGACTTTTCCTATGAGCATACTGATACTAGCAGTAATCCACTACTGAAGTTGGTTAGTTTTCTTGCAGATAGAAAGAATCATGGTTGAACAATTCTGAGTATACATATGTGAATTCTCCCATATGAACATCTGCCTGTTGTAAGTATTACTGAAATATTAGCTTCATGTATCATTAAGAAAAGGAAAGAATCCTGGAATATAGTCACTCAATAGTACTCCTAGAGATGTAGAATGATTTCCATCAAGAGTTCCAATAATAATGTAAAACTCAGTTATCTAGGAAAGCTTAAGAATGTTAATTCCCAAGTATTATTCTATAAAATAGCCTGAACTAATTTTAACTCCACTCTGAAACTTTTAGATAGGATTCTCTCACTACAATATGTTCTACAGTTGCCTTGATTCCCTTAATATTTAATTTTATTATCTGTTCAGTATAAGGTTACAGGCAACACATTGGAGGCTACAAAATGTTCCTTAAAAAAATACAGTATGGAAAAGAATCATAATTATGTTCTTCCCCCCCCAAAAATAGATTAGGTCTTAAGATTGAAGAAGGTTAGTTACTACTCTCATTTTTAAAAAAATGGATAGATAAAAGAAAACATCTGTTAATAATTATCAAGTTTTTTTACTTAATAACGTATCATGCATGATACATTATTAAGAATTATAAATTTCTGGAGCTTGCTATGAAGAGAATAGTCATCCTGAGAGAACATGAATTTCTTTTATTATCTTCAAAGCCTCTGTAATAAGCAAAACTAAAAGATTCTTATTCTTATACATTTGACAAGACTGTACAGAGTCTAAATTTTATCTTAAGTTCAAAATACACATACACATTTTCAAACATAAAAATGTTCAAGTGGCAAGGTCAGGTTAAGGTGATGTTAGCTAATAGACATGTCATAACTCCTAAAATATGCAAGTTCAAACACAAACACACATCAAATGCAGCACCTCTCTGGAAGAAAGATAACAGCAGCAGTAATTACGAAGATGCTGCACCAAGGCAAGAGGAAGCGCTATACTCTGTTTTGACGGTAGAAGGTTTCTGGGACAGAAGGTTTGAGACAACCAATCTTTCATCTACTTATGTTATCTCTCTACAGCAGGTGTGTCAAACTCGATTTCATTGAGAGTCACATCAGGGTTTTGTTTGACCTGGGGGGGGATAAGCGTGGCCAGGGTGGGTGTGGCCAGCTCAACGTAATTCATGTTGGGGGCAGCTCTAGTGGCCCGAGTGCCGTTTTTGGCTGCAA
Source organism: Thamnophis sirtalis (assembly GCF_051295495.1). NCBI lineage: Eukaryota > Metazoa > Chordata > Lepidosauria > Squamata > Natricidae > Thamnophis > Thamnophis sirtalis. The sequence continues at coordinate 44,959,045 of NW_028261386.1, forward strand.
CGGCCTCCTACAACCCTCTGCCAGAGAAAATGGAGCTCAGGGGGGCTCGAGCTCTGTTTTCACTGACAGAGGCACTGCAGGCCACTCCTTCACTGTTTCCAGGACAGCTCTACGGGCCAGATCTAAGCACCCCTCAGGCTGGATTTGGCCCCCGGGTCTTGAGTTTGACACCCCTGCTCTACAGATATTACAATTATATTTTTTGCCTTTTGATAATTCACCAAGATATTCAAATTAATAATGCTCTGTGATCAAGCTGTAACTCACTTTGATAAGTGAGAAGTATTTTGAAAAATAAAAATGTACTTTAAAATTCTGATACTAAAGCCTAAAGGCTATGATACAACCCATGAATTGTACATGTAGAAATAAAATTTCAAAAAACATAATATTTGGGTATTTTGAAGATAATTTCACAGATAAGAAAGAACAACATATTCAAAGTAATCAGTGGTTCAGCATAGTCCACTGCAACTAGCAAATAGTCCATTTGCTTCCTGTATTTTTGTATTATCTTTTTATCAGAAAGCACTAGTAGGCATCAATATTAAAGGGTTATTTAAAAATATTAACACATATACAACACACAAAAAACAGGCTCAGACTACTTTAGCTTAAAGTACAATAAATATTACAAGGTCTTTTTTCCTTCCATCCTGAAACAAAAGGTATTTAAAGCAATTACTGAACACTAGATTGCCATTTCTATCAACTGGTGGAGAATAGCATAGGAAATTTTTAGAAAAGTCTAACTGCCCAGATTGGCTACCACTGAAATGAAGGACAATTAAAAAATAAATAAATGTGGAAATGAAATTAATAGCTTGAAATATTTCAGATTACCAGAAATCATTTTTGAGAAGCAGCACATTTATCCTGTTATTGATTTAGGAATGGATGGATGGATGGATGGATAGATAGTCCTAATGAAACAAGAAGATAGATAGATAGATAGATAGATAGATAGATAGATAGATAGATAGATAGATAGATAGATAGATAGATAGACAGACAGATAGATATAGATAGATAGTCCTAATCAAATGAAACTATTTTCAAAGTGTTTGGATTCTACCAGGCCACTGTCAGGCAGACCAGGGAAGGGAGGCAATTCAACATAACTGTTATGTTTCTCAGGAGTGATAGACAAAGATCAAACCAGGAAAACAAGGCATGTAATACTCCAGGAGATCTCAAAGAACCCAGCGTAACTTCTAAAGAACTAAAGCCCTCTCTTGTATTGGTAAATGTCAATGTTCATAAGACCATCCTCAAGAAAACTACTACAACAACGCTATTCATGGCAAGGGTTACAAAGAGAAAGCTGCTGCTGAGAGAAGATAGTATTTGTAACTCACTATAAGGTACCGCGATGCAATTGGTTTTGATATGTCTGCTCTAGATATTATATCTGATATTAATATCTGCTCATCCTATTGATGGCTGGTGAATACGGTCCTTAGGTCTTTTTGTTTTCTTTTTGGCTTTTTAATTGTCTCTTTAATGGTATATAGATGTTTTTCTCTATGCTTATCTTTAATCAGTCATCTAAGCACAGCTAAGTCAAATAAGCTACTAACCATTTCTTTTTCAGAATGTGCCCTATTTCCATCAGAAAACACAACACAATATCCTAAGAAACATTGTGATTCATACGGACAAGAGATTGTGGAAAGTCAGCAATCTGGCCTGCTGTGGAGAACTGTTCCCTTCCATCCAGTTACAGCTACTTTTTCCTGCAAGGCCATTTATACATACGTTAGACAGAAGAAGAGAGAAGAGAAGCAGTTGAAGTTGTTCATTACGTTTGATTTTTAAAAATTTGATCCTATTTCTTCAGTGGGAGTGCAATCTTATCTGGAGTCAATCTTAAAATCTATAAGTGGAAGATGCAAACTACCAGCTCCGAGTTTCTCAATTATATTTAAAGTTGTAAGAAAAACAGGTAAAGATTACTTTATAAGTTCTTCCATAGGTGATGAATTCTTACAACCAGTAGAAAATGTAGATATAATAGCCATTATCTCAACTATCACAGTTCAAACAGTTTTAGCAAATAGCTATTAAAAATGTTGACACCTGGGAAAGCCAAATGCTTCCATAATAAGTAGATGATGATATAACTGTAAAGCACATGATGCAAATGTAAGGAAAGAATTAAAGGGCAGCCAGGGGAGGGGGGTTGTTTGATTTCCCCCCCCCTGCCAGAACAGTTTTCTGTATTTCATATATGAAATTTAGTGCTTGTTATCTTTTAGGTAGAGAAGCACTGAAGAATCTAGTTATTACTGACTTCATCGCTTCAGAACTTACCGTATTTTTCTGACTATAAGACGCACGGAGTATAAGACGCACCATGATTTTGAAGAGGTAAATTTTTTAAAAACGTTTTTGCACTCTGCATGCCTCCCAAACCCTCTGAACACCTCATTTTTTGCAAAACAAAAAGGGGGGGCATGCAGAGCTTTGGGAGGCTTATAGAGTGCTCCTAGGGGGGGGGCACAAAAAATGAAAAATGGCCCATTTTTCACAAAAAAAGGGCATGCAGAGGCTTTGGGAGATTTGTAGAGTACTCTGGGAGCTGGGGGGGGGAATAGCAAAAATGAGCAAAATGGTCATTGCTCATTTTTGCCCTCCGCAGCCTCCAGGAGCACTCTATAAGCCTCCCAAAGCTCTGCATTTCCCCCCCTTTTTTTGCAAAAAACCAAGACGTACAGAGGGTTTGGGAGGCATGCTGAGTACAAAACCTTTTTTAAAAATTTACCTCTTCAAAATCATGGTGCGTCTTATGCTCCGGTGCATCTTATAGTCAGAAAAATACGGTAAGTTCTGAAGCGATGAAGTCAGTAATAGCTACCGTAGATTCTTCAGTGTTTCTCTGCCTCCCAAACCCCCTTTGCAAGCCTCCCAAACCCCCTGCACATCCATTTTTGCAAAGGTGGCGCGGTTTCATGAGGCCAAAATTGCTGTATTCAGCGTATAAGACGCACTCAGATTTTCACCCTCTTTTTTGAGGGAAAAAGGTGTGTCTTATACTCCCAAAAATACGGTATTAAATCCCTTAAACAGATAATTCTTTATAAAGAGAAAAATCATTTTATTAATATTATTTCTTAATTCTACTGCAATTTGTACAACCATACTGTAAATTCAAGAATTCTTAAACATTGTAAGAGAAATGACCAGTCCAAATGCCATAGGTCTGTTACAATTTCAGAGATACCTAACGTTCCAGAAACATCCTTTGAAAAGTAACAGAGGGAACCAACATAATCTTCAGAAGCAAACATATACAAGTGGTCCTCAACTTGCAACAGGTTGTTTAGTGACCATTCAAAGTTACAACGGCACTGAAAACAGGACTTACAACAGTTTTTCATGGTTACAACTGTTGTAGCATCCCCATGGTAACATAAACAAATTTTAGATGCTTAGCAAGTGGCTCACATTCATGAAAGTTGCAGTGTCTCAGGGTGACATAATCATCTTTTGCGACCTTCTGACAAGCAAAGTCAATGGGGGAGCCAGTTTAATTTAACAACCATATTACTAGCTTAACAACTGTAGTGATTCACTTAACAACTGTAGTCAGAATGATTGTAAAATAGGAAAAAACTCACAGCATCTGTTTCACTTAGCATCATAAATTTTCACCAGGAAACAACTTTATAAAAGCTCTTTTTCCTTAACATATTATGATTTCCATATATAGAAGCACTCTCAGAATTCTTTCTTGATAAGCTTGACATAATTACAGTAACAAAAGTGTAATATAAAACCAACTTCTTTTTGCTCAAAGAAGCTTTATTATCCTTAGAAGTTCCAAATAAAGCCTAAAACGCGTTGTGACTATTTTTGAGTATTTTTTTAAATTTAAACCTGAAAACAAGCTATACCTTAGTAACAATTATAACAATAATTCCAAATAACTCAAGTTGACTAAGTTACAGGTAGTCCTCGACTTACAAGAGTTTGTTTAGTGACCATTCAAAGTTACAACAGCACAGAAGAAAAGTAAGTTTTTCACTTATTGCCATCACAATATCACCATAGTTACATGATCAAAATTCAGATGCTTGGCAACTGATTCATGTTTATGACGGCTGAAGTAACTCAGTCATATGATCATCCTTTGCAACCTTCTGACAAGCAAAGTCAATGGGGAATCCAGCTTCATTTAACAACTGTTACTAATTTAGTAACTGCAGTGATTTACTTAGCAACTGTGACAAAAAAGGTCATAAAATGGGGCAAAACTCACTTAACAAACGTCTCACTTAGCAACAGAAATGTTGGGCTCAATGGCGGTAGTAAGTCAAGGACTACCTGTAATGTTCAGTCATAAAAGAGCATGAGCACACACGCACATCCTTGACTCACACCCGAGGTTTACTTTGCCTGGCTGAGGCAAAATGCAATTTACATGTTTGTGCTTAGACTGTTTTATGAACTCAAACTTTATGCCTTGTGAAGCTTGGTGTATGGCCTAGCATAGTGTTATTTTGTCATTCAGTCAACAAGCCAAAAACAAATACGGTAGCTTTACAGAACTTGTAAACCAGGTCTAATTACTAGTTGGGAAATCCAAGATACAATGAATGCCTTACACATCCATTTGATTAACTAATTAAAACATTGTGTCATTTCACCTTGAAGAATGAATAATCACAAATTTTATGTTAAACAGAAATCAATTTGCAGCCTTAAGGTTGCAATGGATATGTTATATTCAATCTCCAGACCCAATTTTGTGATCTCAAATACCCTTTAGGTGTGTCATTGAATACACTGACAACCAAGATTTGGGGTGTATCTTAAAAGATGTTTGGCTGCTAATCACAAAAATGATCCTCAGTTTAACCTATCACATATCATTTTATAGAAATCTTCTGTTTTTACACAATGGCAATGTCCACACTTCACATCTATTGGCTATGCTGCACACATTAAAGAAACATATAAAAACATGTAACAGTTGTTGAAGCACATCCAGTACATCAAATACAACGGGAATAACGAAGATCTAAAAGTAGTAGGTCTGGCTACTTCGGATGCAGCTTAGATATACCAAATTCTGTTGTTACATATGCAAATGGAACAGCCATGCAAGAGAGTTGCATTGCATTAAAACAAATGGCCACTCCGAAATAATTTGCTTCCAAGAGGAAAAAAAGTGACACACAAACCACCTATTAAAACTGACAAAAAGGTTTTTTTGCCTCTGCTTCACTTGAAATTCAGACTAATTAAAATTTTTGTGAAAGCAATAAGTTGAGGTTTTCGTTATTTGAGACAGGTGTTTGCAAGAATAACCGATATCAATATTAAAGAAGTCATTATTATTTGTCCACAGACCAGATGTCATCAATGACAAGCAGTTCAAAGATATATTAGTGTGGCCAGAGAAAATCACCTGGGAAGCATCCAAGGATGTAGCTGAGAATGTTCTTGGCAACTCCAGACCACCAAACTACATTAAGCTGGTTGACAAACTTCTTACAGTATACAAGAACATGAAATACAACATGTCACTGTAGAATCATTTTCTGCAATCACACTTGGACTTCTAGGTGCAGTCAGTGATGAACATAGTGAAAGGTTTCACCAGGACATTACCACAATGGAAAAACATTATCAATGCAATTGAAATCCACCAATTCTGGCCAATGTTTGGTGACACTTTAGCAAGATACATCAGACACTGAGTACAAACAAAAAATCAGCAGCAAAATGCTTTTAGCCCTGTTGAACCCATGCAGCATGTCGGAAACGTGATTAAATGCATTAAATACATTATAGTTATTAAAATTAATTTCATATTTCTGAAGATTTCCACATGATATAGTCATTCTGAAACTATATCTGTGTTCAGTTTGAAGGGGTTTTCATAATCAAACATTTTTCAAAAAGCAAAACTTGAAAAAAAAAGTTGTCCACTGATATTGACATTTCTACCAAAAAAGCCAATAGTGCAGTTTACCATTATTTAGAAATAACAATAAAATAATATATTTAAACTCTCATGAGTTGTTTGATGACTGCCATATATTTGGCAATATGCAAGTATTTCAAAACTTAATCCCAGACAATTCTATCATGCTATAGTGTAGCATTGGTGTGCCCATAATTTTTTTGCCATCAAAAGCCTGCCTGCAGCAGTAGCAAAATATTCAGTAAATATATTTACTAAAGGTAGGTAGTAATAAGATACTAAAAACATTTTAGAAGATGAAATCTCCTAATATAAACTTAAAATGGTGCATTTCCATTACACTTACTTTGTTGGACTCTCCCTGTAGTCAGGACATTTCCAGGCTTAAAAATGGAAATGTGCATCCAAAGTTTTATCCATGTGTACCCAAGGTTAGTTACTAGTACTTTTACAAAGAGGACATTTTGAGGTTATTTATCCCTCTCCGTTTCCAAACCCAGAGAAAATAATTAGAATATCCATCATACAACATAGGCTTCTCCTGTTGTGTGCTCTTCTTTCTTTTCTCCTTCAAGTACTTATAAGGAACTAGAACTGTGACAGAAGGTGAGTAGAATACGTCTTTGCCAATCCTAACTCTGGTGGCTCCATTTGATCAATCTCTGTGAATTTTACATTTTAAATTATATGGAAGAAAGTTATAGTAAACAATCTACTACATAGGTAGCTGGAAAGCTGTCCAAAATGGCTCCTCCATACAAACTGAGACTGCCATCTGTTTCTTGATATGTGTCACTAAGGTAGGTAACTTACTCATTGTTCCTATCAGATTCAGTTGAGCATTTTCAAATTGAATTGATATGAAGTGCAAACCAAAATATCCTAGATATATGACTGAATATTTGTGACATAGTAATGCCATATTTGTTAACATTTATAATATAAACCTGCCGAATTAATTTATAGAACACCAAACTAATTTGAAGATGAATACTGGCAGATTGCCTTATACAATACAGTATTATAAAACTCATTTTTAATTATTAACATTTTCTGACAACTCTTATCAGAATAAACTTAGGCAACTTTTGGGTGGCATGAACTATACTTAATCGCTTTGAAAATAGCACAGCCACATTTTAGGTATCCACAACTGCTTTTTTTAATTTTCTATCTTAAACTGCACTGCTGAAATTCACTACTTAAACTTAATAGAGGTTGCATAAGGTTGCATTTTATAAATACCCATATTGTATATTAGCCCAAAATTGTATGATTAAAAACACCAACATACAACTTTTTATTTTAAAATGTCCAGATATCAGGTAAAATAGTACATATTTCAAACAGATACAGAATCACAGGTAAGAGTATATCCCTTCAAATATTTTTAAAATGCACCCTTTATTTTAAAAATTAGTTGTCTTAATAAGCATGAAGAACTATTCTACAGATCATGCCAACTGCTATAATGTGTTGACAATGCTGCATCTACAGAGGAATTTCTCTTTATCAATTACTTACTAGCAGGAGTTATATAGATTTCTTTCATGCAGTATCCACTGATCATTCATGAATTATGTTGATTATGTGTGTGTACATAATTCACAAACATAATTATTAGCATGGTACAGTAATTAAATATGACCTGGATGGCATGAAAAATACATGGATATAGAGCAGATATCAAAATCATACTGAATGTGTGCTTATCAACAGACATTCACTACAATGGAATGAAGTATCAGTTGAAATACCATAGGATTTGGCCGTCCTCAAATTTTTAAATATTTTTAGTTCAGGCTTAATTCAGAAAACAGAGAATACTTATTTATTATAGGTCTGGTGGAACCAAAAATGATGGAACAGCTTATATTCTAGAAGACAGAAGTAATTAAAATGTTTTTGATTTATTAGATAAGAGGGCTGAAAATAATAATGTTTTTAGAGAGAGCAGAAACCAAATGTACAGATATGAACTTGATAATATCTGATCTTGCAATAGTGCACGGGTGTCAAACTTGCGGCATCATGTTGCCTCACATGACATTTTGCGACATTTTGCCCTTTTGTGGAGCTGGGGTAGGCACGACCTGTGTGTGATGCATCCGGCCCAAGGGCCGCCTGTTTGACATCCCTGCAATAGTAATTTAAGTGAATGAGTCACCAGTGCAATGTGGCTGCAAAAAAGGCAAATGCAATATATCAACAGAAGTATGGCTTCCAAACTGTAAATAATTCTACTTTAGTCCTACTTATTAGTTCTCACCAGAAATCTGTCATCTCCAATCATCATACTTTACAGAATTAGCCAAATTGGATCAAGTTCAAAAAACAGCAATGAAAATTATCATGAGATTAGAAACTAAATTCTATGAGGATAGACAGAAGGAATTAGATATGTTTTGCCTTAGGACAACTGAAAGAGGAGATGAGAAAACTTTTCTAAGCGCCAGAAAGGGTACAAATACAGAACATCAAGATCTGTCCTCCATCAACCCAAAAAGATACAGAATGATGAAATTAGGTTACAAGACAGCAAATGTCAGCTGAATGTCAAGAAGAAAATCCTAACAGAAAGAGCAGTTTAACAGTATACCCACTTATTCAAAGAAACACTTTTCATTCCCCCAAAAGTGGATGAGTTCAGCAGAAGCAGATGTGTACAACCAATTTATCACTGTTTTCATATGAATTCTTCCTTTGAACAGAGAATTGACCTTCATGGTTTAAAGAGTCTCAATTATATTATTATTACCTTTTTCTGTAACCATCCAAGTTATCACATTGGTTATCAACACTATTTGGATGAATATGGCAATAAAACAATGAAAATGAAATAGTAAAGGGTGACATTCACAGAAACATTTCCACAAACTATTTGTGATGGTCATAAAAAAAATAATTAATTGCAGCATTCACTGTGGCTGATTTCATGTCTGAGTCTTTCATATTTTAACTATGATTTATTGAACAAATCTGATTAAATTCACACAGCTCATACACTATAGTTGACAAATCACTACAGCTAACTTTGCACAATACTATAGGCTACAAATGCGAACAAACCACTTTTTGGTTTAATGTGCTGAATATATTCAAGCTCTGCAAGTTTCCAACCCACAAATTTCAATGCAACCCAAATAACAGCACCTAGGATAGCATGTAGATTCAATATAACCTGCTCTTCCCCAAAAAATGAAGGTTTCTTTTGGTAATCTACTTGAATCTGAATTCAATACAGCTTTTTTTTCTCTTCAAAATCAACTTGCCTTTTTAAAAAGTATCAAATAAAAGCATGTTTAAGAATGCCTCTGAGGCAAGAGTGAACTAAATGAACTTCAGAATTCATTTATATATAGTGTAATATACATTTTCTGTTGAACCATCACTTTGGTACTGGGTTTTTTAGCTGCCATGTATACTTTACACTACTTTGAGCAAGGTACAACAATGTGGACAAAAAGACAACTTAATTTGTAATACTCTGGCATTTTTTGTATCTGTGCAAGAACACATGCAAATATTTTAAGAATATACTAATATATCTAAACATATTTGCTGCTTGTACAATATCCTTAACTGAACTATGGTTTAATCAATTAACCAAAATGTTTGGTTTGCATAGCAAACTGTGTCATAAATTAACAGCACAGGTAGAGTTCATATATTCTAGTAGCCTAAATGTGGTTGAGGCATGCATCATGTAATCACTGTATATAAATGCTTCATATCAAGAAAATGTTCTTACCTGTATATCCTGCCCACCAGCCCCAGGATGCCACCATGGCTAAAAGCCATTTAAATAATACTCCTTCGATATACCAAAACCATTTATTATCCAACAATCGAAGAGGTTGCAGTACTATCAAGTACAAAATATAGGACGGAAGAGCAACAAGGTTATTAGCAACCATGAAGCTAAATCTTAACAGTGCTTTCAGAAATATATAGCCTGCCCTTTGGGCCTTTTCCAAAGTTATAGCCATTCTTTTCACACAGAAGTTTGTAGTCTTTTCCTACAGGATAAGAAAGAGAAAAATTACTTAGCATAAAGTACACATGTTTTTTTTTAAAAAAAAATCCTTCCTGATCAAAAAGATTTTCATCTAAAAATATGCTAATATATTTTGCAAGTATTTTCATTTTTTTTTCAATTTTTTAGATGACTACATAAATATTGTTCTCAAATCTTTTTTAAAAAACATAATAAAATTCACTGCAGGCTAATGATGATAATTATTTATCTGTATTATTGTTATATTCATAACTGTTAGAAGAAATCTTACAAAACTGTTCCTCATACCCATAAGGTTTGTGTTTTTACAAGAATATACATTTGACAAGGATATAATTTTATCTCTCAATAAAATAATTGCATATGAAGTAAATCTTCATTTTCAATGTCTTAAGTATGCCACAGCAAGCATATTAAGGAAATGTACATTCCATCTGGTAACACAGAGAAACCTAATTATGTTATATACAAAGGCCAGATCTTTTGAGACAAAGAATTCCCTTTGCTCTTCCTCAATAAAAAATTGTAATGATGGGTTACACATTAACATCAAGAATACTTATCTGCACTTTATTTTGTAAGAGGAAATGTAGGTAAAGAGAAAAAATGAAAACATGCAGAGCAACTATTATGCTTTTAAGTGTATGCCTTGAGATTTTAGTGTGAAGCACTATATAAATGCTTTCTATAAATGATTTTAAAAATGACAAACCCATTAATTAGCAATGATTAAAATTACCTCAACTCCTAAATAACAAGGAAACAGTGAAATAAAAATACAAAAGCATCAGTTTAAATGACAAATACGTAGCAAAGGGGAACAAAGACTGGAGACTCCATCCCAAAGGACGAGTAGGATTTACTAAATTCAATGCTTGTGTCTGGAGTATATAGAATACTAAAGGGTTGGGGAAGGAGAATAGAAAGAAAGGTTCAGCCCACACTATTCACTCGATCACTCACCTTCTGCTACGCAGAGGAAAGGAAACGGGAGGGCCCAGAGAAGTGGGCCTGATGGCCTTAGCAATAGAGGGGGGTGCCTTGATCGGTGGCTGCCGGTGAAGGAGAAGGAAGTGGAGGCAGTGGCTGCAACTCTGGCGGGATAACGGCGGTCTCATGGACATGGAGGTTGCTGGCCTGGACCCAACGGAATGGCCTGGGAACACTCCCTATTTCCTTTGCACTTCTCTAAGGGGGGGAAAAAACAAGCGGAGATAGATCACTAGAAGAGCCTGAAACTGCACAAATGCCGGAGACAGCTCCGTTTCAAGGGACTGCGCCGTCCAGAAGACCTATCACACCCTAACAAGGTTTGCACAATATTCGGGGCCTACGGCGATTCGCGCACCTTTCTCAAGAGAAAAGGCTGGATTCCGCCGCGAATCCCTCCGGGTGGTGTATCCGCTTCTCCTCCCGGGAGGAAGAGGGCAGCAAGCGCAACTCCCGCACCTGTTGGGGTATCGGAGCGCCGTGCGCCGTAAGGCAGGAAAAAGACGCGGAGGATGTCTTCAATCTCAGCCGCCGTTGAGGAATATTTCGGATCGTGGGAGACAGGTTCGAGCTCTCTCTGGACATACACAAGTTTGCAAAGGCTTCAAAGAGAAGAGAAGCTCTACTCGTGCCCTGGCCAAATAGAGAACTAAGCGTAATACTCCGCGGTGCTCAGAAGCATTTATGCTGAAGGATAGTGAGAAAATTCTCCCTCCAAACCATGAGTTTCACCATATCGTATTAAAATTAACTTCCTCCCTATAGGAGAAGTTGAAAGGGTACATTTTCATAGCAAGGGATAAACAGACACGAGAGGGGAGCATGGTCACTCAAGGTCTTTTCGAAAGCATCAGGAGCGACCCATTCACCTATATGAAGCGCCTCGAAATACACTATTATTTTACATTCACAAGAAATAAAGAAAAACTGGAATTCCCCCTCACGTCCTCTAATGGCGCGGGAAGTTGCAATCCTGAACCTTTGTTCCAATTCGGGGGAAACAGAAAGGAATCTAGCGGGAACAGAGCACATTCCGGGTCAAACTCGGCTCAAAGTTTATAAAGGTTGGGAATGGGTCTCTCCCAGGGGCTTGGATTGGATCCTTCCTCCCGGTTGAGAACTTCTTTCAAGGGCACTAACGGTGTGTCTCCTCAGCCACAAGTAGGGGACCTTTCGCAAACAGCACCGCTGCCTACCTAGGACACTCGTGAATCGCTCTCCTCCGACCGACCGCCGTCGTCGCCCCCCCCCCCGGAATGAAAGCCCTGAAAGGGTCATGATCCCGAAGGAGGCATCTCCCCGTTTTGCCCCAAAATGAGCCCAGAAAGGCAGCCGTGGACATGACGACCCTTGTCCCTTTTCAAGTTCAACCTCGGGCTCCAGGGCAGCCTCCTCAAGGGCGACAGCCGCCCTCCTTCTCCTCCTCCATCATCGCCGCCACGCCGCGCTGCTCACCCAGAGCAAGGGGAGGATCTGAAGAGAGCGCCAATGGGAAGGAAGCGCCCCAACCTCGCCTCGGGCGGCACAGGGGGGTCCTTTCAAGGGCGCCAAGAGCCTCTGTCCCCAGCTTCTCCCCCAGGAGGGGCTGTTTCCCGAAGAGCCCCGGGGAAGCGAGGGCGCCAGGGGCTCCGAGGCTCCCTTACTTATTTCTCGCGCCACCAGTCCCTTCTCTTCCCCTCTCGAGAGGCGCCGCTCGCGGGCAAAGGATGGGTGGGGACTTTCCTACCTCCGACCAGGCGGCTTTCCTTCCAAGGCCGTTTCCGTGGAGTCCGTCGGATTCATAACGGTGGCAACCGTGGCCGCCAGGGCCCTCGCCCACCTCGACTGCCGCGAAGAGGCTGCGCCGTGACCCCTCGACGCCGCCTCTTTCTCCTGCGGTTAACTCGGCTCGCCGGCAAGTTTCGCTGGCTCTCGAGGAGGTGGAAGCGAAGGCAGGAGCAGGTCGCTCACTGCAGCAAGCCCCGCTGTCTCCGGCCGATAGCTCCCTCTAACGAGCCGAAGCTTAGCAGTCTGGCTTCGTCCGTCCCTCCGCCCGCCACTCAGCCAAACTCCCGGCGGGCTGGGCCTCAGCAGGCCGCCTCCCTCGCAGCTCCCCTCCCCGGTCCCGGAAGAGGCAGCGAAAGCGCGTCCTTCCCGCTAAAAAGGAATGCGAAAGTCAGAATATTGGAGAAATCGTCCACAAGAATTGCAGCCAGTAAAAATGCAAAGAGCTTTAGCAGCCCTTCCCGTTGTCCTCCGGCTTGAATGGCTGTACCGGCTGCAAGAAGAGGATATGACCGAATGATTGCCTGGGCGACCTAACAGCGCCACGGTCTTCGCACAGTTCGTGACTAGCGAGTCTTGAATTTAAAAAGTCGCGTTAGGAGATTAAGACTGATAGTGCAAAAAAACAGCCCCACGGCCCCATGTCTCACGTGTTCTCTGAAGGCCCGGAGAGGCTGTAAGAGAAAACTTGAGCCAGGGCCTACTGAAAGTAAAACTTACTATTGTAGACAGGAATAGGCTGAGGACTAGGAGGATAACAACGTATGGGGTCTGAGAGGAGGCCTTCAAAGGAAATCTTTAAAGAAATATGATGAGGTTGAGTAGTAAAACCTCTCACTGAGTTTAAGGACAAGCTGAATGAGAATTCAGCCTGGTAATCCAGCAAATGAAATGGGACTAAAAAGTGTACAGTACAATTTTGGACATACCTGTAACACCATTCTACTCTAATTTTCACTGTTGTTGGAAACGGTTGGTTTTGTGTACTGAGCGGCTGAGGCAAAGGAGCAGACCCAGGGTTAATGCAACAACTTTGTTTTAGCAGTTAGGTGCATGCAATGTCTGTGGTGACCTGCATTTTTGGCTAAAAATAGGAGTGGTTGTTGCATTACTTTTATTTCTGTTTATTATTTATTGTACTTTTCTAAGCATTTACCTATATATGAGTAAACTGGTGTGTCTAAGAGAAGAGGTAACCCCAAGGAAGTGTTTATAACTATAAAAACACTAAAATAGGATATTCTGCAACAACTCAGAGAAGAATTAGTATGTGCCAACTTGTTTAGGGACAAAACAAAGACAGACTGGAACAACTAGCTGGAACTCTGAATGTATTCTGTATTACAATTTTAAATTGTTTTCTCTATAAATCTATATGTAACCAAAACCACATAACACAAAACAACATAATAGCATGATACATCTTGGAACCATAATAAACTGAACTAAAAGCATCTTATACAACATGCCATTTTTTTACATCTATATTTTCTAATGAGACATTGGGAGAATAAAAATAAGAGTTGGCTGAATTAATTAAGGTGAATTCATTTTCCCTCTAACTCCCTCTGGTTTCAACTAAGACTTGCAGGAGCACATGTGACCCTGGAGGGAGTCTCTCTCTCTCTCCCTCTCTCTCTCTCTCTTCCTCCCTCCCTCCACACACACATATATACATACATACATACATACACGTATACATATACATACATACATACATATTATATTAGACTATATCTTCTAGAATGGGTGTCCAACGCGCATAGTTGTGGTATACCATGTATTGGGACTTTTTTCCCCTTGGCTAAACCAAGCATGACCAGCACATAACGCATCTGGCCCGTGGGCCACGTGTTTGAATAGCCCTATTCTAGAATATATTCTTCAGTCAGTTATTTAGGCAGATAACATAATACTAAGTTGGCCAGATGTACTTTGTAAAAATATTTAAGTCAAAATTTATACTGTTTGGCATTTCAGCAAAGCTAAATATTTAATACTTCAGGTTTTAATAATTATTTGGTCTGGATCCGTTACATCAACTGACATTTCAATTTAGGTTTAAGATCAACTCCATCCACTGTTAAGTGAAGCAACCCTGAAGTCAAGCTTTATCTTGAATTGCAAAATCTGCAAATGAATTAAGATGGGACATTAAATTGTATATAAATTATATCAAATGTGTTATATTTATATTTGATAGTTTGGAGAAACAATTAAGCAATTTTAAGTAATTTAATGAGCTTATATGCCGCCCAATCCCAGAGGACTCCGGGCGGCTTACAAATACGAAATAAAATAAAATAACACATAGGGGAAAGGAACAAAAACAGTTTAAAAAACACAACATACATTTGGCTTAGCTGGGGGTTGGGCCTGATTTAAAAATCAGCAACCCCAAGCCTGTCGGAACAGCCAGGTTTTGGTGGCTTTTTGGAAGGCCGCGAGAGTGGGAAGGGTTCGGATCTCTGCGGGCAGATCGTTCCACAGAGCCGGAGCAGCTACAGAAAAGGCTCTTCCCCGAGTGGTCGCCAGCTGGCATTGTCCAGTCAATGGCACCCAGAGGAGGCCTAGCCTGTGGGTTCTTATCGGACGTTGGGAGGTATGTAGCAGGAGACGGTCTCTCAGATATCCAGGTCCAATGCCATGTAGGGCTTTAAAGGTAATCACCAGCACTTTGTAGCGTGTCCGGAGACCAACAGGGAGCCAGTGCAGCTCCCAGAGGATAGGTGTAACATGGGTGTACCGAGGTACACCCGATATCGCTCGCGCAACTGCATTCTGGACCAACTGTAGTCTCTGAACACTCTTCAAGGGCAGCCCCATGTAGAGTGCATTGCAGTAATCGAGTCTAGAGGTGACGAGGGCATGAGTGACCATTTGAAGTGCCTCCCGGTCCAGATAAGGCCGCAACTGGTGCACGAGGCAAACCTGGGCAAAAGCTCCCCTGGTCACAGCCGACAAATGGTGTTCTAATGTCAGCTGCGGATCCAGGAGGACACCCAAGTTGCGGGCCCTCTCTGAGGGGTGCAAATTTTCACCCCCCAGGCTAATAGATGGAGAATCTGGACTGTCCTTGGGAGGAAACATCAATAGCCACTCGGTCTTGTCTGGATTGAGTGCCAGCTTATTTACTCCCATCCAGACCCTAACAGCTTCCAGGCACTGGTACATCAATTCCACTGCTTCGCTGAGTTGGCACGGGGCGGACAGATACAATTGAGTATCATCCGCGTATTGGTGGTATTTGATCCCGTGCCGGCGAATGATCTCATGCGGCTTCATGTAGATGTTAAATAGGAGGGGGGACAGGACCGAGCCCTGCAGCACCCCATATTTGAGGGGTCGACCTCTGTCCTCCAACACCCGACTGCGACCTCTCAGAGAGGTAAGAGGAGAACCACTGTAAGAGGAGGAAATGGTGCCTCCCACTCCCACCTCCCCCAGACGTCGCAGAAGGATACCATGGTCGATGGTATTGAAGGCCGCTGAGAGGTCAAGAAGCACCAGGATAGAGGAATATCCTCTATCCCTGGCCCGCCAGAGATCATCAGTCAGCACGACCAAAGCAGTTTTGGGGGAGTAACCAGGCCTGAAACCCGACTGGAAGGGATCAAGATAATCAGCTTCATCCAAGGACCGTCGGAGTTGAAAGGCCACCACCTTTTCGACAACCTTCCCAACAAAGGGTAGGTTGGAGACTGGACGATAGTTTTTAAGAATAGCTGGATCCAGAGAAGGTTTCTTGAGGAGAAACACAAACTTTGTAATCAAATCCTTATTCTTAAAGTCACAAATATGTGACTGATGTTCATTCATAATTTCTAACACCGTAAAAGTTATCTGCTTTTTATAGGGTTCATGGTGTTAAATCACTGTTATACTATTACAGGCCTGTCAAATTGGTGGCCCTCTCAGGCCACACCCACCCCAGCTCTACAAAGGCAAAAACCCACGATACATCACGTGACATGATCGAGTTTGACACCTGTGTACAGTTCTACAGAGGCTGTGTTCTCATAATGCTATTAGTTCATTTATTGAATACATCTCAGTTGACTGGGATTGAGCAATTTTCTGTGCAATAAATAATTATTTACAGTCACAGCATCTGAGTTTACACAGCAGCCCAGCAAAATAAGGCAAACAACTTTTGATTTAGAATTACATGTGAACCATTACACATAAACCCTAATTATTCAGTAAACCGCATATAAAATAAAGGGTTCCACCACAAAACCGCGCTCGACTAAACCGTGCCGCTGACGTCATCAACAGGGCGAGAACAGCGCAGAGACAGGAGCACGCTGTAAACCCTAAACCTAAAATTAACACCTAAACCTAACCCCCCTAAACCTAATCCTAACCCTAAACCTAACCCTAACCCTTAAGCTAACCCTAAACCTAACCCTAACCCTTAAGCTAACCCTAAACCTAACCCTTACCTTAAGTTGAATCGGCTTGCTTTCAAAGCGCTATTTAAAGCGCTGACTGTTGTCTCCCTGTTGATGACGTCAGCGACACGGTTTAATCGGGCGCGATTTAGTCGAGCGTGGTTTTGATGGGTCACGAAAATAAAGCATATCTTAGAACTTTATGCAAGTTCAACTATTTTTATGATTCTTATAGTCAGTCATTAACAATCTTTATTCAGCAAATCTAAATACCATAGAACACAATCATTTTAGAAGTCATACATAGGAATACACTAAGACATCAAAATCATGACGTGTTTATGTAAGCAATGCAGTTTTCTACTTCAATCACAAATGACTGCCATTCCATGCAAATAACTTTAATTCAATCATTGGTGTCTTTAGAAAGATTTATTTCTAGTATACACAATCTTGTATATGAGGATAAATGTGGAACCATTATTAACCAGTATAAACAGTACTATGCTAGGTGAACTGATTATCTGAATTTGTATAAGATATGGTAGATTCCTAATAGAAATACTACTGTGTGATTAACAGTTTGCTCCACCTCTGGGAACTGCCAGCACTAAGACATCAGTAAAACTTTCTACTTCCCCTAAGACTATTTGGCACACATTAAATGACAGTTTTCATTTACAGCTAAAAGTGTCAACTTTATATTCCACAACACTGATCTTAATAGACCTTGTATACTTACTACTTAATACTTTTTAAATTATTTTTTAAAAATAATTTTTAAATTAAAAGTAAGATTGTCACTATTACAGAGTAAAATCTTCAATTTGTATCATATATGATATTGTCTTAATCCCTTCTACATTTCAGCTTTCAGTAATTGAGGATATTTACCTTTGAAGAAGATAGCTATCATGGGACATCATTTGACATGAACATTGCTTATCTGTGGTCTGTCAGTTAATAGGTTTCAGATTATTTATACTTGACAATGTTTAACTTATTTTTTCTAGTATTTTGAATCAAATCACATGTTATTCAAGAGATTTCAAATTATGGTACAATATGCTACAATTAACATGTTTGATACTTTTTTATCCCTGTCTTTCTTGTCAAAACTTCCTCTTAATGACAAGATGATGATCTTTTCCACTAACTTAGTTGTTCCATTAAGCCAGTGAAAAAAGGTGATTTATTTTGCTACAAATAACCAAACACCAGCTTGAGCCATTGAGTCAAAATCTGAACTAAGAAGAACAAAGTCCATACCCTTTGGCTACCTGTATATGCAAGCTTGTGGATAGGCTTTCATTCAGTTCCTCTCACTCCCAGCTCCCAGTGCATAAAGTAAGAACTAAATATTATCCAATTACTCTCATAAAATTTGCCCTTTGTATTGTTCACTTTCCTACTCAAATTCTATATCATTGGCAGTAGGAAGGTTGGTGGAGGGGGAAAAAACTTGATGTCATACCAAGTCTTTCATTTCTGCACATTGCATGAAAAAAGTAAAATATAAAACACGTAAAACATGAAAACAGCTATTTTCAGCAAAATTTAATTTTGAGTTTTCCAACTCCAGATGTGCTTTACTTTAATTCCCCAAACTTCCAACCGGTATAGGTATCATAGGACATTATTAAACAGGACACAAGTTGGAAAAGGCTGGTCTATCTCAGCTCTCTGTTTTAAAAATCTGACATATCACACATAAGCAGGAAAATACATTTCCCATAATTAGACCATCATTCATGAAACATCAAATAGGTATTGAAATTTACTGATGATAATAATACAGAAGACTACCATAGTTGGTATTGGTCAAATTGGCACAAATATACACTAAGACTTAATTCAGGAAGTAATTTTATTCAGTGAGCAAGACACCAGCATGAAACAATTATCAGATTTGTTTACTGCAAGTTAATTATACAGTTGCTGAAGTACAAGTTCCAGCTTGTTAATCTTTTTAAAAGAGAGTGTGAGAGAGTGCATAATGCAAAAGTACTCAAGTAGTCATTTGTATGTAGATTAAATCTAAATCTAAATCTCACTCAAACTTTGTAGAAATCCTATAGTCAAAGAGGCTGGTTTATGACTTTCTAAGTTTTAACACTTTTGAATGGCAGGGGCCTATTTTTATATAAAAAGAAAGTGTCAGCCCTTACCACATGGCTGTTAATTATTCACCATGGTTATTGTGAGTTAATACATATTAATCAGGGAGATAAATTATTATTTATATAATGCTATTTTCAAAGATGTTATCCTCTTCTTTCGGTATAAGACAGACAGTTAAGTCAAATGGAATGATAAATGATCATATTGGCACTAAAGATAGTGTCTACCAGTAAAATAGATTTATGACAGAAAAATGTGAAGTATTTGAAAGAAGTTAACTCCTTCAACAAAGAAATGCTTTTTTGGTCTATTGGTGTTCCGCAAATTGAAGCAGGGTCTTTTATGGGAGACTGATGAAAAAACATAAGATGGCAGCCATGACTAAGAACTTGAAGTTCCATCCTTATTTGTATGTCTCACATGGATATTACTTATTAATGATACTGTATAGGCAGAAAGAATGGCCTTAAGG
Source organism: Thamnophis sirtalis (assembly GCF_051295495.1). Classification (NCBI taxonomy): domain Eukaryota; kingdom Metazoa; phylum Chordata; class Lepidosauria; order Squamata; family Natricidae; genus Thamnophis; species Thamnophis sirtalis. Next base: position 44,978,736 of record NW_028261386.1, read on the forward strand.
AACAACCAGATAAAAGAGGACCTGGTGAAGAGAAGGAATTAAGAATGTAAATGTTTCAGATACAACCCTCTCTCATTGTCATAGGGATAAAGGGATGGGGAGCACATTTACACTTGGATGATTCTTTTATTGCAAAATTGCAATAAAAAGTAGTACAGTATTGACCTACATGGCATTGGATTCTTAGTCTGATCTACTTTCAAAGGGCTGCCAGTACCAGGAAATAGTGCAGAGATAAAAAAGTTTCACAAGCTCAAGTAATATTTAATATTTCAAAAAGTAATGGAGTCCTGTCTCTCTAAAATAACAACCCAGAAAAAACTAAAGGCATAAAAACCAGTATGTAATATTGTATGGAAAAATATATAAAACTTAATGTAGGAGGGAAATTTCTGGAATCTTGAATAGGGAGCATTTGTGTTGAAATATTTTGTGGTATATCATTCTGATTAATATCAAATATGCTGTGTGATACTGATTTACTCAGAACTGTTCCTACCAGCTGCAAAATCAATTGAGCTTGACTTCACTCTCTGCACTCTAGTAGAAGGAGGTCATTGTCTTAAGCTTTTCACAAACATACAAATTGCATTTCAGAAAAATACAAGAGTCCCAGCATGAACACAGCTCTTACAGGGTAATACTAATATCTAGAGTTTTTATGAATGATTTTCTGCAAATCTTGGCTTTCCCCGCACTCCTGCTCTGTCACTGTGACTTCAATTGACTTTATAAATCTCCCATGTGGAATGTTGGATTAGCAGTATTCCCAGTGGTATTGAGACTTGGCTTGAGTTCAAAAGCTTGAGGCTTGGGATATCAACAATTGCTATTCTTGCTGGCAAAGAACCATTGCCCTGAGTGATTATTTTTGAGGAATAAAACAAATAGCAATACAGTAGCCGGATTTCATTCCAGATAAGATTACAGTGCATCAGATACATAATATACACTAAACAAATGAAGAATATCTCAAAAGACGCTTATATCTCCATGTGGTGACTAGTTCCCTACCTTGCAAATTCAGTTTAATTTAGGAATAAATAATTTGGAATGATCATTCAATTCCATCTACCATACTTAAAGGTAGGAAATAATGAAAATGCCTACTCTTGAGTGAAATGGGATACTCTTCTCTTTCCCTGAACTTTTTTCCACCTCTCCTTTTCTTATAATGGAATGATTTCAAATCAGTTTCCTATAGAAAAAAGGGAGGCAGATAGATATAAGTCACAATGCTGAATGCCAAACTGGCTATGATACAATAATCAGTTTTTACATATGTTTAATATTGGGCTGTTCTTGTAAATAAAAGACTGGGGGAGGAAGCAAATGCAAACAATTCTTCATTATTTCATTTATTTATTTATTTATTTAAAAAAGAGAAATTAGATTGTAAAAACCTCAATAGTCTTATACTATCTAGTTATACTCCTTATAGCAAAATTAAATCTAAATTAAGTTTAGAGGATTACTTAACTTTCAGCGCAGGAATAATACTAATAAAACCAGGGTATTTCATTAATCCAGTAATCTTTATCATTAAGCATTTCCAGTAATCTTTACCATTGACCAGGAGTTTCTAAACCCTGACCTTACCATGCCATCCAATTTCATTTTTAGCAACTAAATGCATAGCACTTCAATGATAATACAAAGTACATGCTGCTATAGCCTCTAAAGTTTGACCCTGTAATACTCTCGTCAGTTGCAAAACTGTTTATCTGCATTCTTTTTCCTGACCTAAGGTTTTTTTTAAAAATTTTTTGAAAGCTATATGTTTTTATTTCAAAAACAACAACAAACAAGATCCAAGGAACTTGATTTGCTAGCTAGTCTCTCGGCATATATTTCAGATATGCAGAGGTATTTTTGCTCCACCCAAAAGTAAATCTGGAATGAAAATAAAAATATGGAAGGCCACCATCTATTGTAACATACAGAGTGATCCCAACTACCTCATGTTAGCCCTCATCCAGGGGGAACCTGTCCATCACCATGCCCGCTCGGCCATGCTTACACGTCACTAACGCTGCCATGTTGATGTTGCCTTTCTGATGTCGATTGAGCCTGTAGCTGCATGTGGCTCTTCTACTCGGGTGCAACTGCCTACTCTGATGTAACTCTTGCTTGGATGCGGCTAACCAGGAAAGAGGCTATGATGACACTGAGTGGAGGTGAGGGTGTGGGTCATGGTGATTGGTGATTGGTGATGGTGGGTGGGTGTCATCTGGGTGGAGTTGTGAGTGGAGCTGGGTGGGGTAATGGTATGTATGTGTGTGTGTGTGTGTATATATAGTGTTAACTTGGTTAGAACTGACTTGGATTTGATTACCTTTGTATCATTGTCATTTAGTGCTGGTTATCACTTAGTTTCTTAGATAGAGATAAAAGTTTTTCACCAAAAAAACTGAATCTCTGTTTGTATGCAACGTGAACGCCGGAACGTGACAGAAAATTCAGTTCTCACCCCCTATCAATACTTTACTTCGCACAGTTCCTGTTTGGTCTGAATGATGTCTGAAGGAGCAGAGGCGGCAGCAGTGGTCCTACCTGAGGTCACTCCTTTGGTCATTCCAACACAGGAGGAGGAAACAGAGGTAGCTGTAAGACGTAAGGAAAATCCCTTAGTAGACCAGGCCTCTGCCACTGGGGCTATTCCTACATATCAACCAGTGGTGCCAGTGAATGAGTGGTGGAAACGTACGGGGTTAACAACCATGAGGAAAATGCCAGAGAAATCTCGGGCCATTCAGCAAGCTGCCACTGAAAACTCCACAGTGGGGGTGATTACTCTCGAGACCTGGCATATGCAAGTCCTCCAGCGGAAGGGTGCGAAACTGATGAAGAGGGTGTAAATGACCCTATGGTGAGTAGGCCAATAAAACCCTTCTGGGTGCCTGTTATCCTCACTGCTCAGAGGCGTCAGATGTATGATGCCTTAATTGATTCTGGGAGTACTCGTTGCCTCATAAGTCTAAGCACGGTAAGGGAGCTGGAGATAAAAGTTCGAAATCTGTCCCATCCTCTACAGTTTGAACAAGTAGATGGGTCAGTGTTGGGTGGGGCACCAGCTACCAAGATTACAGAGAAAATCAGACTCGAGCTTGGGGACCATTGGGAGTTAATCCGGTTTATCGTAGTGCCACGGATGACAGAAACTGTGATACTTGGCCTTGCATGGCTGGATAAGTGGAGCCCCCTCATATGGTGGGGGTGTGTGTCGGTGTATACACATTGGGGTGGGCCCTGAACCACCGCCACATGAACAGCTAAGCACAGGAAGTTGAGTCACAGGGAATCGTCAGCAGCAGGAGGTAGAGATGTTGAAGGGTGTAGACCAATTGGTAGGGGTCTCAGAGGAATACACCGATTTAGCTGAGATTTTTAGTGAAAAAGAGTGCAATGTCCTCCCTCCACACCGTTCTACTGACTGTGCTATCAAAATCGTGCCAGGAGCCAAGCTCCCCAAGCCAAGGATGTACTCTATGACACCCAAAGAGTTAGAGGAGATGAGAAAATATATTGACAAGAACTTGGCACGGGGTTTTATACAGCCAGCAAGATCCCCTAATGCAGCCCCTGTGTTATTCAGAGAGAAAAAGGATGGCAGTCTTCATCTATGTGTAGACTTTCAGAGTATAAACGGAGTGTGCGTAGAGCATATGTACCCGCTGCCACTCATAAAGGATATGCTGACCCGTTTATCTGAGGGAATGATTTTCACTAAGTTAGATCTGAGGGAGGCTTATTATCGTGTCAGGATCCGAGAAGGGGATGAGTAGAAGACAGCCTTTAACTGTCCCCTGAGGAGCTACCAATATTGGGTGATGTCATTCGGGTTACAGGGGGTATCGGTGGTGTTCATGCAGTTAATAAACGAGGTACTGCATGAACATCACTATAAAGGTGTATTCATTTACCTGGATGATATTTTGATTTATACGAAGACCATGGATCAGCACATAAAATTGGTAAGGGACGTTCTGACCAAATTGTTAAAAGCCCAATTGTATGTCCAAGTATCTAAATGTGAATTCCACCAGACCCGTTTGGACTACTTAGGCTATAGAGTTTCCAAGGCAGGAATAGAAATGGATCCGGCAAAGATACAGGTGGTAATGGACTGGCAGGCTCCAAGAACTTGGAAACAATTACAGAGCTTCTTGGGGTTTGCCAACTTCTACTGTCAGTTCATACCATCAGTTGCCAAGGTGGCTTTACCCCTTACCGATCTATTGAAAACAAGACACCTTGCCGGAAAGCCTCGTCCAAGTCAACCCTTACAGTGGGATCTGGTTTGTCAATAAGTGTTTGAAACATTGAAGGGATTGTTCACACATGAGCCAATATTGAGACATCCTGATCCAGTCAGGAAATTTATAGTGCAGGCAGATACGAGCAATGTAGCAGTGGGAGCTGTCTTACTCCAACTAAATGAAAAAGGAGAGCTGCAGCCATGTGCCTATACCTCCCGCAAACTAAGTGACACAGAACAACGATGGGCTATATGGGAAAAGGAGGCTTTTGCGGTGCAATGGGCGCTGCTTACATGGAGGCATTTACTCGAGTGGGCTTTGAGGTATGGACTGACCACAAGAACCTGGAGGCTCTACAATCTCCCCGGAAGCTGTCGCCCAAGCAAGTACGATGGGCGCTCTACATCCGTAGGTTTAACTTCGAACTGAAATATATTCCTGGTGGGCAAAATTTTATGGCAGACGCTTTGTCACGGAAACCACAATTTAATAGTGATCGAGAGCAGACCTTCCATCCTATGTTTCCCCAGTCAGCGAATATAGCTTTAACGGCCAGCAATCAGGGCAGAAAGCCTCCAGTTGATATCACACAGTCTATTAGAGATGCACTTCCACTAGACCCTTGGTTCCAGGTGAATCAGGAGACTCTAACCAAAAGAGATGGTTTAGCCTGGAAAGGGCCAAAAATATATGTTTCAACACAACAACGGATAGCAGTTTTACAGCGTTGTCATGATGCATGGGTAGCAGGACATTATGGATTCCTGAAAACACTGCATTTGATGAATCGGCAGTTTTGGTGGCCAAAGATGAAGCGGGATATTGAGGAATATGTTCAGGGTTGTAACGTTTGTGCAACTATGAAAAGCTGGCCAGAAAAGCCACCTGGCTTGTTACAATAAGTAGCAAAGCCCACTCGGCCTTGGGAAGACATAGCAATGGATTTAATTGTGGAGCTGCCAGAGAGTAGGGGGAATACCGTTATCGGGACTGTAGTTGATTTATTCTCAAAACAGGCTCATTTCATTGCCTGTCCAGGGCTTCCGTCAGCTAAAAAAATGGCCAAACTATTCCTAGTACATATTTACCGTTTGCATGGTGTACCTAAATGTATAATTTCAGATTGTGGGGTACATTTTACTGCTCAATTTTGGCGCAGCTTCCTGAAGAGGGTGGGGTCCTCTCAGGGTTTGAGTTTTGCGTTCCATCCGACTACCAACGTCACAGCAGAGAGAACTAATGCTGCAGTGGAACGGTATCTCCGTTGTTACGTGCATTACTAACAAACTGACTGGGCGTGTCTACTGCCATTTGCTGAAGTTGCACATAACAATGCAGTACATAGTAGTACTGGGTATACCCCCTACCGTATTGTGAATGGGTTTGATTTCATGGCTATACCTGAATGTCCTCAAGCCACTGCTGATTACGGAACTATAAAGGAATGGATAGACTACATGTATCCAGTGTGGGAAAATGTCCGAAAAGCATTGCAGGTTGCAGCAGACACATACAAGAGACACGCCGACAAGAAACGCAGTCCACAACCAACATTTCGGGTCAGGGATAAGGTATTTTTATCTACCAAATATATACACCTTAAAGTACCCTGCCGTAAGTTGGGTCCCAAGTTCATAGGTCCATTCCCAATCGTCAGAGTAATTAATCTGGTCACAGTAGAATTAAAGCTGCCTCCTATGTTGGGGAAAACCCACCCGGTGTTTCACAACAGTTTACTCAAACCAGTGACCACCACTGGGCTGACTAATCTTCCCACACCACCGTCTCCAGTGCAGGTTGATGGTGAATGCCATTATGAAATCGAACAGATAGTAGATTCCCGTTGTCATCATGGCACTTTACAGTATTTAGTTTGGAAGGGATACCCGTTTACAGATGCAGCGTGGGTGAGGTCATCTGAGGTGCGCGCATCAGGCCTGATCACCCGGTTCCATTGTCGATATCCTGATAAACCTATAGAGGATACTGCTAATAGCGCTTTTTGTCTTCCAGAATCCTCTCCACTGGTAGGGGGGGGGGCGGCATGTCAGCCCTCAGGTTGCCATCTAGGGAGAACCTGTCCATCACCATGCCCGCTTAGCCATGCTTACACGCCACTAACGCTGCCACATTGATGTTGCCTTTCTGATGTCGATTGAGCCTGTAGCTGCATGTGGCTCTTCTACTCGGGTGCAACTGCCTACTCTGATGTAACTCTTTTGCTTGGATGCGGCTAACCAGGAAAGAGGCTATGATGACACTGAGTGGGGGTGAGGCTGAGGGTGTGGGTTATGGTGATTGGTGATGGTGGGTGGGTGTCATCAGGGTGGAGTTGTGAGTGGAGCTGGGTGGGGTAATGGTATAATATATATGGGTGTTGGTGTTAACTTAGTTAGAACTGACTTGGATTTGATTACCTTTGTATCATTGTAATTTAGTGCTGGCTATCACGTAGTTTCTTAGAGATAAAGGTTTTTCACCAAACAAACTGAATCTTTGTTTGTATGCAACATGAACGCTGGAATGTGACACCTAAGGCCAATTATGGAAGGCCAGAATGCTTTTTTGCTGCAGTCCTAAAAAGCAAAGCCAGAAATCTGGACCTACACCAGTATTTCTAAGTATTAGTAACTTGAAGGTGTATGGACTGCAATTCTCAGAATTCTGGCTGGGAAATTTCTCAGATTTTATCCTCTTCTTTTAGTATAAATCAGACTGTTAAGCCAAATGGAATGACAAATAATTGTAATGACAATAAAGTCAGTGCCTATCAGTAAAAGAACTTTATTACAAAAAAATGTAAAGTATTTGAATTAAAAATCTACATATCTTACAGTTGCCCAAGTTAGAGATGGGTTCCAATTTTTTTACTACTACGCAGGGCATCCAGATGGGTGGGCAAAGCCTCCTGCCGCTACTACTGGTTCGGCCAATCCGGGCCGAACTGGCAGCAACCCACCTCTGGCCCAGGTTAAGAAACACTGACCTAGACTGTTATTTGTGCCTTACTTCTAACCAATAGATCAAACTGATTTTGATCTAAATTCTTGTCTAGGTCAATACATCTGAATATGATTATCCAGTTATAGATATATGTTACTCCTTTCTCTAGTACCTTTAAGCTTTTTAATAGTATTTTAAGAAACCTTTTCCCCCACTTCACACAGCCATGTTCCTTCTGCTTTAAAAAAAACCATCCCCAGTCAGCATATATTAAGGTTACATATTCTCAATTTTTTTTGGAAATAATGCTTCTCATCTCACATACAATTAGCACTTTTCCTATTCTTTTATTCCTTTTATTCATGGCTTGGATACACAGAAGATAGATTTTTGTAGCACTCAACGTACAATCATGGAAACTTCCAGTGTGGACATGGTAAACTAGAAATCCCTGAAGGAGCAGAGACAAAATTATGGCAGAGTTTGGCAGCCAGGGGGTAGGTCCTGCTTGCTGAAGGCTCTCCAGAGAGAGATTGTGGGATTGCCTGCATGTTCCTAGGCAGTTGCTCCTCATGAGTAAACTGCAGAAACTAAGATTTTTGCAGTCAGATGGTGAATTTAACACTTGGAAGTTGACTGATTTTACCTAAGTTGACAGTCATAATGTAGCCTATATGAACATAAAGTTCAGCCAAGCCTCATTTCTTAATCATCTTTGGAATTAATTTTTTACTACTTTTCAAATATTAAGAACATTCAGAACAACAAGTTTTATGGCAATTAAAGTTTACAGTTAAATTCAACTTGCTAATACAGAATGGAACAAAATACTTTAATGTCAGATATATTGAAGGCTATTTGTGAAATGGGCTCAGAAGTTCATTTTAAGAGCATAGTCTACATGTAAATGATATTATGGAAGAGGAACAAGTTGTACCAGACAAAACTGAAATTGATTTGAATGTGGAATTAAAAATGATAATTACAAGTATCTAGAAAAAAATGATATACTATACAAATGAAACCTGATGTCCTAATAATTAAAAGGGACATACAAGTAACAAAAGAGAAAAAATGACTTGGATAAATTTCTTATATTGGATTTACAAAACAGGTCTATTTAAGCTTTTAATGATTTATTGAAAAGGGAACAAAGAAAAAAGGAAAAGAAATCAAATTGTAGGACACGACCTGAAGAAATTAAAGACCAAGATTGTTAAAAATAATGGAATATAAAAGTGGTTTATTTGAACAAGGTTAAAACAGATGTTATTTCTGGTAACCTTTAATGGACTTTTCTTGATCATATCAGCCCTCTCGGGTAAACCAAACAGGAAACACCACAAGATGAACTAATTTTACTTTATTGTAAGGCTACATTAAGAGTATCTTGCAAGTGTGAAGGCGCAAACTTCCCATCTTCACTTTTAACTGCTTGATCCATTAGGATGAGTACTTCCTAAGTTTCATTCTCTGACCACTAAGTGTTTACAGGCTTCTGACTCTCTTGTCTGAGGCAGCATCTCTTCCCCTTTTTCCTCAAGATAATTCATCCATTCCATTATAGATCAGGACTGAATGAGGAGGTTTTAAGGATCTGTTTATAAATAAGAGATGTTTGTTCTATTTAAGAGGTGATAAGTTGTTAAAATTGTCTATACTTTTTGTGACATTTGAAAAAGCTACTTCTTTATATATTTTCTTTTTCTTTATTATATTTAATTTTTTTTAATCTTACCTTTTGTAAACTTTTCTCTCCCATCCCCACCCCCGCACTTTTCTTTTTAACTTTTTTGGTAGTTTTTATTAGTTTTTATCTGTACAACTGTAATGCTTAATACAATTACTAAATACTCTTCAGTTGTCTGGACTTTAAATCCCAGAATTCTCCAGCATGATCATTGCTGATAATCCTAGGATTTCAAGTTACATTTGGTGGATGCTCAGGAAAGAGAAGCCTGCTTAAAACTGTACATGGAATTGTGCACAGGTGTGTCTCAACACATGGAGAAAAACCTTCAAATATTTGGAATGCTAAATGGAGTATTTTATTTCTAAAAGTTGCCCAAGTTCTGAAGCTGTAGCAAGCTCCCCATACCATATAGCTGACTTTTCAGAACGATCAGAGCATATGGAAATTAGGAACTAGAGTTTACATTAAAAAATGTGAAAGAAAAGAGATGTACAGTAGTGAGTTAAAAATAGCCATAATCCAACAAAATATTAATCTGTTATCTATCCAATGATGCACTCTTTGAATTTGTACAAAGATAGCTGTTAACTGGGAAAGTAGAAAGACTTTTTGAGTCCAGTTGTGCCTTTCAATCTGACAATAGGTTGTCAATGCTCTGATTATTTGCAATCATACCATAAAACAGTAAAAAGAAGAGATTAGGGGTCTACCCCCCAGCATAGGACTCATAATCAAAAAGGAACCATGTGAGAGAAATGTTATTGGTCACTGTCACACATCATTTGTGAATAGAACAAATATTACCATTGTTATTCTTCTACAGCATATCCACCTACCAGGAGGTGTGTAGAAAGCTACAGAGATAACTTTGGGAAAGCTGGGCATGGGCAATGACAGTTACATGAAAAAAATCATACTTTAAGTCTGGGCTTGAACCAAACATGAGAAAGACTCTCTTGTTGATTCCTTCCGAATTCCCTATAATATAAAGAGGGAGGGAGGGAACAATCCAGTCATTCTTTCAAGTTTCTGATTCTGCAATATAACCAACATAGATAATGTATATTTCCAGTCAAATTTGTGAAATCTATTTTCTGAGCTGGCCTACACTGAAGGGCTGACAATGTGCAGGTGATAACCCAGGGGCTAATGGTTTCTGTGGGAGTTCCCCTTCTTCACCCTGGCTCATTTTTATGGTCTTTCAGAAACTAGCAAAAACCTTCCTCTTCTTGAGGGTTAGAAAATTAGTTGCAGAGCCTTGGGTGCCTACATTAAGATTATCATCATTATTATTATTATAATTTGTTCTTGTTTTGTTGTGCTTTTTATTACCTATAAACCATCTAGAGTCCTCACATTAGTGCAGAGATAAATCACATGAAAAGATCTGAATCCGTGGTGGCATAGTGGTTAGAATGCAGTACTCCAGGCTACTTCTGCTGCTTGCCAGCTGCCTGCAATTGGGCAGTTCAAATCTCACCAGGCTCAAGGTTGACTCAGCCCTCCATCCTTCCAAGGTGGGTAAAATGAGGACCCAGATTGTTGGGGGCAATGTGCTGACTTTGTAAACAGTTTAGAGAGGGCTGAAAAGCACTGCAAAGCAGTATATGTCTAAGTATTATTGCTATCGTTTAGGTCTTTTGGGCCTTATTATCACTGTAAGGATATAATCAGAGTTTTATGATAGGTACAGTATAGCCTAACATTTTAAGGAAGCAGTCCTATTCAGATGGCTGATTAAGAAGAAGAAAAGATAGAAAGGTCATATCTTGATAATGTAGGACTGCTTCCCATCAGCTGCATGGGATTGGTCTGCACCTAACACCTCTGAACGTTAGGTGCTGAGCTTCTCATACTTCAGTGCTTGTCACCTTCATAAGCATTTGGCTAGCAAGGGATGGGAAGAGAAAACTGAATTAGGTAAGTCTTTGGTATGATCCATCAAGGCTTTTCTTAAAGTAGGTTTTGTATTAATGGACATCATTCTTTATCTTGCCATTATTGATTTTGGTTGCAAAGCCACTTATGTTAATTTTTATTTCATTATGTATTGTTGGCTTCAATATCAAAGCCTTTTGGCCATAGCAAAGTTTAAGCACTCTAATGTCAAACAATCTTTCACCACTGTCTTTTTGAAAACCTCAAATTCTCCTTAGAAGGGAAGAAGAGATCGGCATCAGCTTCCCATATGGGATCAGTTTATATCCATGGGCCAACTTTAAGCCAGCTCTCAGCCAGCTCTCACCACCCTCAAGTCATCCAGATGTGTTGAATGCTCTTAGTTCCCAGCCAATATAATCACAGGTTATAGGAGCTAGAGAACAACTTGAAGACAGTATTGTACTGTCAATATGATGTGCAACATTTTTGCCTTTGATTATCTTCCTTCCTTCCTTCTTCTGGTCAGTATCAAAGTGTAAACTGCAAACCCTTTGTACGGGAATTTTCCTTTTTCATAAGTTCATTCAGCAAATGGGTCATATATTGATGGTAATTAGTAAAAAAATAGCATACCCTTCCCCAAATCATGTAAGAAATCTCACAAATGACAGTAAATTCTAAACCTGAAACTAATTGAGACACCATCCACCAGCATCTTCATATACATCTTAAATATCATGGGGAAAAACATTGGTCCCTGAGGAATTCTAGTCTTGAATAGCTGTTCTTCCATAATTGCAACCTGAAACTGCCCAGTCAGGTAAAAAGAGAACCGCTACAAAAGAGTCCCTTCAACTGTGTAAAGGCAAGGAGTGTTTAATACTTCTCTGCAAGCTGATTAGGGTTTCTTTCCTAATTTATCCTCACCGGGTACCAGTGGTGGGTTTCAAAATTTTTTAGAACCTCTTCTGTACGTGTGGCCTGCTTTGTGGGAGTGGCTTGCCAGCCATGTGATTGGGTGGGAGTGGCTTGCCAGCCATGTGACTGAGTGGGAGTGGTTTGGCAGTCATGTGACTGGTTGGGCGTGGCCAACTTGTAAAATGTGGTGAAACTCACTTAACAACGCTATTGCTTAGCAACCAAAATGTTGGCTCAGAAACTCTGGCATTTGAAGCACGCAAGTCTTAAATCTGTCAAGTTACAAGACCCTTGCACCCCTAATCCTTTAGGAAAAAAACCCAGTGATGTACAAACTTGACAGTTTTAAGACTTTAAGATTTAGATAGGAGAGGCGTGTGGGGCAATTGGTGAGCCAGCCAATCAATGAGTGGCGGGCGGGGCAAGTGTGGTGTGGACGGGCAGGGAGGGAGCTGGAACTGGTTCTAAACAGCACGGTAGATTTGTGGAACCTCTTCTATAGAAGAGGTAAGAACTGGCAGGAACCAACCCCTGCCGGGTACTATTACTTACTGATTCCTAAGATAATATAGTATGCTTAAAAGAAGAAAGTGTTTATCTTGCCATTGATAAAATCCGTAGGACAAGTAGTCTTATCTATTTTTTGAACTGATCCCTGTGGAGACTACAGTAACTATGTTCAAACATTGCAGAAAGCCATAATGTAGCTTGGTTGCGGCTTAGTGTAAGTATGTGAATGCAACCATTATGGTTTATGAAATGTGTTATATGATCATGTAGGTCCTTCATCAAGCAATGATGTAGCTAACCATGCAGGTACAACTTGAAGCCCCTCCCCAAAGCAGAATGTTTTCAGAAGATTCTACTAAATTGTAATGTTTAATGAGGAAAAAAGAAAAAATATTAAATACATGGGGAACAATTGTATTCATTATGTTTGATTAAATCCATTTGGTTTTTTAATCTTTACCTTAGTTTTTGGAGTCTAATACTTCCACTGCAAAAAAGTTGTCTGAGTATGTACATTATTTCAAGTTCAGCTGCTATCACAGCCACCAGAGGGATTTCCTTGTGCATATTCTTCAGAAACCCCACTTAGAGCATATAAAAGAATTACTGTAAATGATCACCAGGGATTTTCATTATCATCATTCTATGCCACAAAACTTTTTCTACTTCAAAACATATTTTTGCTTGATTTGAGTGGCAATTACTATCTGCTGAGCATTTTGCTTCTGAAAACAAAGTCATGGATCAGATGTGTGGAAGAACACCACACAGCAAAGCAGTCTCTGTTTATGGTAGGTTCAGATAGTGCTGCTATTATCTGATCACTGTATAGAGTTCCTTCTTTGATTTCATACTCCACTGATTGAGTAATTGTAGCATTGTTTGGCATCTCAGGTATCTGAAAACTATACCAGGCTTGTCACTAACGTCCCTTCAAGGCTTTAATATTGCATAGGGGTACAAATGAATCATGAGTTGAAGCCCCATTCTGCCTTTTGACCATAAATTATGCATTTGTTTTTTATATTATGAAATAAAATAAAGGTGACCAGTTTTGGAATCTTTTGAATCACTTTTCTATTATGTTAACATCACAGGAGTTGACAAATTATATACTTTAACATTTCAAAGTTACTGTTTTTATTTATAAACTATTTTTGCTCCCAAAGGGGGCCCTGTTTTGAATTCCATGAAGGATTTCAAATAAAGGAACATTTATTTTTTTCCTTGTAGATAGACATTTTCCCCAAATCTTTTATGTTTTCTCATCTGTGGTGTCTGATAGGTAATCTGCTAATGTGAAATAGTTAGTAAATATATATACAGGTCCTTTGCAAAGAAAAAAAAATACCACAGTTCACCCTGACATGAATACCTGAGAAGATTCTGGAAAAAATAATTAAGCAATGAATTTGTGAACACCTGGAGGCAAACAAAGTCATAACCAGTAGCCAACATGGGTTTGTCAAAAACAGATCATGCCAGAAAAATCATTCTTTGACAATTTAACAAAATTAGTGGAGCAGCAAAATGCTGTGGATATAATTTAGTTGGAGTTCAGTAAGGCATTTGATAAAGTAGACCACAACTTACTACTTGATAAGAGAAAAATGTGGGTTAGACAGCAACACCACCAGATGGTGTCAGACCTGCCACAACCTAAACCTCTAAGTAGAAACCAAATTATTGGCACCATTTATTGAGGAAGGTATAGTTTATTAGAGATCAAGTGTATTGCAGTCGTGCAAAGCTGGAACGGAAAATTGTATGCCAAAATCTCTGAGTTCTACTTTGCCCTCCTTTAACAATGTCTCATTGACCACCCCAGTGTAATCAATTAGGCTCAGGCAAGATGTTTTCCTAACAGTCAGTCCAAGTGTAGTTTGATATGCAGCCCCTCCTTCCAGCTATTTGACCTTGAAGCAGTATCCCAAGGAGCTACAACACTTACTTTCTTTTCCCAAAGCATTCTCTTCCTTCCTCCTTCCCCTCCCCACAGTTCATGGCAGTCTGTCACCACATAACAGCAAAGCACAAGCAAGATGGCAGCTGACAAATGGATTCATAACTGGCTGACCAACTGCACTCAATATATAGTTCTTAATGGAACTGCATCTACATGGATGGAAGCATACAGTGAAGTACCTCAATATCTTAGGCCCTGTACTCTTCAATATTTTCATAAATGGTTTAGAAAAAGGGATAGAAGAGGAACTCATCAATTTTGCAGATGACACCAAGCTGGCAGGAATAATCAACACTTTAGAAGATAGGCTCAAGATATAGAGCGATCTCCACAGACTTGAACACTGTCTATCTAATAAAATGAAATTCAATAATGAGAAAATATAGGTTCTACATTTAGGCAAGAAAAACCAAATGTGCAGGTATAGAATCAGTGGTACCTGGCTCAACAGTATGGTAGTAACTGAGAATCTTGGAGTCCTGGTGATAATCTCTTATTATGAGCCAGCAGTGTGCTGCAGCTGCCAAAAAACAGACATCCTTAGGCTGTTTTAGCAGAGGGATAGAATCAAGATAACATGGTTAATATCACTTTATAATGTTTTGGTATGAACACAGTTGGAATATTGCATCCAGTTTTGGTCACAATGATATAAAAAAGATGCTGAGACTCCAGAAAAGGGCAGAGAAGAGGGGAGAAGATGATTAGGGGACTGGAGGCTAAAATCTATAAAGAATAGGGCAGTGATGGTGAACCTTTTTTGGCTCATGTGCCAAAAGCGGGGGGAACACAGGAGGTCATGCATGGACATGCCACACCCATAATGTTATGCGCATGACCACAGTGCACATGAAATCCCCCTATATTTGGCTTGCTTTTTTCGCCCTCCCCAGCTCCAGAATCTGGGGAGGGCGAAAACAGCCTCCCCGCCGGAGGCCCTCTGGATGCTTCAGGAGCTTCCCTGAAGCCTCTGGATGCTTCAGGAGCTTCCCTGAAGCCTCTGGAGCATGAAAAAATGGCCCTAAGGGCAAACCAGAAATTCGGGAACAGACTTCCGGTTTGCTCGTAGGGCCAGTTTTAGCCCTCCAGAGGCTTCAGGGGGCTTCCCTGAAGGCTGCAGAGAGAGAAAAAAATGACCCTATGAGCAAACCGGAAGTCACTCCGGAGCGTTCAGGGGCCTTCAGGAGGTTTCTCTGAAGGCTCTGGAGGGCAAAAAATGACTCTACAAGCAACCTCATAGTGTCATTTTTTGCCCTCCAGAGCCTTCAGGGAAGCCTTCTGAGGGCAAAAAATAGTCTCAAAAGAAGGCTGAAGTCAGCTGGTCAGTGTGCGTCGGCGCATTGGCCAGCTGACAGGGCATGCCTCATGTGCCTTGACAAATGGCTCCACATGCCACCTCTGGCACCCATGCCATAGGTTCGCCATCACGTATGTAAGGTCTCCTGCACGAGCAGATGGTTGGACTAAAAGACCTCCAATGTCCCTTCCAACTTTGTTGTTCTGTACTGTTCTGTTGTTTTCTTGGCTCTCCATGGTATTGTCATGAGTCTTTTCCAACACCAAAGTTCAAAATAGTCAATAGTCAATACCAAAATAGTACTCCTGCTCCTTCAAAATCCAGTTTTCATTTCCATACAGTGTCACAGGAAATAAAATTGCATTCCTATCAGAATACTGTTAGTCTATGATGTATTGTATATCTTAACTGTTTGTTTCTTTACTATTCAAAGGAAGAAATTATCTACTAGTTCAGTATTGTCATTGTCAATTCTCAGACCGGTTGGTCAATCTATTGTCATTAGTTGGTATTCTTTAATTTTAATCCCATTATTTCACTGTACTCCTTGATTTTTATAACTAGAGTTTGCAGATAGTTTGTGTTTTCAGCTATCATAAGGTAAAGGTTCCCCCGCACATGCGTGCTAGTCATTTCCAGCTCTAGGGGCAGTGCTCATCTCTGTTTCTAAGCCAAAGAGCCAGAACTGTCTGAAGACGTTTTCTGTGGCCATGTGGATGGGAAGTCTAAATGAGAAAGGAGCACAGAACACTGTTACCTTCCCACCAAAGTGGTCCCTATTTTTTTACTTTTTCTACGCATTTTTTACGTGCTTTCGAACTGCTAGGTTGGCAGAAGCTGGGACAAATAACGGGAACTCACTCCGTTACACGGTGCTAGAGACTCAAACTGCTGAAGCGTTGACCTTCTGATCGACAAGCTCAGGGTCTTAGCCACTGATCCACCGCGTCAGCTATCATTACATAGCACAATTTATTTGTGCTTTTTTCTCCAATTTTAAAACACATTTATGTTCTTCTAAGCCAGCTTCCCTTATTTTAGTAAAATCATAGCATATCATGAAACATACTAAGCACAATTCATTATATAGTATAACAAAAGTTATTATACAATATTTTATGCTATACTATAAAGTGATTTGGTTGGAGGTATTTTTTTAGGGTAATGGATGTAAACTATTGCCAAAAAAAAGTATGAGAGGGAGAGAGAATGAATTTAGTTTTGTTGTGCTCTGGTGCACAGGTGTCAAACTAATGGTGTTACATTGCCGTCATGTGACATTTCGTGACATTTTTCTCATTAGCAAAGCTGGGGTGGGCATGGCTTGTGCGTGACGCATCTGGCCCATGGATCGCCAGTTTGACACCCCTGCTCTGGTGTATTGTGTGAACCCAGACACCATAATTTGCAATGCCTTACCTAGGTTGTATTCAGCATATTCTAGGATATTTAGTAAGTCATTGTAAACAAACAATGTAATTCTCTGGCCTTGAGCCAGAATTGCTTCTTTTAGAGAACCAAATGTTTTATGGAGTCTTACACACACAGTATGAGAGTACTCCAATACATATAAAATATATGCTATATATAATAGTACCAAAGGGACCTGATTTCTAATTTGTTAAAGATATTACAAATTAACATGAGATACTGCAATTCTACATCAATCACAAGGCTCATGAAGAGCAAAACTACAATACCTATTTCAAATGCTAACAATTCCTTCCCACTCTTATATGCTAATAAATATATTGTTGGGTGTGATTCAGATTTTCCACACAGAAAGACATGATTTTTTTTGTTTTGTTATGCAAGAGAAATATGCCATTGGAATTATTTAAAGAGAAAGCTCTCCAGTACTAACCTATGACCTTGCATAGTTTTTTGCATTCATAAGTAAAAGCCTTTTGTCTTCTTGTTTGAGAATTTTATCCAAGGAGAAGCTAGTGTACTTGATTTTCTATTATAAAACATTAGGCATTTCTTGACACACATGAGATACTATGGACCTCTGGTAGGATATCTAAAAGAGATGCATAAAATTTTAAAGATGATGTAAGGGTTGAATTGTATTGTACAAAATATTAAATTATCACTGAGGTAATTTTTTCCACCTCACCTAACTATGAACCGTGGTTAATTAGACAGAAATTATTGTTGTAGTTCTTACTGGTCCTAATGCCACACACAAATTGCAATGGTCTGTGCTATAAATGTACATCCCAGAACCAAATTTTTTTTGGAGAACACTGCAATTAATGTTTATTCCAGAACATACCACTCCAGCCATTCTGGATGCTGATCAATTTTTTTCTGGAAGTAAATCTTTCAGAACAGAAAGTCATTTACAGTGTTTAGAATGATATTGTCAGGTCTGATAAGAGCATAGTGGCTCATATGGTGAGGACACTAGGCTGGCGATTGAGACCCAGTTGCTGCCATGAGACAGTGTGAACTCCTGTCACATGTTCAAGCTCCTGCAGACCCAACAGTTTGAAAGCAGGCGGCTGTGAGTAGATAAATGGTAGCACTTTTGGCTGGCAACTTAATGGTAATATGAAAGGAGCCCCCAATTGGACACTTTCCAAGCAAAGGTGATGTCACTGCTCTATCAACCTGGAAGTGCTTCAGTGCTCCCGACGCAACTATAGTAGCTACACTATATTACCAAAAGTATTTGCTCACAACTGATTCTGATTATGTGGATGGGTGAGAGAATACTTTTGGCAATATAGTGTATCTGAATGGATCACACAATTTTGTTTGGATCCCAAGTGCGCTGTTTCAAGATGGACTACAACCAGTATATAGCAAGCTTCTTATTTTGGAAGATTATTTCCAGAAAACAATGTAATCATAGTTAGAAGGCACAAATGAGAATATTCTGGAAATAAAATGAAGTGTGTTAGTGTTCACTGGAATGTTTTTTTCCCCAAATGGTGAATTTTACAGACAACTTGTCTCCATCATCAAGAAGGGGTTCTTATACAAATTTAAACTATGTACACATCAGCAATATGTACTTGACCTTGCTGCTTGGCTGAGTAAACCAGATAGATTTATTGTCAGGCTCTTGGCAGAAATAAAAGTAATTCTTACAAGCAAGGCTTTTACAGAGCCTTCTTTAACAGGATTTATTGAGAGGAAAGAAATGGGATTACAAGAATTTCATCAACCGAATTACTTCTAATTTAGAAAATAAAATATTCTCCAATGCATTAGGACAAAACCCTTTTTAGTTTCTTTCTATAGGAATGGATTTTGTGAATGGAAAAAAAAGAGAGAGTTCTTTTCACTGACAATAGAGGAGTTTGCAGGTGGCTGTTCACAAAACTGTCTCCTGAATCTTTATCAGCTTCTAAATTAACCTTTACAGTACACATCCTCTAGTAATCAGCTGCAACTGAGGTAAAGCTGGATGATAATCCTCAAAATGATCAGTTTCTACTACATCTAAAAATCCAAATCTAAATTACATTTAGGAATAGCTAGTAATAATATGATTAAATCTTGACTTACCAGTGTGCAAAGCCCGTCCTTCTCTCTCACTGCCATGGTTTAACAAAAATTACTTCTCTGAGGCCCCTATTTACATTTCAACTACCATTGATGTTAAGGCAAAAGGGCTTAATAAGGATTAGATCAGAACCAGATAAGAATGGAATACAAACTTTTAAAAAATATTTTAACTATTTTTACATTCATAAGTGGCATTATTCATAAGTTTTAAAAAATCCACACAGAAAAATTTGTCCAACACAATTATTATTGATGGAAATCAAAATATTATGTATATATGTATGTATGTATGTATGTGTGTGTGTGTGTGTGTGTGTGTGTGTGTATATATATATATTTATGATAACGGATAAGATCCTGTGGCCTAATGGCTAAGATGTCTGCCTAGTATGTAATATAGCCCAGGTTCAAATCCCAGTAAGAGTATGGCTAGCTGATGAGAGCTAAATAGCTTGAAATAGATAGTTGCAGAAAAGATGCAGGAACAAACTGACTTGTTGAGCATAGGACGACCCTGATCACCAACCATGGGGTTAAGGCAGAGGTGCATCACCACACATTTTATTTGCTTATATTCAGCTGGCAATTGAATATTTTGCCATGTTCAATAAGCAGAGATTTGTCTGAAGAAAATGACCAGTGCTACCTGTTCTGAAGTTTGACTACCAGTTAAACACAAAACAAGCTATCATCACAACATTTAAACCAGTGTTTCACAAAGGAACGTTTTGTAACAATTACACATGAAAAGGTATATTAGAGACTTTCCATTGGCACCCGATAGTGGTTGTAAGAGACAAGGTTAAAGGAAATGAGTCAGAAGAATTACTAAAACAAGCAAATATGCCATTCAACACTCATTTTTTCATTTTATTTTTGTAAGAAAACAAACTGCAAAAATGTTTATCCTGTTCAGCAAGTCTCTGATGAATACACTTCCAACTTATTTACTTATTCTGGTTCCATTGTCTTGGGCAACCTGAGGATTTAATAATATGTATGTGCCTACACCATATGAGCAGAGATGGGTTGCTAATTTTTTTACTACAGGTTGGGGCACGGCATGCGATGGTTCTGCGCATGCGCAGAAGAATCCAGGTGGGTGGGCGGAGGCTTCCACTGCCGCTACAACTAGTTTGGCTGATCTGGGCCGAACCAGCCGCAACCCACCTCTGCATTTTCCCATTGCTCAACTTTTGAATCTTTCAAAAATATAGTTCAAAACCTTCATATTGCCTATGAGGGAGAGAAGTTGTTAAGTGAATCATATGGTTGTTGTTAAAAGAATCCCGTTTCTTCATCGACTTTGTCGCAAATGGCAACCATATGTCCCTAGGATGCTGCCATCTTCAATATATGCCTATTGCCAAACATCCCACTTTTGATCAGGAGACTATGGGGAATATTGCAATGGTCATAAGTGTGAGGACCAGTCATAAGTCACTTTTTTCAATGCAGTTAAAACTTTGAATGATTGCTAAATGAATGGTTGTGAGTTGAGGACTATCTGTAATATGTATATGCATGAAACTTCCAATCAGAGCAGTTCAACTGTTCAGTTCAACCATTTAAAGAGCTTTCCTTCACTGGATTTGTGCAGGCAAAGACCAGACAACTGATGAGCATGTTTTTGAACACTTCCACTGACGGGAATTAGGAATTCACTTGCTCTTTCCAAAATTATTATTCTACTAGTAAATATTTAGAAATAAGAACATAAAAAGGGTTAACCAAAAGCTGGATTTTTTCCCCATAGAGATAAAGCTCTTGAATTAATATCTTGAATGGATGCCAATTTTAGAAACATGTTCTGTATTGATGGCTGAAGGCCAAAGCAAATGCTAAATAATTTGAAATCTTCACCATGAAAGAGATAAATGCATAAATATATATGTGGTACCGATAGTATTGCCTCAGGCTTCAAATGAGTGTTTCATGTACAAT
This sequence comes from Thamnophis sirtalis, assembly GCF_051295495.1. Lineage (NCBI taxonomy): Eukaryota > Metazoa > Chordata > Lepidosauria > Squamata > Natricidae > Thamnophis > Thamnophis sirtalis. Next base: position 44,999,666 of record NW_028261386.1, read on the forward strand.
ATGCCCTCCCTTTGCACATAAGAGTTTGAGATTAATTATGCAGTCAAACAGACCTGTCTAGGCTGGGTCTTCTGAACTGCTCCTACGAAATGAGGTAAATTAATTACTAACTTATTCAACTCATTATTCAAGAATGAATAAGAGTCTGAGAGTAATCATATAGCTCAGATCTACACAGTGATCAAACCTACTACCAGTATATATTATTCTTGTAAATGTTTGGTCATATTTGACAGGAATTCTGGGAATTGTAGTCCCATCACAGAGAAGGTTGCTCTAGGCTAGACTATTTGCACAACCCATGGCATAGTTCATTCAATGTCCTGAGTTCACACTAAAACATAAACAAAACCATATGAGTTGTCTTTGTGCAACATTGCCTTGCGCCAGCAACAGCAATTGTAGGAAGTCAGAGTTCTTTATGATATAAATCTCACCACAGGGCAGGAATGCAAGAGCTCTGGAAAATAATACATGATTATCCAAAGTTCATATCTACAGAGGGCGGTAGAAAAAAATAATTGCTTGAACAATCCTAATTACATTGGTACATATTGGACCAATGCCAAATAAACCTAGTTTGCCTAATGTCCTATAGGTGCATTTTTCCCCAAAAGGCAACTGGATGTTCCTGGGTTTTTTCTTTGAAAATATTTTGGTTCTCATCCAAGAAGCTTCATCAGCTCAGAACTGAAGAAACATCTTGGATAAGAAGTGAAAATTTTCAAAGGAAAAAATCAAGAAAGTCCAGTTGCCGTTGGAAAATCATGATCTGGATGATTGAGAATACCCATAGATATTTTGCTTAATAGAATTTGGTATAAGCAGCACATTAACATGTTTATTTTATTTTACTTATTTATTAAATTTAAACATGTTTATTTACTTGTATTTATTTATTAAATGTATACGCTGCCCGGTAAAGCCACTTGGGCAACTTACAATTAAAATCATAAACATCAAAAACAATAAAAACATTAGAAGTAGAGACAAGTTCAGTTCAATGGGGGCATCTTCTCTTTTAGTCCACCAGCCATCTCCAACATGTGTCCCCATCAGGACTCCAACCCAACCAGAAGAACCTGGTTTTAATGCCTCTCCAGAGGGCCAAAGCGGGGAGCATACCTCATTTTAGGCAGCAAGATATTCCTAAAAGTGGGGTCCATGGCAGAAAAGGTGACCCTAGATTTCAGCAGTTGAAACTCTTGACTAATGGTGACATCAGCATGCCGTCTGCTGGATTAAGTGTAGTAGGCTGATATCATTGAGGTGTGTAATGCTAACATTGCTCAGTCACCAAAGGATTTATTTTGTTTGTTTTGTATGTAAACATTGCGACATGAAAATGGATATTAAATGAGTTAACATCATCTAAAATCTGACTTAAAAGAGCATTCCAAGCTGTAGATAATCACTTTGTACTACTAAGAGGTGGTTCAGCAAAGCTTCTGCTTAGAGAGTACATCTTGCAAATATACTAACAATCACAAGTACTCAAAGCACATCAAATTTAGAATGAGGGTTGGCTTCAACAAGAGATAATGGCAGTAGCTTGGTTGGGAAATCTTCATTATATGCAGTGAGAAGACATCTTATTTATTTACATAACTTAAATCTTGCTCAATTTGAAAGATTTATATCCCCTGCCCCATCTTAGCACACAGCTAAAATGTGGCTCAAACTACATGAAACTCATGTGCAAAAATTCTTGACTCTTCCTTTCGGAAGAAAGTAAATTTCTAATTTTAGGTGCTCTGTGTTTCAGGTATCTAGCACTAGTGAAACTCTTATCACCAAGGCAAGCTGGACAGTGGAAAAATTGGAAAGATGATGAGCATTTAAAGTTGCACGGTATTAGCACAATGGACTATTCCTGTGATGCCAAACCTGTGGCACACAGAGCCATTTCTCCAGGCATGCGAACCATCCTGTTCCTTTTCCAGGTTCCGGCACACTGGTCAGCTGGTCTTCATGCACGCGGGAGCACCAGAAACTGGAAGAGTAGCTGTGCGCACCGGGCTTCCAGTGTGCGCATGAATGCATGAAGACTGGCCAGTGCATATGCATGCACTGGAAACTGGAAGGTCATCTTCCCGGCACACACATGCACCCGGGTTGTGTGTGTGCTCTAACAGTTTCTGGCATGTGCTGTGTGCATGTTCCTGTTTTGGCACTCGGTGCCAAAAAGGTTCGCCAACACTGGTCTATTCCAAATGAACATGCTCATTCACATTTTGAAATAAAGGGTAGTCCCACCACTTAAGAGCTTTTTCAGCTGATTATGGCAAGTAATGACTTTGCAACTTCCCCAAAGGTGAAAAAATATTAAATCATGTGGTATAGGTACAATATGTCCGAAAATGAAGAAAGGAATTTTGCAGGAAGTAGTCTTAAGCGGTGGGAATAACTTTTGGAGGCCACTCCCAACTAGGGAAAGTCAATCTAGGTCATGCCACTAATGATTTCTTGTCCTGCTATACATAGATAGAATTAACTAGAACAAATCAATCTAGGACACGAACATGAGTTTCATGTTTGAGGCTTACAAGCATGTTTGAGCATGTTGTTGAGTAATCGTGTTGAATATTCCACTCAGCCAATCACGGTCGTTCCCAAGCATGATCCATTCCATTCTCTATTCGAGTTCTCTGCTTTTACACTGAAGTAAAATATGTACTCACTGATACCTAAATATGATTCAGACTTCATTAAATCATTTTTTTCCCATTTCACTGGTGCTTTTCTCTCCCAACTCCTCAGTAATTAGTGTACTTCGGCTAAAAGAGGGGATTCATTTTGTATTGGTAAGTTTTCCCGTATTTAATCAATACCGTTTAATCAATACAGAAATTTTACACCAAAACTTATTCTCAGTATTTTTAATCCAAGAATGCCTTGTAAACCAACTTTGTGTTGCCATTCAACTTATTAGGACGTATATACATTATATTGACACACACTTATTATATGTGCTCAGGCTATCACTATCTCTAATATTTTTTTCCCCTTTGTACAAAAGAAATGTATGCAAAGAGGCTAAATGTTCTCTTTCAGAGTTTATCTTTTGGACAGTCAGTATCATTATTTTGAAGGGTTTCTTTAACCCTTAACTACAGACCTTAGGTTACACTGACCCCAACAGTTTTCCAAAATGTTCAGAACACCCCTATTTTTAGAAATGGACCGTTTCAGTTGCGAATAGGATTTATAAAATCTGTTAATTTGATCAAGAAATGAAAATTGTAACTATACAAAGTAAATTTAACAACATATTCCACCTATTATTTTCATAGATTAAGAAAATTGTATGAGCGGTCATTATGACCTCATATCTGTAGTAGTATAGCCAAAATAGTACATTTGTGGTTAAGGGTTAAAAAATGTTTAAACCTTTTTTGCAAATTTCCTATAATAAATAACATGCTTCTAATGTTGGGAAAAGGAGACTTTGAACATGTTACACAATAAAAGTAATAATTGTAAAATTTGGTAGCCGTTGTATGTATATTCATGAAACAATCCTTCAGTGAGCTTGAAAAGAAACATTAAATACGTCTTTACATCTGCACTAGATTTAAAGCCCCCTGCCCTTGACTAATGATTAATAAGATAATTGCCAGGATAAATTTGTCTCAGGAAAGACTTCTACTTCTAGATAATCTTATTGACTTTTGGCCAGATGATCTAGAACAATCTTGTTGAACCCTAGACTATAATTTCTATAGTATTAGGTCCAAATAAGAGTCACATGGAGAACAGAGATTTCAAAAAATTAGTCATTCAAGACATGGCATGAGACCATCGGAACAGAGATGGAGAAGTCTGGATCAATTTATACCATTGTGAGATAGCACATTAGACAGAAGTTTCCAGTGACACTTACAACATGTGCTTCTATTGAGGCAATTTCTACATTTGACAATGAATCATCATGTTGAGAAATCAAGACATGAAAAATAAAGAGACATATGTATCACAGACAAGATTATTAATGGTTGTAAGCTGGTCAGATGACAGCTTGGAATTTATATGGATCAACACTATAGTAATAGATCTGGGTCTTCTGAAGGAGAAGTCAAAAAGGTGAGGAAGCGAAGCATGACAGTGCGGCTGAAGCCCCACCTCTGTGTACATGTGTGCCATCAAATGCATACAGATATGAGGAAAGTTGATAGCTGAGGAAGATCAACATGAAAACAATCACTTTTAAGACACTAAAATACATTATTTTTAGGGCTTGGTGTTTCATGGGACATGGAAGCTTACTGCAGTGGCTTGCCTGTGTGATGCCACCAATTAACAATCTGAAAATAATCATTTCTACTGTCAAACGGCTCTTCCTGATAAGAAGGGTTTTTTAAAAATTGGACCAGGCCTTCACTTTCAATTTGCTGAAGTTCATCTAGTCCAGCACTGCATTCAAGCAAATATTTAGGCACACAATAACCATTTTTGGTGGTTCCCCCCCCCCTAGTATCAGGAAATCAGACCTGGTTGTCAGCAACAAACAGGTGATCTAACTCAAATTCCCTCACAAACAACATGTACTATTCTGCTATAAAGCCACTGAAAGTTGCTTACTAATAATGTATTAAATTAGCAACTGTAAAATTTTAATTTTGGAAATTTTCAGAATTTTACTGAAAATCATGGGCAGAGTGTGGTGTTCATGCCCTTATTTAATTACAACACAGCTAAAGGGTGTGTGTATGTTCTTCCTTTTGTTTACATTAATCTCTCCAAAGGCCTACAGCCTCCTTTCCCACTCTTCAGTTCACTCCCCAAAAGAAGACACCTTGGGGGAATTACTTCCATTGTTTGTTTTAAGTTGCAAAAAATCCTTCTCTTGCTGAATTTGTGGAAAAGGAGGTCTAAACGTCTTCTTAAAACATAGAATGGAAATCGGTCTAACATCTCTTATTTTATGAACCATGAATAATTATGACAATGCTTTATCTTAAACTAATATCCACAACTCAGCAGGGGGAGGGAGAAATGGGCTAGAGACAAGAAGCAAAGTAACTATTGGATCTAATAGTGTGAAGCAACATGGTATAATGGATAAGGACTTGAATGGTTGGACTTGAACGGGGTGACTCCATTTCTAGTCACCCTCCTCCACAGAATCTTATTGACTTTTGGCCAGTCAGTCCCCTTCAATTCATTCTACGTTATAGGAGTGTTATTGTGGGGAAAGTATCTATCTATATGCTGTGAGCTGCTGAATGAAAGACAGGATATAAATTGAATAAATAAATAAATACTGTATTTCAAAATAATCATACCAAAGCAGACTTTTTCTGAAGATATGAAAATTAGGACTGCACTGGTTCTGTCCAGATTCAAGAGTTCTTAGAGCTGCAATATGCATTGGGATGTGGTATTTATTTCATTATTAAGATGTGTGTTCAGCAGGGGTGGGTTGCTGCCGATGTTACTGTTGGTTTGCTGTGCGCACGCTTTGCGTGCATGCGCATTTGCATATAAATTGTTCTGCGCATGCACAGAACATTAAAAAATGACTTTAAAAACATGCTGGCAACAACATGGGTGACCAGGGAACTGGTTCGGAGGTCTGGCCAGACTGCCGTCCCTACCAGTTCAGCGACCCAGTTGCAATTTCCACTACCGGTTCGCCCGAACTGGTGCGAAAATGTAGCAACCCACCTCTGATGTGCAGGTCTGTTGACTGGATAATGAGTACAAGTATAGGGATAAGGTATAATACCTTTTTTCTTCACAAATAATACCATTTTTAATACCCAAATGAAAACTGAAAACAATTTATTAAACTGGCATGTACACAAGAAAAAGGCCACACAACAATTTAATTAATAAAAACCTATTTAAGTAATTTCCCTACCATCAGTATAAAAGGCCCCTCTCACTAAAAAACAAACAAACAAAAAAAAACAAAACACAAAAAACCAATTACCGTATTTTTTGGAGTATAAGACGCACCAAGATTTTGAAGAGGCAAATTAAAAAAAAAGTTTTTGCACTCTGCAGACCTCCCAAAAACGGGCCGTTTTTCGTGAAAACAGGCCTGTTTTTTGTCAAAAAAGGAGCATGCTCAGCCTTTAGGCGGCTTCCAGAGTGCTCCTGGGGGCTGGGCAGGCAAAAATGAGCAAAAAATGGTCCGTTTTTCGCTCATTTCTGCCCTCCCCAACCCCCAGGAGCATTCTGGAAGCCTTCTAACAGCTATGCATGGCCATTTTGGTGAAGGGGGCAGGGTTTCGGGAGGCAAAAAATGCTGTATTCAGTGTATAAGATGCACCCAGATTTTCACTCTCTTTTTTGAGAGAAAAAGGTGCGTCTTATACTCCAAAAAATATGGTACCCATCCACCCACCCACACTCCCTAACTCACTTTAACTGAATCAAGACAGTGAGAATCTCCAACAACATGATTGTAACTCTCCATAACCGAACAAATAATTATCAGTTAAAAAGAGGCTTAGACCCATTGCAAAGGGCAATTCCTTTTTTGTTACTATCATTCATGTTATGTGCCCATCAGTGTTCAGAGCCACTCACTTCTTTTTATATGGGCTAGTTTTTATTCATGAAGTAGGTAACGCAAGAATCTTCTCAACAGGATACCTATTAAGCCTGTATAAGGAAGGAACTAATAATAGCAGGCAAAATGCATCACCTTCAGATTACAGGTTAGCGGTCATGCATTGTCCTTCTATCACTGTTCTACTTTAGAATGTATTCTCTTTTTAAGGAGTACTGCCACCTTCTCAATGTGGATGATTGTATCAAAATTCTCCCATTTTTAGATGCATTATATTATATATTTACTTTAAATCCAGATAGCATTATTTTGAGGGGGAGGGGGAATACTTCCCAAGTATAAAATCAAAATCATAGTGTAATAAGCAAAATCATATACAGCAGGAAATGGGAATTGGATGATTCAAAGAGCTATTATGATTGTAATAAAAAAATCCTTATAGATCTACTTGCTCACTCACCAAGAAGGATTTCTCATAGGCAGTGCAAATGAAGATGGATGAATTGGGATACCAGTCAAAACTATTCTTATCTCAGGCTCCATAATGATCTTCATAAAGACATAATTCAGATAATATATTCCTTAAGTAGAACATAGCTGAAGAAAGGAGAAATGAAACTAGACTAATGTGACTGGCTGTGTTATGTAATGCAACTACACTCCAATTCATCACATGCACTGAATCTTGGTTAAATGAGCTGCTCTAGCAGAAAGCTATCGTAAGAAGCTTTTAGATAACTTCAGTCCATTCCATTCTTTTAGTGACTGACAACCCTGTATATGAAAGACATGAAACTGGGGATTTTTTTTAAGATCAACTAAGATTTGTACTACATCACAAGGGCAAAATTGTAATGAAGTGAGATTAAGATGATAACTGGAACTTCAAGCAGAACCACTTTACATAACCGGTTTGCTACATGAATTGCCTTAATCTACTGTCATATTAGCAATCCCATAGCATTTCAAAGATACAAATTGTGCTTAAGGAAACAAAGAAGAATCAAGACTGCTGCTGTTATAGAGGAAGAAATGTGAACCCTGGGGAAAGGAAAAATTTCCAAACAAACTGGAATGCCTTTGACATAGGTCCTTGACTGATATATGAGAGCTAAAAACGGGAGTATGCTGTCCGTGGCTGTGGTTGCAGCTGCTGTGGTTGTTGAGACAGCTGCTGCCCCTGCTGTTGCTGAAGCCGAATCTGCTGGGAGTATGGATCTTCAAGAGACTTAATCAATAGTGTGGTTTTTGGCCCTGTCTTCCATATAATGCCATTGAGATCTCGAACTGAGGACTCCACTGTGATACTATGGGTGCCAACAACAATGAAGTTCAAGAGAAATTGTGTGCTGAAGTAATCATTGTGAGGCTCCACCATTTGTTCCATCTCATTAGTTAGGTTGTCAATGGGTATCTGTAGAAGAAAACAAGCACTAGGCAACCAAGTATTTAAAGAACAGTTGAGAATTTCATTTTAGTTACAAATAGAGACTATGTTTTTGGAAAACACTATTAACCAGAAATGACTCAAATAAGCAACAAATGCTCCCTATATTCATTTAGCATATCTAAATAAAATATATGAAGTTATTTGTCTATATTTTTTAAGTTACAGTATTTCAAATCACTGAGCTATTCCTACGTCTTCTTTCCCACCCCTGAGGAATAGTTCTCTTTCACTTGACTAGATTTGTTTCTTGTTGTCAGACAGCTGCACATTTTTAAGCTTGTTGGAATAGTAGCAACTATTATCGATTGGTGTTCCTGTCAATGGAGCAAGTGAAGACAAGGATTATCTTCCCAGGGATGTGATGCTCATCATGGGGATATGAATTTAGCACCACGATCAGCATCTTATTCAAGTGTCTCATTTTCAAAGGAAGCAGAATCATCACAGAAACTTGCACTCATGTTAAAAGACAAGAACATATTTGAAGTGTAAAAAATTCTTGCTGTCTAGTGGAGTGAAATTCTGTTCTAATTGTGCATGGGTTTCAGGAAGCAGAAATGTTGACAGTTCATGCTGTCATGCTCTTTTTTTTACCTTGTATTCTTGTCCAGGTTTGCTCTGCAGGGTTGATGACACATTTAGACAGATGGATTGAATCTTTCGAAAAAGGCCTGGTTTGGAACCATGCTGGACTACTCCCTCTATTTTTAATGCCAGTTGCTGGTTATTTTGAACCACAATGGGCTCAGCAGGGTTACGTGGAGAGGGTGACAGGGCAAGCTGAAATAGACAATGTTTATTATTTATTAATTGATGTTTTTCAGAAGAAAAGAAAACATATAATACTACCATAAATTAATTAGAACAAGATGCAAGTGGAAGAGAAGAAAGTAAGCACAGTACTGCAAAAAGTATTGGTCAAGAGAAGGACATTAGGGACCCATTCTATTATCAGTGCATTTACTATGTGAGTAATGCCCTATTTAAAAGAAGCAGGAGATTCCAATTTGTAAAAACCTCGCCCGAATTTTCATTAGTGTCAGATCTGCCATTACATAACTTCAGCTCTGCTTCACTTTGATGACAGCCAGCCATAAACTATGGGGAGGAAGGGTAGAGGGATGGGGGGCAGGGGGCAAATGACAGGAACCAGAAGTGCCAACCAGAGATAATGGTTGAATGATCCAAGGACACAAGCATGAAAACAGAATGCAAAAGTCCATCAAAGAGGCACCAAACTTTAGAACTGTTACCAAAAGAACTAATTTGAACCTCAGTGGACACCAACATGACGACCAGGTGGGAGGGCCTGGGAGAAGGGAAAAATATCGGGTTTATGCAGGAAATCTCAGATCTGACTTTGCTTTGGCTGTAATCACTTGGCATTAGTAAAGTTATACCTTTCACTACAAATGGAGTTCTTTCCTAAATGCCCTAGCTGGAACAGGTCTGACATTTAACCAGAATTTCAATAAATCTCTCTATTTCTCTGAATATTATCTCAGCCCACACGGATATGGGAAATAATGAGATCTGTAATCTAGCATGGCTGAGAGTGCTGAGTTGTAGAGATTGCAATATTTCACATCACAGCTTCCAAAATTATACAATCTATTTCATGAATATTTTGTTGTATGTCTATTCGGAACCATTGTTTATATAGAAAATGGACTCCCATATGAAATAGAAAAGTATCTAGGACATTCAGCTTAGGTGAGATAGGGAAGAGAAGGACCCTTCAATTAAATTTAACATTCTCCCCACCCTGATTTTGCCAATTTAAAAAATATTTTTGTAGAAAGTGAGAATTTTGAGAAATGTATATAAAGCAAAGAGATTTAAATTTCTGTTTCCGTAAGTAAAGTATATACTTATATCTTGCCTAAATTTTTTACAGCTCAAAGAAGCATACCTAATGTTCTGGCCTTCTCTTTTTACCACAAAAACAATCCTATAAGATGGGTTGGACTGAGACAAGAGTGACCAGGCCAAAATCACTCAGCCATCTTTCATACCTAAGGAACAACTAGAACTCATGACTCCATCTTGATTACCACTCTCCCCTTTTTTGAGGAAGAGAACATATAATCTTAAGACAGATAAGCAACACAAACCTGTCCATTTCTGTGCAGTGAGCAAAACAGAATGAAGTAAATCAATTGCCTTCTTCAATTTCAAGTTCCCTTTAAAAACTTAGCAATGCTTTATGACATTGACATGGAAATCGCATGTGAATAGATTCTTTCCATTGTATATTAGTGTTGAATCATTTAAAAGCCCAGCACTACAAAAATGGTCAACTGATGGACCTCTTGTCACCTAATCTGCATCGAATAGGCCTTCATGTGTGTGACCTGTGCATATTTGAAGCTTTAAATATTAAGTGCAGCATCATGGAATAAAGCAGGGAGGCCTCCAGTCTACTACTACTATGCTATACTACTTACTATAAAAAGTGCCTCAAGGATCTCAACTGAAGGAAATACCTGTGCTCTTAAACATGACTCTTACAGCATTGTACACAGTTTTAAGTAAGCTTCCTCAGTTGTCAAAAGCCCTTAAGTTTTGATTCCGATAATCTTAAGTAGACACACTCCAAGCAAATTTAAACAGACATGAATTTAACTGTTATTGACATAATCAACAAATTACTTGAAAGAGACCTCAAGATTTCCTTACTTTCTGCAAACAGTAACTTTTGTGCTTGCAACTGTGCTCTGGAATTATTTTCATGAGAGATTTATCAGCTAAACCTTTGAGCAAGATGCAGCAGGGTGGGAAGAGCTATCCATTTGAGGGAATCGATTTAAGGAAAATTCTGAATTTTTGAGCACACTACTGAATTAATTTGTTTTGCATAATCTTTTCCGCTTATGCATTGATTTATTTTAATTTTGGTTCTTTTTACAGTACTGAAATATTTATGCCTAACTATCATGCTATTGCCTTTCAGGGGAAGCAACATAATGCAAACACATAAAATGAATAGGAAGTCAAAACCAATAAATAAATAAAGGGATAAAGAAAAAGAAATGGAAACCTGACTAAAATTAGAGCACATAAATACTACTCACTTTACCTCTCTATTATTTTCTATTATTGCAAATCTTCATTATTTCTACCACATCCATAAACTGTTTCATAAATCTCATCAATTCTATCCAACTTTCTCAATCCTCCTTTTTCTCTTAAACCATACAATTTTCCTTCATGTTAATTCCTTTGTAAATTGATCTTGTTCATTCTCTCTATATAACCATAGCAAATCAATTTGCTATTTTCATATTGGTCACTTGCTTTTATATTCCAGTTATATTCATTCCTCACATTCTTGACCTTATCTCTATTTTACCATATATATTTCCAAGTAACTCACTCTAATGCATTCAACTTTTTTGTAAGCTTCAAATAAATACAAACATAAGAGAATATGTCTTTTGCCTCCCAAAATAATTGACCACCCAACCTTATTCTCCACTTTGATTAATAGAAGTATGCAGATGTTTTATGTACCATCTGCTATGAGCCAGGAAGTTAGCCTAGAACCTTCTACATTTTGCCATTTACTACTGAGTTTATCTACTGCATAAATTAAAGCAGTATGTAAAATGTATTGCAAGTATTCCAAAACCAAACACTACACCAATTGTTTACAAATACTTTTATGGGCATGGAAGATATTTCTTAGATCTGCTTGTTGTGAAAAAAATTGAATTCATGGATAGTTGCTTTTAAAAACATCACTAAAACATTCCTAAAGTCTCATCCTCTGTGCACACCAATCCATATGCCCATGACCTATTTATTGAAACTGTAGCAGAGCACAACATGAAATATTTCTTTGGGAAGGCAAATAGTCTTGCTCTTGGGTCTGCTGGCTGCTCATTTTCCTTAACCATTCTAATGAGACCTGTACCTTGACACATTTTTCTCTCTACATATGCAAGCATCAGAGGTACCACAATATCTAGAAAGAGGACTGAAGTGTAGCATTTAAACTGGATGTTAGCATTTACTTATTTACTAGCAGACCTTTTATTTAGGAGAAAGATTGCACTATTTTCTCAATAGAAATAACATACAAAAATCATATCACAGAGCACTATTTCACTGTATAATCTTGATAAAATACAGCATGGAAAGTAAGCAGAGCATGACTTCAGGAATTCTTTCCAAACCTTTGTCACGGTGACCATGTTTGTGTTTTATGTGTGCCCCGGGAGGCAAGGGCTGCATACTGCATACGCTGTGCTCTGGATCATATGATCCAAATAGAGGAGATGCTGCTTAAAACAGAGCAGCTGCCAAGATTCCACATTGCTAGCCAACTGTTCCTTCCACAAGACTGCACTGTGGGAATTTTTCAACATTTTTTCCTTGCAGCCCCTGGCCTGATCTGGCCCCATTTACAGTATCAATCATGCTTTTGCCAGCTTCTCTCCCATACCCATTTGGCCCTCTTTGGTTCAATTTTCAAAGAGGTATTTGGTTGACAGACAGAGCTCTAACCCCAGATACTTTCTGTGCAATCTCATGTTGGATTGAGGAAAAAAATTAATACATAAATATTTCTTTTGCATGTCTACATCAAACATTTTTCATAGGGAAAGATATGCTCTCTCTGTGATGTAATACAAGGTGACTAAGGTCTCTACCGAACGTGGAAAACAAGCATGCATTGACATTAGACAGTAATTGGAAAACATTTTTGGCTATATTGTATCCAGGCGCTCTCCATTAATGAATGATTGCCTTTAATGTATGATCCATTTATAGAGAACATATTTGTCTAGTAGCATGATTATTTTATAAGCAGGATATATGGTTAATAGACTAGAGGCATCTGACGCCATCTTATACCAAATGGATAATCAATAAAGCAACCATGAAGCAGCAAAATAAAGCAGTAAAAGAGACCACAAGAATTTAAAAGATCAACACAAACTATTGGAAACCGTCAAGCTTGCAAGCAGAAATCAAAATCATTGTGCCAGAAACTGGGTGCTCAAGGGGAAGGAAAGAAGGAAGGAAGGAAGGAAGGAAGGAAGGAAGGAAGGAAGGAAGGAAGGAAGGAAGGAAGGAAGGACATGATCCAACATCCAATATTAATTCTGTGATTCTTAATTATATAGCAGTCACTACTATGTTCCATCATTTTTTCTGTGGGTCTACTTTCTACTCCATCTCCTTCCTTCACCATAGTTTTCCTGCCATCATCAGCTTGGGATGACAAAAACCCAGATAAAACCAATATAATTTTCCAGTTTGGAGGAAGCAGAAGCACAACCCTACTAATGTCTCACTTTCTCTCTGTTCGGCAGTGAGACTGATTAGCCTTCTGAAATGGTTTTCTGTTAAAAACTGCTACTTATTCTGTGAATATTATATGTGTGAATATTATATTTTACATAGGCTTCATTCAGTCTTTCTCATTATTACCAGAGGTTAAAAAAAAAGTAGGGCAACCCCTCCAATTAAAAAACAAAAAACAAATCAGAGAGGTGACCTAGACCTGAGATACTCATTCAAGCTAAAGAAACCAAATTGCAAAGTGCTACATTACTCTATTTATGTAAGATAGTTTTATCTTGTTTTATTTTGCCATATATAGTTTTTCAAATAAAAAAATACGATAAAATGCATTAGCCAGCTAACAGAAGCAGCAAAACAAAAACATCCCCAACATCAATACATTAAAAAGCACTACTTGTTTTAAAAGAAATATCTTTATTTGCTAGAAAATGTCTATGTCCATTAAGCCACAAGGCAACAATGAATTGTAACTGAGGATCTTCATAAAACTATCTCATAACCCAAAACAGAACACACACTGATTTAATATTATTTTTTAAATCAAAACTTTATTTCAGATATGAATTCTAGTTTAAATATTTCATTAAATGTCTAATCTAACATCTTTCGTAAATCAGAGCTTAGGCAGCAATTGGTTGTCCCCACCTCATTCCAATCACTTCTGCCAGCCTGCTTGTCTAGGAGTTATAAATAACATTTCTTCTCCCAAACTGCAATTATAACTAAACGCAAATATAGCTTACCTTAATGCTAGTTGATTGTAGCTTCTGAAAAAAATACCTCTGAAATGACAAGGGGACCTTCAGCAAGGCAATGACTGCACTGCATAAACAAGCGGTATGCTAGAACAAAAGAATGGCAAGTCTGATCATAATTATTTGTTTTACAAAAGGAATATGAAATATCATGAACAAACTCTGGGCATTAATACTTAGTTCCTGGTGCTTAGGAAGCCAAGACACAACATACTATTGATTCAAAAAGCTCCAGAGATAGGAAACTGGAGATAGAAGAAATCTGGAAGAAAATGTGCAAATCCTAAGAATACCCTTGTCTCTGACACTGAACTGGGCATACAAGAGAATATCTGATGTTGACAGTCAGCATCAATTTGGTGCTTATCTTGACTTATTCTAATAATCCTCCAATTAGCAAAACTATTTCCTTGCTTGGCTGGAAGATTATAGAAACTGAGGTCTGAAGCATGCCAGCAAAGGTTGCATTACAGTCAACAAAAGTGGCCAGCAAGATATGGACCTGGAACGGAGACCAACCTTGTTGGGTCAGATCAAAAGTCTAACTAATCCAGTATCCTGTTTGGTTAATCTGTTTGCCTTTAGGAATTATGCAAACAAATACTCAGGTAATTGTCCTCCTTCCAGCTGTTCAGGTGTTACTGTAATTGCAGTTTTTCTTTAGAAGTCTATGCTTTTTTCATGAACATAAAAATTCAAATCTATATGCACAATAGGCAAAAAAAATATCTCCAAATATATGCTGTCTTTTCAAGGGATTACATAAAAATGGCTTTAAGAACATCTAAAACCTTGATTTTGTTCCAAGTACGGAAAATAGAGTAAACTCAATGCAACATTGATTATTTGCCACTTCGTTTTTGGAACAAGTATAAATGGGACTAGTATTCATAGACGACTTAGCCAATAAAAGAAATACTAGATTGGTTAAAAGCTGTGCTGAAACTCAATCAGTATTACTGAATAAAGCAAAGATAGAACAATTATATAAGGTCTCTGGCATGTCTCTACAACTAAACCTTTTACACAATGCCTATCATAGCATGAGAGCTTGAAGTATATTTTTAAAATGCAAGTTCTGGAAAATGAAATAAAATTAGGCAGAAAAGAGTAGTAGTTTCACATACTGATGTAATGTAAATATGTAAATACGGTACACATAAAAAACCATGTTTAGCTTTTCAGTTTGAGGATTCAGTTCCTTTATCTGAGGCCAAAAGCTGGAGTTTCCATATAATAAATGATAATACTTGCCATGTAGGATACTGGGGCATATTTTTGGTTCAGGGCTTCCACTTCTTCCAACACATGGCCAAACACAGACATCATTCTCCTTTCATATTCACTTGCAGCATGGGCCACTCCAGTAGAACCATATTCCTGAAAGCTGTTTAAAAAGGTAGCTATTCAAACTGTATTTATTTTATCTTTCTTGCAGAGCACTTTGTGTACAGACAGACTTTGACTTACAGCAGTTCATTTAGTAATTGTTCAAAGTTACAGCAGCAGAGTGACTTATGACTATTTTTCACACTTACGACCACTGCAGCATCCCCATGGTCACATTATCAAAATAAAGACGCTTGGCAACTGGCAGGTATTTATGACTGTTGCAGTGTCCCAGAGTCATGTGATCACTTTTTGCAACCTTCCGACAAGCAGTCAGGGGAAGCCAGATTCACTTAACAACCACAGTGATCCACTTAACAGCTGTGGCAAGAAAAGTCATGCAAAGGGATAAGTTCACTTAAGACGTGTCTCACTTAGCAACAGAAATTGTAGCTCAATTGGGGTTGTAAGTTGAGGACTACCTATATTTATACATATTTGAAGCATCTAGTTGAAAAGGTTAACAGAATAAGGAATATCAATTA
The DNA here is from genome assembly GCF_051295495.1 of Thamnophis sirtalis. Lineage (NCBI taxonomy): Eukaryota > Metazoa > Chordata > Lepidosauria > Squamata > Natricidae > Thamnophis > Thamnophis sirtalis. The sequence continues at coordinate 45,015,578 of NW_028261386.1, forward strand.
TATTACTTATGCAAAATTAAACACAGAAAACACAATATACCAAGTAATATTCCTGGATAGTTTCTTGTATTCTCTTCAATACTGGAGCCATTATGTTGCTTAAATCTTCATAATAGTTTTCTTTTTCATAGTTAACATTTCATTTTCCTGAACATTTAAAATTCTCCAAACCATCTGGGGTATATCTCCAAGTCTAGCCTTTTAAATAATGAATTGAATAAGTGGTGACTGCTCTCAAATCACCCAGATTTTAGGCTGAGCACTAGATTTACATGGATTGATGATGAAGTCTAACAGGACTAAATCAGGGCTGAATGCAATGTCTCAAATGTTCCAAAACCTTTTCTAATATTGCACAGGAAATACGCAAATGCAGGAAATAATGGGAAAAGCACTTCCTGAACCAGGACATTAGAGCCATGTTTCTCAACCCTGACAAATTTAACATATGTGGGGTTCAGTTCCCAGAATTCCCCAGTTGCTAAAGTTGAGAAACACTAAACTAGAGCTAGTTTGCTCTTTAGATTCAAACTGAAAAATTGCTTCTATATGTATGAACTTTGGAAAACATAAGGCCCATGTCCACTCCAAAGCATCTATGCGGCTTTAGATCAAAGTACAGCACATCCCCAGAAGAAATATTCATGTAAGATAGCTGTTTTCCATAAGTGTACTTGAGGACCCAGATTGTAGGGGACAATATGCTGACATTCATTAACCACTCAGTGTGCTGTAAAATACTGTGTAGCTGTATATAAGTCTAAGTGCTATTGCTACATTGCTTTCATAAAGAGTTCAAGAAGCAGCTGTTGAATGCTTTTTTACAGAAACTTTGTATAGCTTTTATTTTATAACAGAACTGCTCAGATGAGCTTTCCCCAACCTGCTTCTTCCAGATAGGCTGGACTTTAGCTCCCACAATATCCAGCCAACATATGGCAGGAACATGAATATTAATGAAAAGATTAGGAAATAAAAGAAAGACAAAAGGCAATTAGGTATACCTTGCAGATTCAGGATCTAAGATCAGAGCTTCAATTGCATGTGATATTAATAAGCAACTCTGCTGCTGCCTGAAGTAATGTTAAAGAATATTAACAAAGAAAAGTTACGACATACATTTTATATTATCTTACCTAGAAAAGGATTTGAATAGTGATGGGAAACTGGCATTTGTTACTCATGCATGATGTATCCTATAGCATTGAAAAGTCAGTCTATTTATTTGAATGAGACACAAGTATTCTTATAACCTGGGGGCATTTTTCTCTTTTAACAGTGCTACAAAACCTCAGAAGAAGTTAGCAGTTGGTGATACAAGACATAAAAGGTCTGAATGAACAGTTCACAGGATATGGCTAGCAGCCCAGGGCAGACATATGTGCAAGCAAAAAGAGATCTATGCACAGTTGGAAGTTCATTTGTAGCAGCAGTTCCCATTGCCAAAAGAATAAATGAAGCAAATACGAGTCTTAAATAACAAAGTGGAAGAAATGGGAGAATCCTGCTTTCCCAAAGCAAAATTAAACATATAATACTGCCTTTAACAAAAATAATTTTACACTATTTCCTCTTGGGTTAACAGAAAGCATATTTTGCATATACAAAATTGCCTTCTCAATTATTTGCACATGTAGCTAGAGGAAAAAGAAACAAATCTCAGAACTAGGAAAGAAATATCTGGGCTTGTGATGTAGGGTAGAGACAAAATGGGGGAAAAAAACCCTTCAGAATAGTTCTACTTCAGATATTACAATTCTGAGTCTTCCATGTTTTGACTGAATCACATTCAAAACACTATTGAATATTCTTGAATAAGGTACAATGGGGAGCTCCCTCGTGCTTTCTTACTTTTTGTCCTGGGGCTACAACAGTACTGGTAGCTATGCTATGCTGTCTATCAACTTATGCGCAGAAAAACTACTTAGAAGGTGACTTTCTAAAATAACTTCAACATTTTAAAAATATATCCAGTCAAACAATGACAACTTTTTCAGATCCTCATGCAACTGAGCAAGGAAATGAAGCAAGCAACAATAATGGATTCACCTTAACACAACTGCAATTTGCCAGTAACCTGTGCTCCACAACACAGCAACAGCAGCTCTGTTAATGGGTAATCCCAAGGCCCAATTTTTCATTTGGTAACTCATCAACAAAACCCCCAACAAATAAATGAAGAAAACATGGTGGTTTTTATATTTGGCGATTGGAAGAAACCGTATGTACACTGTTTGAAGTTCATGTACAAAATACATTTTTGTATCCAGCAACTTATCTCAAAAAGAAAGCATGATTCACAGAGAAGATATAGCAAAAGCAGTGTGGCATTACTATCTGTAAACTATTAACTTTCTAATATCAGTAATGGAATTTATGTCTCAAGTTTTAATGGCTTTTGTACTCTCCAACCTTTGGAGAAATGAGAACAACAATATGGAATGGAATGTCTTGTTTTGCTCCCAGCTCAGAACACAGCTCTGAAGTACAGAGTATTTTGTCCCAAAAATACTTTTTTCAAGAGGGAACTGGATTTTTTGGTTTTTCTTTGAAGATATTTTGGGAGAGCTGAAGAAGCTTCTTGGATGAGAAGCGAAACATCTTCAAAGAAAAACCAAAAAGTTCAGTTGCCTTTTGAAAAAAGAACCTTTGGGACAACCATGACCTGGATGACTCAGAATCTTCACAGAAACAGAGTATTAGTTCTGGGGCAAAGAAGACACTTGATTTGGCAATCTTACTTGTGATAATCAAATACAGTCACTAATAGTAAGAAAATATGGGATGGGCTATATCAAATGGAACAGAGCTTAAATTTTAAATTAAATTAAAAGATGTACTTTCAGTGATGAATTCTGGCAGACTAACCATAATGATGGTCTGTTTTTAACTTTAAAAATGAATTGGCATATGCAAACTGTAAGTATCTAAGAATTGCCTGCATAAATTTACTTTTCCCTAGCTCCCATAATAGGTTCAAGGGAGCCTCTTTGGGGGGAAAACACCCAAGCTCTGGTTGTTTAAGAAACAAGATAACCAAATTCAAACAAGAATGACTGCCATATATACAATACATTATAAGGCAAGGCAAGGCAAATCCAAGCCCTTACAGTAGGGTTTTAAGGGGTTAAATGTTTATAAAGGTTTTAAATTGATCAGGGTACAGTGAAGATTAAGTTTTAAGTATAGTGAAGTTAAGACACCAAATACCTGTCTACATTTTTCAAGCATCTCTGTTCTTTTCTTTTAGTATTCATAAATAACAATACAATAGAGCAGTGGTCCCCAACCTCCGGTCCGCGGACCGGTGCCGGGCCGTGGAGTACCTGGCACCGGGCCGCACAGCGGCCCGGGGCCATGATCGCTGCAGCGGCCGGGGGCCATGATCGCTGCAGCGGCCGGGGGCCATGATCGCTGCAGCGGCCGGGGGCCATGATCGCTGCAGCGCAAAGGCTCCTGGGCCGTGCGCAAAAGCTCCTGGACCGTGCGCAAAGGCTCCAGGGAAGAGAGCTCCGTGCGCCCCTGCGCGCGCTCAGCGGGCCACGGTAAAATTATCAAAGGCTGACTGGTCCGCGGCGATAAAAAGGTTGGGGACCACTGCAATAGAGGCTCTTGTATTAAATGCCAAGATTTAATTTTTTTTCATACTATAAGAAGCAGGATACAGTTCCACATTTCTCAGAGTTTCAGAGTCTGCATCAAAAGAAGACTGATAGAGATCGCTGTATCTTGCTGCAAGGTTTCTGAATTCTTCCATGGAGAGTTTCATCTGCAATAGTACAAAGTATAGGCAAAACAGAAAAAGAAGCACAAAAAAAGGCACTGGCCATGATTGAACATAATACATACAGAATTCAATTAAGAGGCTTATATTATATTGGCCTGACCATTTTCTATTGCTTATTTTCACTTCAATTATCATACATCCTTACACCGTCCACTTATTCTTAGATCAAAGGAAAGTTTCTGCTGCAGAGACTCCTAAACGCTATCCTAAAATTCTTTTGGCACTTGGCTCTAGTTGTCTCTTATAGATCCCTATAAAATGAAGCAAGATGAGATTATTGGCAGCAGGATCAGACTCAAATCTCAATTCATGCTTCTTTGTAGACTCTTTGTAGACTTTACTTCAGCATTCAATACTATTGGACATTCTTCTAACTAAACTAAATCAGCTAGCGGTACCTGAACACACTTGTAAGTGAATCACAAGCTTCCTAACAGGACGCTGCAGGTGAAACTAGGCAAAATCACATCAGATACCTGTACAATTAGCAAGGACCCCCCCCCCAGGGCTGTGTGCTCTCTCCAGTTCTCTTCTCTCTATATACCAATGACTACATCACAAACAATCCATCTGTTAAACTACTGAAGTTTTCAGATGATGCAACAGTGATTGGTCTCATTCAAGACAATGATGAAACTGCATACAGATTGAAGATTGAACAACTAACCTTGTGGTGCGACTGGAACAATCTGGAACTGAACACACTTGAAACCGTAGAAATGGTGGTAGACTTTAGGAGAAACCCTACCATACTACCACCTCTTACAATACTAGACAACACAGTATCAACAGTAGAGACCTTCAAATTTCTAAGTTCTATCATATCTCAAGATCTAAAATGGACACCTAACATCAAAAACATAATCAAAAAAGCACAACAAAGAATGTTCTTTCTGCACCAACTCAGGAAGTTCAAACTGTCCAAGGATCTGTTGATACAGTTCATCAGAGGAATTACTGAGTCTGTCATCTGCACCTCTAAAACTGTCTGGTTTGGTTTTGTGACCCGAGACAGACACACACTTCAGAGGATAAGCAGAACTGCAGAAAAAAAATTACTGCCAATCTGCCTTCCATTGAGGACTGCATGAGTGCATGAGTCAAAAAGAGGGCCATGAAAATATTTACAGACCCCTCACATCCTGGACTTAAATTGTTTCAACTCCTACTCTCAAAACGATGCTAAAGGACACTGCACACCAAAACAACTAGACACAAGAACAGTTTTTCCCCGCACGCCATCACTCTGCTAAACAAATAATTTCCTCACCCCTGTCAAATCATTCACTATGACTGCAGGACTGTAACTTTGTTGCTTGTATCCTTACGATTTATATTGATTGTTTCCTGATTGCTTATTTGTACCCTATGACTATCATTAAGTGTTGTACCTTATGATTCTTGACCAATGTATATTGTCTTTTTATGTACACTGAGCATATGCACCAAAGGCAAATTCCTTGTGTGTCCAATCACATTTGGCCAATAAAGAATTCTATTCTATTCTATTCTATTCCATTCCATTCTTCCTGTAGCTGAAAGTACCTTACTTTGCTGAAAGTAGTATTTGCCTTGTCCCTTTGTTCTGCTATTAGCTTGTATATATATTCTCTTTGCTACAGACCCCACATGTTGCTTTCCTATTTCACATGTCTCCAGCGGTGGGATTCAACCCACTTAACAACCAGTTCGCTGAAAATGTGAGTGCACACTCATGCTTCCGCCATGCGGTAAGGGTCAACCGAGCAGCCTTTCGGGGCCTGCTCTGCTCCATCTCTGCTCTCCAGGCAGCAGCTGCTTCTCTCCGCTGCTGCTCTTGCAGGAGAAAGGGCATCTCTTGTGCAATTTAGCAGCTGTGAGACACCGCCTAAGTCCCATTCGGAAAGCACACAGCACAGAGAAGCAGCAGCCATGTTGAACGCTGCTTCTCTGTGCTGTGCGCTTTCCGGATGGGAGACTTAGAGGAACAGGGTGGCTCACAGCTGCTAAATTTCACAAGAGATGCTCTCTGTCCCAAGAAGAGCAACAGCAGAGAGAAGCAGCTGCTGACCCAGAGACCACATGGAGCATCTCCGCGAGCAACCAAGCCTTGGCAAGGGACAGCTGTTTCAATGCCCTAATGTTTCAGTGATATGTTTATATACTGTATATGTAAAATGGTATTATTAGGGATATTGCAGGGATCTAATGTCTTTGAACATAAAATAGTTATTGATTTAAAATATCAGTATACCACTTTTCAATAAATTCCAAAACAGTTTAATAATTTTCTATATATAACTTATGATTCCATGCAATTTCAAAACAAACAATTAAAGAAAATTAGATTACACAACTGAAAACAAAATTAGATGACAAAACTATAAAGTCTTGGAGTGTTTTAAGAAATTAACTGCCAAAGACATCCTGAAATGGCTAGCATTAACTTGCCTTCTACATAAAAATGCACAAAGGGGGAAGAAATATTTTATGGGAATTCTTCAAATGTTAGACCTGTAGTTGACAAGATCATGCTTTTTATTGATGTCATTCCAATTTCCATTTAAAGGGGAATATCCAGCAGGATTTCATTAAACAGATGTTTAAGTGGTGATGGAAGTAAAATCTAGTCTGAAACAATAATGCCTAAATAAAGATGTGACAGCCCTTGTCCACACACTGCAAGAAATGTGCCGCAGAAAACAACCATCAGTTTTTTGCTCTCAAAAGCGTTGGGTATAGAATATTGACCATAAGTTATAAGAAGGCAGATCTCAGTTGACATTAAAATTTGCAAACAACAGGGATTTTATTACAGAGCTACTATAACTCTTAGGGAGCATCTGTCTTAGATTCCCTTTTTCAGGATTGATTTCTACGACTGAAGAGCAGGTGATGAAGACTCAGGCTCAATGAGTGGTGAAACTGTAAGTTACAGATTTGGAGAATGCCACTGTGTGAAAGACCGTATGGCGCTAGAGATGGATTGGAAAAGTGATAGGCTTTTATCCCTATTTTTCATTTTGCCTTGGTTAGAATGAGGCAAAGCAGGCCTCACAGAACATCTTGAATCCTTAATGCGTCACTTCCCCAGTACCAATAATGACAGCAGAGAGACTTAACAACTCTCTGTAGGCAGTGGAACATTTATTTATTATTAGAGTGGTGCATATAGCTACCCATCTTATAAATGTAACTCCTGATTGATATCTTAAAAAGATATGGAAGCCACCATATAATTTGTACGGCACTGTTAGGAATATAATCTAATGGATGAGTTGGCAATATATAAATCATGTAACAATGCTATACCTGTTTCTTTAATCATACTGTAAAATGTGATTGGTTGCTGTTTTCCTCAATCGGCCATAAGAGGGAGCCAGAATGACTGTTAGCTCTCTCTGTTGTTAGATGCTGGGCTGATCTGATCTGAGTGCCATGAGCTATTGTAAATTTTGCAACTGCTAGCAAACTTTGAGTTCTGAACTGATTATATGATACTGGACTATGTTATTTGAATTATCCCTTAACTGAAAGACATTGATAACTGACTGTCTTATCCGTGTATGACTTGAACTGTTTGGTGGACTCTGATACCTTTATTTCCACGAAAGTAAAAGCCTATTTAGACTGCAGTGTCTCTGTATGCTGGTGTGTGTATTCTCCAACACAACTCTCACAACGCTTCGCTGAACGTACTCGCTCTCCCAATGGGGAGCTTACCTAACAGGCATGATAGGAAGCTTGGAGAAAGATAAGGAAGTTATAACAGTTTTGATTCTGCTTTGATTAAGGCTTGCTTCAACCTGGTGGCTCACAAATTAAATAAACAATTACGACAAGCTTTTCAGTAAACAAGTAGCAATGGTTAGTATAGTACTTTCAGCAAAGAAGAACACTGTTAGCATACACTATAGGAAGAAAATTTGTTCCTATAATTCTACTGCTTGTGAAAGGGACTCTTGGAGCCAAAGGGCCAAAGATGCCCTCATGCCCTCGTCACCTCAAGGCTCGACTACTGCAACACACTCTACATGGGGCTGCCCTTGAAGAGTGTTCGGAGACTGCAGTTGGTCCAGAATGCAGCCGCACGAGCAATATCAGGGGTACCCCGGTACACCCGTGTTACACCTATCCTCCATGAGCTGCACTGACTCCCTATTAGTCTCCGGACGCGCTACAAAGTGCTGGTAATTACCTTTAAAGCCCACATGGCACTGAACCTGGATATCTGAGAGACCGTCTCCTGCTACACACCTCCCAACGTCCGATAAGAACTCACAGGTTAGGCCTCCTCCGGTGCCGTCTACCGGACAATGCCGGCTGGCGACCACTTGGGGGAGAGCCTTTTCTGTTGCTGCTCCGGCTCTGTGGAACGAGTTACCAACAGAGATCCGGACCCTCCCCACCCTTGCAGCTTTCCAAACAGCCACCAAAACCTGGCTGTTCCGGCAGGCCTGGGGTTGCTGACTCAAATCAGGTCAACCCCCAATTAAACCGGATGTATGTTGTGTTTTTAAAATGTTTGCATTGTTTTATGTTCTCCCCCTGTATGTTATTTTATTTTATTCGTACTTGTAAGCCGCCCTGAGTCCCCCCCGGGATTGGGCGGCATGTAAACCCATTAAATTGCTAATTGCTAAAGATCTGGCAACAGCAGTGGGAAGACTAGTTTGCCTTATAAATCACTCAAGGAATCTGAAGATGAATTGAGAGGAAAAATAACACAAGAACAATTTATTTTAACAACCATGGTAACACTTTTGTGGTGTAAAATATATTTTAAGAGGCTTTGTGGGAACTATGTCTAGTGATGTGATACTTGTGGGGGTAAAGTTCCCACCAAACACAGGTAATCCTCATTTAGTAACTACAAATGGGACTGGCAACTTGCTTGTTAAGCGGTTGCTATGTAAAACTGCCTGCACTTACTTCAGCTTTCCTTCATCCCACATAACTTTAAAGGTTGTAAATGTGAGGATTGGTCATAAAGTTACTTTTTCATCACCGTTATAACTAAAAACAAGCATTAAACGGGGACTACCTGCAATTCTCTAGAATCTAGAAGGTTCAAAGGGGCTTTGCATAAATGTATAATTCATGTGGGTAATCATAGAGAATAATGATAAAGAAGTATGTTCACACAATAACAGTGCAGGTAAATCAGGTCACTTGCCTGGTTGGAAATACGACCACATCGCTGGAGATCACTGCCTGAGGTCATGGCAATTGTTGTGGCAATGGCAGGTGGGGGACTAGTCTTCAGGCTATTACAAGTGCAAATGAGCTGAGAGAAAGCCTGGAGAAGGTCAATTCGTAGTTTAACAAACCCACACTGAAAGCTCAAAGGGTTAAGTGGTGTGCTGGCAGCCTGGGAAGAAAAAAAATATCTATCAGGTAAAGGCATAACTTGGGAGAGTCATAATCTGAGTCCAAAGTAAGCAAGTTCATAAATAATAATCTAGTAAATGGTTGGAAATGATTTTCCAAAGAGGAAAGGAGGGCTTGTCTAGATACTGAGGGATTATTTATTAAAAGCAGCAAACCACTTACACAAATGACTGTGCAGATGGTAGCTTCTGCTTATGTTTTGAGATTGCTGCAATTTTCATTAGGGGTGGTGGACTATATTTAACATATAGATTACTAAACCAATATCATTTGCACAATGCTCTGGTTATGGTGGCCTAGTATAGTAGTTCTTCACCTACTTCACTGAGCCAATTAAATCATCTTCAGAAGAGAAGAGGAGGTAGGGAACAGGACTTGTTCTCCAACAAGGAACGAACAATTAGTGAATGTAATATTTCAAAGACAAGATTATTGTCCTGTTGTTATGAAATATGTTATGATACTATGGTTTTGTAACATTTTTAAACTCCTAATTACCTAATCTGAATCTTGAATTATCCTTTGAATTCAATCTGAGGGAGGCAAGATAAAAGAAAAGAAACACAAAGAGAGAAAATGCCAAGAGGGCACTTATAAAGAACATCTAGGCATCATATCAGATGCTTTTTGCAGTGATGAACATCTTATCAAAATGTTGTTTGTGTTGACTACGACACTTTATTTGCCCAGTTTTTAAATATCCTCTTAAAGGGCAGAGCCAAAAATGCTCCAAATAACCAAGCAAACATTTGTCCAGTGGGAGGAATAATTATATCAGCTATCCCCAACCTTTCTGGCTCCACTGACCAGTGGGGGATGCAGAGGGATGGTTTCACGTGCACAACCTAGATCCCCCACATACTCAGATGAAGCTTCACTTGTCCGCCACTCACAAAGCAAAGTTGGGGACCCCAGAATTATATGATCACATTTGTATCAAATAAAAAGCTACTACAAGGTTAATAAAGACTCAACCTCACACTTGTAAAAGTCTTGATGTTCATATATTCTTTCTATTCAAATTATTCCATTTTCATAGCATTATACAATTAAATACAAACTGTATTTATAAACATATAAACTGTTTCATTTCTGCTTAGCTGAGGTTGACAAATTGCCTTGTTCTGGAGTCAATTGTACAACACAAGAATTAAGGAATTTAGCTAACCTAATTAAGTAAGCCAGTTACCCATTCTTTTCTTTTCGTGATTTGTAACTCATCCTTTAAGTTTTATCAGTCATACCACCCCTATGGTCATGTGATTGCAATTTGGGTGCTTGGCAACTGGCTTGTCTTTAAAAATGGCTGCAATGGCCTGTAATCACAATTGCAATATGTAACCTTCTCAGCTCGCCTTCAACAAGCAAAGTCAATGAGGAAAACCAGATTCACTTAATGACCACATGATTTATTTAAAGACTGTGTGATTAACTTAAAGATGGTGATGATTTGCTTAATGACTGCTGTAAAAATGGTCACAACATTGAGCCTAGCCATGTGATGACAAGTATATCCCTTAGGTATCAAAATTCTGATCCCAACTGTGGTTGTAAGTTGAGGACTATCTGTGATGCTTATATCTATAATATGGATTTCAATATTTAATCATCACATCTGTACCTCATTTTTCTTTCATGGAACTTAAGAGCCCAATAAAATGGGAATATCAGAGTAAACTTGGGAAGCAAATAATAGGCCCAGCCTCAGAGGTAAGTGAGAATTTGACCACAGGGTTTTCTAATTCAAAATTTAGTGTTCTAATTTACACCAAATTGGTTGATGAGTCACTTTGTGAATGAAGCTTTATAAAGATATTTTAAACCTCAAACCTTTCTTTTCCTCATCCGCTTTACTAACGGATCTCAAGATTATGTGGCAAATCCAGCATTTCTGAGATGAATAATTATTTATGCCAAAGTATAATTCGGTTGCCAATCTTCTGCCTCGTTAGAATATATGCAACAGGCAAGTTAATCTCTTTTTAAATGCTTCAGGAATATGGAACTTAGTTCTATTGATGCAAAAGCCACATTTTTATTAATTAAAAAAACAAGCTTGTGGGGAGAAGGATCTCTCTTTGCAGAAAGGAACTTTGGCATTTGACTGATTATACCAACAATCAAAGATTGCTCAAATTGCAGTAAAAAAATGTTAGTGTTCTGACTCTGCCTCCTCCATACTCACTCTTGGATGAAAAGTTAATGCAATTCATGATGTGCTCACACCTACACTCTTACACAGCAGTATTTTGTAGCTGAAATTACTGTGGGAGTAAACTAGCTCCACAATAAATGAAGTTATTGAAAGACTAAACACTCCTCCCTCCAACATTTCCCACACTGCTAGTTCAATGAGGGATACACCCTTGAGTTTGCTTCTGCAACAATAAAGAATTTTATTGCTAAAGGTGCAAGTTATTTTTTTCCTATTCTTTTTAAAACAGTAGGTATATCTGGCCTTCAAATAATCCATAGATTGTAGACTGTAATCCAATGATTACAGTCTTCCAGGAGACTACCAGTTTGGCCAGCCTTTGGACTATGGATAAAAAGGAAGACTAGAGAAGCGAACAAAAGGATATATCAGATAGGATTTTCACATGCACCATTGGAACGCCCCATTAACTGTATGTGGTTCTTCTTTAGAAAGGGAGGAAGCTTATGGAAGCACCTGAGCCTACCAAAGGTCTAGGAAATGGTGGAATCTCCAGCTCCTAAATAAGAACACACTGAATCACTGCTGAAATCTCAGTTCCAGCCAAAGCTTTTTCTGAACCATGAGATATAAAGCTTCTATTGGTTTTCCAAGGACATAGAAGGCTATAGCTCAGAACAGAAGAAATAAAAGATAGTTATAGGTAGTCCTCGACTTACGACTGCAATTGAGCCCAAATTTTCTGCTGCTAAGTGAGACTTTTAGGTGAGTGTTGCCCCATTTTACAACCTTTCTTGTCACAGTTGTTAAGTGAATCACTGCAGCTGATAAGTTAGTAACCCAGCTGTTAAATCAAATCTGGTTTCCCAGTTGGCTTTGTCAGAAGGTTGCAAATGGTGATTGCACGACCTTGGGACACTGCAACCGTCATAAATGTGAATCAGTTGCCAAGCATCTGAATTTTGATCACATGACCATGGGGATACGGCAAAGGTCCTAACTGTGAAAAAAGGTTATAAGTCACTTTTTTTCAATGCCGTTGTAACTTTGAACGGTGACTAAATGAATTGTTGTAAGCCAAGGATACTTGTACTTTGACCAACAGCTCTGCAAAAGAAAAAAAATACTGACCGTTAAAGAAGCTATTCCTTTGTGATAAGATTTTAGTGACTCAGCAATGCAAGAAAGGGCAGAGCTATAATCGTCCTCTTGCAGCCCGGTTAAGCACTGCTCTGCATGGGAGAACTCCTTCAGACTGTTCAGCCAGAAGTAGAAGTGTTCCGAAGCTACCTGAGTCAGCAGGCTTTGATAAAGCTCTTTGGCCATGCCATGATTGCCCTACAAAAGGTAAATGCAAACAGATGCAATCTGCAAGAAGGGAGCAGAAAATTCTCTATACTTAAACATAGGACATAGCAATAAACATGTATCTGAAGCAGCCTTGCAATAGGTAACTCGAATATAATCAAACTCGTTGGCAGCCTTCTCTTGTGTGCTGTAATAGTGCCTGTGCTAGAAGCATGGCATCTCCCCCCCCCCCGCATGCACGAACCCACCCTGCCTCTGCCCCCACACATGCATATATGGCCCCTCCACACACACCCCATGCCCCACGCACGGTAGAGACCCGACAACAAGCTGATTGGCAGAGGCATACGTGCATGCATGGTGGAGCTGAACTAGGGTGACGGCTCATGTGCCCTCAGAGAGGGCGCACGTGCCATAGATTCGCCATCATGGCTCTGTATGATTTCCTCTGAAAGCAAAACTTCTATAAAGCAATTAGAAAAAAAACACAAATAAATTCCTGTATTAAGAAACCTGATTTAGAACTATGGACCACATACCATTCTTGAAGCTTGCCTGGCTATCCTATAAGCTGTCCATCCATTCGAATCATTTTCAAGCTGTTGCTTGATAACAGCTTTCACTTCAGAAGATAATGTCTTCTGACTGGCAACGAATATCACAGTAGCAAGAGAAACCTAATGAGGAAAAAAAATTAAAAGCAAAAAGTTGAATAAAAAGTAATCCATGTAAGGGCTTGACAGAATGCTTAATTGGATGAACATCAACCATTTGACTATAGGTAGCCCTTGACTTACAACAATTAGGACTGGAACATCAATTGTCAAGTGAAGCAGACATTAAGTGGATTTCTACCCAATTTTACAACCTTCTTAGCTGTGGTTAAGTGAATCACAGAGGTCGTTAAATGAAACACATGGTTAAGTGGAATTTTCCTTGAGCAGTGGGTTGGACTGGAAGACCTCTAAGGTCCCTTCCAACTCTGTTGTTTTGTATTCTATGAATACACTATCCACTATAATTTTCAAAGTGTGGTCAAACCCAAATCTGAATAAAATCATCATACTGAGAAACACATTCTCATTTTCTATAATGATTCTAATCAATCCTTATAATGAGGTATAGGACTATTTTCCCATGATAGAATAAAACTTCCTTCCCTTGCAGCTGTCAAACATTATGGCAATTTTCTAACTGAAAAAACAAATCTCTTGTGATCTCAGGATAGGACTGACTGTAGCAAATGTGCACCCATTTACTTTGTATATACAGGCATTCCTTGACTTATGACCACAATTGGGACCAGAACTTGCAGTCACCACGATCATATATCGAGTTGGACTCAATTTTATGATGAGTTTTATAGTGGTCATTAAGTGAATCCCAGTTGTTAAGCAAATCATGCCTCCCCAATAGATGTTTTTTTTCTGCAAATTCATTAAAGAGTTGCATATCACAATCATGTGACAACAGGACGTGCAATTGGTTGTAAATGCAAGCCGATTGCCAAGCGCCCAAACTGCAATCATGTGACCACAAGGGTTGTGTAATGGGCAGATTTTAAGTCACTATTTCTAAGGACATTGTAACTTTGAACTACTATTAAAGAAATATTCAAAAGTCAAGGACTACATCCAAAGTAACACAAGGGTCCCCAACCGCTGGGCCGCGGACCACTACCAGGCTGTGGCCTATTCACAACTGGACTGTCGTGTGAGTGGCAGGCTGGCATGCACACATTCGTGCGCATGTCAACTTGCAGTTGAGCTGCATGTGATGGATGCCAGCCCATCATTTGCGCAGCTCGGTTCCACTCTCCCCTCCACCAGCTGGGCCACCAAACTGCAAGGGTTGGGGACCCCTGATATAACACAATTAGCATTTGCTATCCATTCCTCCAGTAATGTTCTTTGCAACCTATGTTCATTTTCCACATACTAAACATCAAATTTATGACTAAGGTAAAAGTTTCCAAAGAACACAGAACTTATGGAAGAAAATCAGTTATACTTGTTAACAAATATCCGTATATTTTTAAGTCAGGTTCCATAGCATGTTAAGAAGTGATTAGAAGAGTCAGCAATAGTGTGAAGTTCTCACATGTTCCACTACATTTGTTAAGGCCAGCCAGGCCAACCATGTAAAATAAGTGCCATCTACTGGGCAGAACAAGGATTGGGAACAGTGATACTGTTGCTTGTTTTAATAAAAAGTTATATTGAAATGGCCTTTTACATTTCCATTGTTGGCTCAATGAGAAAATTCACGTAACTCTTATTTTCTACATGGGTGTTGCTTTATTACTTCATTTTAAAATGCTTTTCAGGATATTATTTTATTTTAACCATCTTTCTGATTACACACTTTCTCATTTGCCAACACAGCCTCAAGATAATTTTCTTCTCTTACATTTCTCAGTCTGATTTTTTTACAGTGCTGATTTCTTCTTGGGCTCTTCACTTTGCTCTCTACTGCAGACATAGGCAATCTTCCAATGACTGAGGCTACTCAATATGTGAGGAGGATAGAGTACTTCAAAATGGATGGGGCTATTTCACATATTTATTTATTCATCTGAATTTATCCGCTACTCAAATCCAATGGACATATGTTGGCAGGGCTGGGGTGTGTATGTCTCAGTTGTTTTTCAATTGTGATTTATTTCTAGGGATTACATTATATTTTTCATCTGCTTCCCTCCTCTAAAATGAAGGAAAATATGCTTTCAGTTTTCACTAATTATTGTCAAAGGCAGCATGCCCAAAAGAAGACTCAGGGGCTATAATCAGCCATTGCTTGGTAGCAATAGCAATAGCACATTGACTTATATAACACTTTACAGTGCTTTACAGTCCTCTCTAAGCAGTTTACAGAGTCAGCATATTGCCCCCAACAATCTGGGTTCTCATTTTACCCACCTCGGAAGGATGGAAGGCTGAGACAACCTTGAGCCTTGTGAGATTTGAACTGCCATATTGCAGGCAGCCGGCAGGCAGCAGAAGTAGCCTGCAATACTGCACTCTCACCCGTGCCAGCACAGCCTGGTAATGTTCCCTCTCCCCATTCATTGCTTCTTCCCTCATTATTCTCTTTCTTTCTATGCTGCATCTTTCTGAATTATGGGCCTCTTCAAGTAGGGCCTTTTGGCTTCAATTGTTTTGCTTTGCTTCCAACACAAAATGTCTAGTCTGTAGTCACTATGCAAATAATATTGTTTTTTAGACATCTTACTTACTTTATGGGATTTCAAAACATCCAGTGATATCATTCATTAATTTAAGTACTCTCTGATGTTTTGTTTACTGGAATGACTTTTGGAAAGTTCAGCACAAAACTAGTTGGTGAGTGCAATTCTTTGCTGTTAATCCCTCAACTCAATTGGTAAGGATCGACAATCCTAAATTAAAACTCCTTATATCCTTCCGTTTCCCTGAATAGGAATAGAGCATTTGAAAAGCCCTAGATTCCTCATGCCTATCAGGTTTGGGAACAGGTTGTCCTTTTGAAGCTCAAGGTGTGTAGGAATAATTTACCAATCTTCGTGGCATCTCTAGGGGTTTTTATTAGCAAAGATCTGTCAATTTTCTCCTGGAAGAGCTGGGGAATAAAAACAACCTAATCATAGAAAAGGTGTAGTCAAAGACAGCAATTTTATAAGGGTGTCATGCTTTCCATTCCATTTATCAATATAACAATTTGTCAGGGATATCCAACCTTGGCAACTTGGACTTCAACTCTGGCTGGGCAATTCTGAGAGTTGAATTGACAAGTCTAAAAGTTGCTACCCCTGATTTAAGTATTGAATACATTAACAGATAGCAACTAGTTCTACAGAATGTTCATCAAACGTTTATTCTATCTATATTCAGATTCATTTGTTACTGAGAAGAAATATTCTGAATCTGAGTTTCTTACCAAAAGCTCTTGCTGTTTATTGGCAGCAGAACAGCCAATCACTTTATAGAGATTCATTAGGTCTCCCAGCATTCCATCTCCTAAGACAGGTAGCTGCATGGCAATGGCTGCCAAACAATGGCATATGAGAATTCTAGCAGCATCCTGAGCACGAGGCAGCTGGGTCAACAAGGACTCCACGATGGATTGGCTCAGATGGGGGTGGCTCTTGGCCAGCTTCACCATACAAGTGAGCACTATCTGCATGAAAACAAAATGACACTTTTTCAGCTTTCATGATACCCTAGCTGTTTGTTTTAAAGATAATATCTACTGTGGGTAGTCCTCATTACAACCACAATTGAGCCCAAAATTTAAGCTGCTATGTGAAACTTTTGTTAAGTCCTTTTTGCACCATTTTATGACCTTTCTTGTCACAGTTGTTCAGTGTATACCGAAGCTGACAAGTTAGTAACATAGTTGTTAAGTGACTCTAGTTTCCCCATTGACTTTGCTTGTCAGAAATTCGCAAAATGCAATCACATGACTCTGGGAGATGACAACCATCATAAATATGAACCAGTTGCCAAGCAATGGTCGTAAGTGTGAAAAATGGTCATGCCACTTTTTTCAGTGCCATTATAACTTGAACAGTCATTAAATGAATGGTTTTAAGTTGAGGACTACTATCACCGTTTTTATAACACAAAATAATCTGAAGCAAACTGCGTATTAATTCCTACATAGTTAGTATTTGGGAATCAATGTATCAATTTGGATTTAATTTTAAGCCAAAGTTTGGTGTTACGTTGATAGTTATAAATTGCTATTCCCCCCTTTTTCGCCTCTGGCTAGTCAAAAGGCAATTAGAAGACTCCACATTTAATAGTTAGTATAATAGCAATGTCTCTGTAGATATTAATAGTAGGTAGGAATGCCTCTGTAGACACTTCCTTGGGTGTGCACAAGCCATGTTTCCCATCTTATTTTAATTTTTAAAAAGATTATTTGACATTATGGTCCTCTCATTTATCTGTCTACCTGACAATGTCAAACTACATAATCCCAAAATTTGGATGAAGAGCCAGGACACATCTTGGCATCAAAATAAAGCCAATATTGGCACCAGCCAAAGCAACATCACTAACTAAGTTCTCTCATATGCTCTGCAAAACATGCTATTCCCCATTAACAAAACCTGAAAAAAGAATTTCCTTTGAAAATCCTGATGACTGCTTCAGTCTGTATAATGGAAAGAGCACATTCTAATATAAAGGACTCAAAAAGCATTAACTGGTTTTTTTAATCTGGAAGCAGATTGGAAATAAATGCAATTACTAAATTTTCTTCCAAATAATAGTGTGCTTGTTCACTAACTTCCCATTTTGTGTTATCGAGGACAGCTGCAAATACCAAATAGTGTAGTAACAAACCACAAAGATGTCTAAAATAACAAATAACAATCAAAGTAACAGATAATTATAATAAAACAAATATTCAGGAAAATCCTTTTACATCAATTAGTATGAGAGACAATATTTTTAAAAAACTTACAATTTACCTTTAAGGTTGCTTCGGGAGATGAACTTGGTTCTTGGCTACAAAGAACAAGAAGAGATTCAAGGCCAAAGACTGCATCTTGTTCCAATGGCAAAAGTTCTAGGGGAAAGATAGATTATCTTCAATCAATCAGAATAGAGCTGGAAGGGACCCTGGAGGTCTTCTAGGCCAATCCCCCCTGCTCAAGCAGGAGACTCTATACTATTTCCAATATTTGGCTGTCCAGTCTTTTCTTAAAAACCTCCAGTGACGAAGCACCTACAAATTCTGAATGCAAGAGTTCCACTGGTTAATTGTCCTCACTGTTAGGAAGTTTTTCCTTAATTCCAGGTTGCTTCTCTCCTTGATTAATTTGTATCCATTGTTTTTTGTCTTGCCTTCTGGTGCTTTTAGAAAATAAGTTGACCGTCTCTTCTTTGTGGCAACCCCCCAAATACTATCATGTCACCCCTAGTCCTTCTTTTCTTTAAACTAGATTATTATTCTTTATTCTTTATATACTAATCACCCTAGTCACTATTATACACAGGACTATGGAAAATTACTTTTACAATTATTTATATTAAGGCTCTGCCCTGGAGTATAGAATTTTTATCACAGCAACAGAGCATAGCCAAAATCACTCCAAAAACAAATATATTCTAATCTTTCCAGACTTATTGGCATGTGTTTCCAGCAAAACATAATTTCGTCTGTAAGTGTTTTCTTGCCTGGCACCCAGCCAAAGTGTTATGGAAAAGGCTATAAGATTTGATTAGGAACTGGAAAGCAACATTATTGTTTATAGTTTCTTTTTCATCAAATTAGCAAAGAGGAAGAAACAATAGAAAACAGTGGAACTTAGGAACATTTACACTGCACTCTCAAATGAGAACATGACATGCTATGCTGAGTGTCACAAACTGTTCTGCAAACCATGCTCCTTCCACACCTTTTGGAATTACCTTTTTCTTGACAAGAAGCAGCTATATTTGTCAGAACACGTACTCCATGTGCTGCAATATTCTGATTATTATGATAACAGCTTTCCTGGGCAAGCTTGACAAGATTAGATGACCTTGCTGTAGTAGACTTTGTTCCTAGGTGAGAAAGGGTCATTTTTAAGCAGTATGGTACCATTTATTAAATGAAACAGGTTTTTTTCTGCAGTTTTCAGAGGAAAGGGGAAATTAAGATGTTGGTCATATTAATAGTAATGGCAAATCTCTAGGGAAGAGTAGATGAAAGCATCCAAACTATAAGAGTCTCTTGTTAACAAAGAAGTAAGAGCAGCATCACAATTTCAAAAGACTACAAGCAGTTTGCACAGAGAATTTTCTGGGAAGATCCAGAATGAATAAAAAATAATGCTGATTAGTATCCCTGTATAATGGTACAAACTTTTTTCAAGATAAATTTAATTGACAACAATAATAACAACTGTATTATTGAAATATACTTATTCAATCTCTCGGTCACTCATCATCACGTTTTCTGGATATATCCTATATCTCAACTATCTAAGCTTTGAGCTCTGCACACTGATAAGCCTGAACATTACTGGCATGCCAATAATTATACACATATAAGAGACAGATACACGCACATCCTATGTGTGTCAGTATACTGAATCTACACGTAAGTGGTGAAAGGTAGATAACAATATAGTGGCTGGCAGGATAATCTCTAGATTAAAAGTCCTAGCTTAATTGGGATAGCATGAAGTTACTTGGAGAAAAAGTGGATATTGCTTGTATTTGGGCATGCCACTCAAAATCTGACAAAATTGGCCAGTATACTTAGCAATGGGTACAATTAAGGCTGGTAACCTACTCTAGATTACTGACATGAGGCTGAATTGGGAAAATGGAGCTGGAAAAAGTATTTTAAAGATTTGTTTGGGGACCACACTGAACCTTGAATAATGAAAATAATGCTATAATTATTAATGTTAAAAAAAATAGATACAAAGAAAATCATGTTTTGAGAATTTATGAAAATGCTAATAGAGCAACTATGGATGGTGCAACTGGAGAAATATTAAAATATGCATTTGGCTTGCTTATGGATTGGCTGTATAAGTGATGGGAATATGTGGAATAAGTCTTATTTTAAGCATGGCAATGGGGAGGATGTTAATTTTTGTTTGTTTGTTCTCATAAACCACCTACGGGGAACAGCTTATAAAGAATGGAGGTTTGGTGAAATTCTGCCTGATTAGATACAAGAAATGCAAGGAAATTGATCTGTCCAAAGGAGATATTTCAATACATCCATAGCTTTTCCTAAGGTTTGTTGACTGTAGCAATTTCTAATAACAACCAGAAATGCAGTTGAAAATTTCAGTCACAAATGTGGCTGAAACCCTGCAGTATGATTAAAATAAACTGGACACTTTTCAAGAAAAAGGACTACTCACTAACAGTATTTTTTATATTAATGCCATAAATAAACACATAAATAAGAAAAGTACCCCAGGATTAGGCTGATGTAATCTATTCATACCTGGAGCAATGCTGAAGTACTGTTTGATGGCTATTGTATCTGACAGGGTAGAAAGTACAGATAGCATGCCTAGTTTCAAGCTGTCATAAGGAGTTTGAAGAGCACATTCACACAGGGTCTAAAAGACAGACAAGAGAAAAAATAATTTTAAAGAAAACAAATCTTACATCAACTCTCAGACAATTTACATATACCTATTTACTACCTGACAATTCATAGCTAAGTCAGTGAACTACCTCTATTGACAAGCATTTTATTGGCCACCTTAAACAATACTTTGAGGTTACATAACAACTGAGCGATCAAAGCCCTCCTGCACATTATAATTGGGTACTGTAACAGTTACGCTGTACACAAGGCAATATTGCAATGGCAAGCAAAAGTGAACAGAGCAAGACAATATGGGTTTCTCTGTTAGGCATAAAGTCCTTCTCCATCCTGGTTTTCTCCAAAGTGTTGGATTACAATTACTATTCCAAGCTATATTGGAAAAAACTGGCATGCAGGGCACAGAGATTTTAGAAAAACCCTCCATTTTCAAATCTGAGCAGTGCAGAGGCACAAAGCCTATACATCCGTGATGATGAACCTGTGGCACGTGTGCCAGAGGTGGCACACAGAGCCCCCTCTGTGGGCACTCATGCCATCGCCAACTGCTCTTCCAGGTTCTGTCGCATGCATGCATGCAGGACAGCTTGTCCGACACATATGCGCACTGGCCAGCTGCTCTCTTTTGGATTTTTGGATTCGCATAAAGGTCAGTTGGTCGCCACGCATGCGCATGACAGAACCTTGAAGAGCAACTGGCTGTCAACATGCGTACCGGCCAGCTGCTCTCTTCCGGGTTCTGGCGCTCAGGTGTGCGCTCCAGTTTCGGCACTCAGTCCCGAAAAGGTTAACTATCACTGCTATATGAAACTGTACCAACACACATAAAGGATGAAAGCAAGCCACAAATAAATTCTCCTTGATTGTTGCATTTTGAAGTATTTTAGGTGAACATTTAAATTTTTTAGTGCAAAAGTTTGGTTTATAAACAGTATTTTAAAAGAACCTAATTGGGGGCATTATAACTTTATTCATTGAAATGTACAAATACCCCAATTAGGATTTTTTAAGGTTTATAAATCTCTACATTTTTGTAAAATTCTGGTGCTTTTTTATATTCTGCTGATCCAAATGCCACAACATAAACTCTAACATCCTCATCTTAAATACTACATTTTATTGGGCATTACTAATTATTACCCAATTTCTAGGGTTTACCAAAAGAAGAATTTTATATAAAGTAAGATTTTCTTTCTCACCACGCACAACTGGTCCATTCAGGTAGTGGATTTTTCCAACAATGGAAAGAACTGGTCTCAGAAGGTTAAGAGAAGAGTTCCAACACTGGATTCCTAATTTCAAGATCACAACTTCTGCAATCTTGGAATGGGAAATAAGCCAATACAACCTAAAGTGTCTTATAGATTTTCCAGGAACTTCAGAAGTACAGCCTTATAATATGTTTTAACGATCAGCTGGATATTTTTCATTTTTGCAGCAGCATTCACCTCTGCAGCCAAAATAAATCTCATGGGAAGTTTCAAGGTTTTCACTTATTTTATATCTTCCCTTCCCTTCCTTTTGCTTTTATATAAGGAAACCACATTACAGATACTTTACTAGAAAGCTATAAATACTTAATAAATCTTCAATATAATAACCAAAAGACGCAATTACTGAGATGAGTTACTGAAGTGAACAAAATGAAGACGGTACCAGATGGATGTGTTTTTTATAAAACTGATTCTGATCTACATAGTGATAACCTTATGTTCCTCTTCATTATTTATTGCCATGACAAATCAGTCGTCAGCTTTGTTCTAAGCATCCTTGCTTTAAAAATTGTAAACTAATTTGTAATCCTTTCCTGACAAAATTTTCCTATTTGGAAACTTAACACAACAGAGTGGCAAAAAGTTCTTTTAAAAACAACCACAACTAAATGATACTGGCTAAGGAACAAATTCCAGAAATAATGTGACCTTCTTGGATCTCCTATGAATAAATAGTGGGAAATATTATTTTAAATAATTGACTTATAAAGGAGAAAAATGAAAGGCAGTAAAGCATGGAAGGAAACCTTGCACTTTACTTCTAAGATCTGTTCGCTACAGCCACTTATTTATGGAAGAACAAGACTATGAAACCTAGTTGAAATGCAATCTTAAGCAAAACTTTCAAAAAAAGCAGGTTATGCACACTATATTGCCAAAAGTATTTGCTCACAATTTATTCTGATTATTTGGATGGGTGAGCGAATACTTTTGGCAATATAGTGTATGTCTATTTAGTAGACCAGTCATAATATTTTTAGTAATTTGCAACACCTAAATGTCCTGTATTGAGAAAGGTTACGTTATATATTTTTCAATTTCAAATGCACTACTTAAATATATTACAGAAACTGTGTTCAGCCTGCACAGGAAGTTTAAGCAGACGTTAGTGGCAAATATAAACAAAACAATCCTTCTCAGAATCCCTAGTCTATCCAGACACTTAAAACGTTCAAGTGCCACATCAATGACACAAGGTCACCTGAAGAGTGTAGTGTCTTATAAGATTAAAAATAAGCCACGAACTAATTCAGTCAGTTGCCAAATTCAATCCAGGGGTTTTAAGAACAGCATGTTATCTCTTCCTAATAACTCTTATTACTGGAATTAATTCTCATTTGCATAGAGAATTTATAAATTACACATTAGAATCTGCATAACAAAGTGTTCCTTTTCAATGTTTTAACTGAACACCATTTGCGCCCTCTGTAATGCATTCTCCATTACATTCTATTCCCGTTCCTGCTACGCCCCAGCAGGAATTTTCTGTACTCCTGAGATCATTCTTTAGACGTTTTAACTCGAATGTACCTCTTCAAAGGTTTTCTCTATAGCTTTTTATAGTTCTGC
Source organism: Thamnophis sirtalis (assembly GCF_051295495.1). Taxonomy (NCBI): domain Eukaryota; kingdom Metazoa; phylum Chordata; class Lepidosauria; order Squamata; family Natricidae; genus Thamnophis; species Thamnophis sirtalis. Next base: position 45,039,087 of record NW_028261386.1, read on the forward strand.
AAAACTGGGAATTTCCACTCCCATCTTCTGATTATGATTCTCTAATCTAGTGTACTGAAAATAACTTTTTTTCTTGCAGTTCTTACAGTTTGAGCTCGGGAAATATTAAAAGCACATTCCACACTTAAGAGTACAACAGGTGAAAATCAAGTAACTTCAGAGCATGTAATATTTCAACTGAGAGGAAAGGAGCCATCAAATAACTACTGTACATAATAGTTTCAGAGCTTACAGAATAAATAGATACGTCCTTCTACAGGTAACCCTCGCTTAACAGCCACAACTGGACCAATAATTCCATCATTAAGCAAAGTGGTTGCTAAGTGAACCCGTGACTGTGTTCGCAATATGGTCTTATTTAAGCTTTTCTTTGCTTTACAGATCCGTAAAAGTTATAAATGCAAGAATCGAACACAAAGTTACTTTTCCATCACTGCAATATCTGCAAATAGTCACTAAATGTAGCAGTGACTAAATGGTGATTACTTATAAGCAAAATAGGATTGAAAGCTAAGAGAGCCTGGAAAGAGATAGAGGGAATGAAATAGGAGAGGGACAGTTAAGACAAAAAAGGAAGAAAGGAAAAGAACAGGATGGATATACATGTAAAATAGAAAAATACATTGGTATTCATTGTGGGAACAGTAAACTAACACTCTTTAAATAAGCATGGATTCTGAAACTTTTAATAGAAAAAACTTATATCCACATTGATACTAAATGAAATTGTAATATTTATAAACAACTGGTTCTGTGAGTAAATAGGGCACAGATTATAGTATCTCTCCTATGTTTAATACTTTACATTACATTACAAAAAATGATTAAGAAAAAATAGTCTGGATCCCTTTCAGTCAGGATTCAGACTTGGGTATGAGATAGAAATAGCACTGATCACACTTTTGGATGATCTCTGATGAGGGCAAGATGGCAGCTGTGCATCCATCCTGTCCTACTTGGGCTCTGTGGCTTTCAATACCATTGGCCATGATAACCTTTCGGATTGGCTTAGAGGATTGGGAGCGTGCTGGTGGCTTGCCTCTTTTCTCTGGCGCCAATACCAGTTGGTGGGGTAAGTGGAGAAAAGATCCTCAGCCCCAACTATGTGGACTGCTGAGGATTCAGTGCTGTCTCCACTCCCATTCAACATCGATATGAGGCTACTGAGTGAGCTCATGTATTAAAGCTATCATTTTTGATGAAGTCAGCAATATTTTAAACTGTATTTATTTATCCTCCCCCCCAAAAAAAAATTCTGTGCCACTTTTGTCACTATATGGCATCACAGTGCTGAAGTTGTACAATGCAGGACCTCAGAATTTTAATTCAACAATAAGAAAACAATAGCTGCAGATCAGCATAAATAAATACAAAATTAAAAATCTCTTTTTTTAAGAGAAGACCTACATCAAACATGAGCAGAGAAATAACACATGTAGAATATGTTTGTATAGCAGGCAAAAAATTGTTGAAAAAATACACTGTTGTTTCAAAATTTATATTGACTTGATATATTAAGCAAACATTCATAAACACAATTCTATGCATATTTATTTATATGTAAATCAAATCATTTCCTGTCCAATGCAAGGACTTAGGAATGCAGCTTTTAATCGTCAATCCCAAAGCAAGCATTTCAGCCTAACTAGATGGATCAGATAAAAAATTTCAATCAGATGAGCTAATTCTATTTTATTGTAAAACTACATTGCAGAAACTTGCAGACTTGCAAGTAATTCTCCTGCTACCTCAACCCCTTTACAGCCAGAAAACTAGGGAGGGTCTCTTCTGAGCCTCCTGCCCTCCCACATTCTTGCAATGGGTTCAACTGCCTTTTATCTGATCATTCCCTTGGTTACATCTCTTTGTCCTGTCTCCCGAGGTCATCCCCACATACCGTTACAAAACATGATGCTGTTTATATACCTCAATGTTCTCGTTGTTCCAAGTATGTGGTGTCTTTTTTGCAAGCAGCTTTAAATCTTGGATAGCAAGCCTCTTTACAGCCTCTCTTCGATCATTCTTCATATATTGCAGTAAGAGTTCTATCTGTAAAAAAAAGAAGACTTTAAAATGAAATTTCATTTCATTGGATTTCTTAAGATAATGGCAATTACAAGCAAGTCTCCCATTCTTGGAACTCTACATTTTTTAAAATATTTTTTGTAATTTTATAATGTTTCACTTTTTTTTAATGTGAAATTATTTGGTTTTTAATGTTTTATTTTACAGTGGTACTTGTTAACTGGTTCCGGGAGACGTGATAAGTACTAAAAATGATGAGTACCAAACAAACCATATGACTTAATAAATGACCGTTTGTTTCAGGTGGAAAGAGTAGTGGGTCACAAGACAACCAACAGTGACACGTTCTAGTTTGCGCATCAAGTACCCCAAAAAATGCCGTATGAAGACAAAATTTTCGCATCAAAATGCATTGAGTACCACATTGAATGAGTTTTACAGCAGTTGAGTACCAATGTACTAATGTAGTGATTAAACTGTATGCCATCCAGAACCCTAAAATTTCTTCAACTTACCTAGAATGTTCACTTATTTTGTGCATCTAAAAAGTACATGCTTTCAAAGGAAAAACAAATCAGCAAAAAAAAAAAAAAGGGGGATTACCTGCTTGGGGATATCAACCAGAGAAGAGGCAGCAAGCAAGGTAAATGTGTGCAAAGTCACAATGACCATCTTAGTAGATGGATAGGATGTCACCAATTGTTGGAGCAGTTGTCGTGCACTGGAAGCCAGGCTGGCATCATGGTGCATATGCTGCAGAATGGGGATCAACTTCAATTTCAAGTCTACAGGAGTCACTAAACCTGTTTAAAATAAAATAGCTTTCTGTATAAACCATAATCAAATTGGGGGAAGGTGCCTATAGAGGTGTTATAGGACATGCCAGGATATTAGAAATGTGCATAGTGCTATTATTACAGGATTGCAGCTACAGGGCAATGACTATGCAGTTCAATTTTTCAGCCCACTGCTTCCACTAAAATTAGGACTGTAGGGGTGAAACAATAGGTATTCAAGGACACAGCCTACACTGTTGCTTGTGTCAACAGTGCACAATGTATACACATTTTGAGATATATATAAAACAATAATAATGGGTAATATAAACACCTATTCTAAAATGAGTTGGCAGAGTCAGTTACTCAGAAAGAAATGTTAGGGTTAAAACTAAATATTCTACCTTCTATGCGCCCAAGAAATTCAAATTTCCTCCTTGGATGCCCTCAGGTTGTGTTCGTATTTAGATACAAGCTGAAATTACCACATTCCCACTGTAAGACTATTCAATAATTATTTTACTGATAAGCAAGTTAAGACACAAGCCTTCAAATAAACATAATATCCACACAATTTACTATTCTCTCATGTGGTGTTAGAAACAGGTAATTTTATCTGTAATTTATTGAAATAAGCCAGCTTCATAAACAATGCTTTGAAGTTTAAAATGGATTCCTGTTTGCTCAGATGAAGTTAAGAAGCTTGCTTAATCAAAAATGGGCATTTTTTTCCTCATAGCCATTCTGAGTATGTGGAAGTTAATTTCCATTGTAAATTACTTGTGACATCTGAATCATACTGGAATTTTCTTCTTTCTCTAGGTCATGAAACTAACTTTTGAAGCAGTAATAAATAACAGTTCTAAAAAGCATTTCTACGATACTATATATCCAACTAGGTGATGAGAAGGTTTGTGAACCCTTCAGAACTATCACTAAGCAATCCAGAAATATGATTAAAGTGGACAAAACCCTTATCCAGCAAACCTTCACCCCTTTCATTAAACTGGCATTTCCAAAATTTTAGTTCAAAATGGAAATATTTTAAATAACAGAATTACCACTTTTTAAAAATTCTCTCAAAGGCACAGATATAAATATACAAGGAGAAAATTCAAAGGGTATATACCTTGAATCATTTCACTTATTTTGTTACATATTCCTCCTGCAAAATCTCTGTGAAGAAGGAAAAATATAATGAATCAAAATCAGAATAAACTCTGAAAACTCTGGCAGGCTCATATTTTCTTTTGCAGCATACTATTAGAGCTGATATTATTAGATTAAAGTTTGTATGTTTCTTTACAAACAAAATCAGTGTGTGTAAAACAATGAATACATCAAGAACACCAAAGAAAATGGTAAGTCAACCATACCAAATTGTTGCATGAACTGGACTTTGCATGTAGTTTTCCTACATTAAGCCTTAAAAAATAAAGTAGTTGACTATTTAGTTACATTATTCGTTCCACCTCCCTCTCTCTCCCTTTCTGCTTGTAAAGATAGTGAGAGATTACCAAGCTCCCAAGAATGCTATACTATATTTCAAGATTTGTACTGCTGCTACTACAGCAGAGTTAATGACTGTTGGCATTAGTGGTTTTCAGTGTTCAAAAAACTACAACTTTATAGTTGTACAGTACAAACTACTATGAACTATACTCATCTCTAAATGTTAGTATGAACTAGTGTTGGGCAACAGATAAGAAATTAATAAAATATTTCTATTCCTAACATTTGAAATATGTTTCATGAAATTTTGTGGGCTTTAGTTCTAAATAAGAATACTATTTCAGTCAAAACCACAAAATTATTGGTTTATATCTTGTTCATTTCCTATACGTGACTCAATCTTAATTAGCAGTGTAACATATAATACTGTATTTTAATTACAAAACAATCTAAAAACAAAGTACTGTTGAGCTTCATTCTTTTAATCTCCCCTTGCCACTCCTCTAAATTACACGGGAACGCAGCAGTGAAAGATCAATACTGGCTTCCCCATTGACTTTGCTTCTTAGCAGGTTGTAAAAGGTGATCATATGACCCCGGGAAACAGCAACTGTCATAAATATGAGTCAGTTACCAAGCATCTGAATTTTGATCATGTGACTGTGGGGATGCTGCAATGGTCATAGCTGTGAAAAACTGTCATGTCACTTTTTTCAGTGCCGTAAAATTGTATGGTCATTAAATGAACTGTTGTAAGCCTAGAGTTACTTGTACTAACATTTTTGCAAAAGTTGCCAAACTTTATTTTATTTTATTGTTTATATTTCATATCTCTAAACCACCCATCTCCCTCAGACAAAATGAAAAGAAAATGAATAAGAAAATAATGTAAGTAAAAGTCTATTTAGATTATTGATTAATTGCTTGCTATCTTGGGAACAAGGAACACATCTCAGGTGTTGTTCTTACTTGGATTGGGCAGAAAAATTGGCTGCAGCAAAAATGGCAGCTTCAACTTCAACGTTGTCATGCGAATCAAGGCTTTGGCGAATACTGTGATGTGCATTCTTCCTCTCAGGGATAATGGAAGCCATACTGCCTAGCATCCTGGAGAATAAAACAGAAGAATTCAGTATAAAACATTCATAACAATAAGCGATACTGTGGAAAAGTATTTTTCTTAATCCTATCTTAATTTCAACGCTGATTTTTAGATTTTGTTTTATTTATCAATTATATATTGCACACTGGCCAGAGCACCTCTTTGAGGGAGATGGGTAATTTAGAATGAATGAATGAATGAATGAATGAATGAATGAATGAATGAATGAATGAATGAATGAAACAGGCATACCTTAATGTGATTGCTCGAGCAACTGGATCATTGCTATGAATAACTGAGAAAATTCTTTTCACAAATTCATCCACGTTGAGGATCTTTTCCAAGTGCTTCTCACTTTGCTGGGTCACTTTCAGAACACAAAGCCTCAGGAAATTGTTACTGTTTTTAAAAATATATTTAATGTGTTAATTGATAATTGTACTGTTCCTTCCATGATCAATTTCAAAGTATTAGCAAACTTAATGAAAGAGTGTACATCAAATAAAATAGTTTCAGAATTAAATATATTTAAAAATAGTCAAAATTACAAATACATAATAACACATAATAAAGGGGGCTTTCTTCAGTTGCAAACAGTTTCTTGCTCATTCTATTCAAAAAATAACAGAGGTCCATAGAACAGGACCTCCACTAATAATTTTACAAATATTTTTTTTTCCTTTTAATGACTCCATAATCCCTTAAATCGGGTTGGAGTCGGGGCAACTGAATGGAGCTGAGTATTTACTGACCATCTGGCAGGCCCTTCCTGTCGCCAATGTGGAGTTCGCTGCAGATATTTTCTCATTGCACCCAAAGAGAGAGAAACTATCTACTGCTACCTAGTATTGAACTCACAGTCTCCTGACTGTGAGGCAAGAGCTCCACCTCTAGGCCACTGCACCACTCAATTTTACAAAGAATACAAGACTTAAAATGAAGAAGCCGATCTTCCAAAGCAGCTGAGAAAAGATCGCCATGGGTCAAATAAAAAACAATAGTTACTAGAGTACTAAAATTAAGAAACAAAACATATTCACTCACCCAACTCTGAAAACATCAGCTAGCTTTAAAAATGCTGAATTAATTAAAATTGGGAATGGATATTTCTGAAAGAGTCTTGGAAAACGGACAACAGCCTCACATTGTTCTCCCAACTTCCCAGATCGAAGACCTATGAACAAATAACAACACAGTACAATGTTACAGCCTACAGAATCAACAACAAACCCCCCAAAAGAATCATGATATTGTGTTCAAAATATTTGTCTAAGGCAGTAGTTCCCAAACATTTTCAGTCCACAGCCCCCTTGGTGCTACAAACTGATCCTCAGTGCCCCCCACCCAGTGGTGGAATTATTATTTTTTTACTATCAGTTCTGTGGGTGTGGCTGGGGGGGGTGTCATGTGATGGGGCGGGTTGCACGATGGAAGGAAGATAGTAATAGTAAAATTCAAAAATGTAACAATTAATTGCAAACAATTTATTCAAAATCCAATTTAAAAACATTTTTAGTTAATGTTAATTCAACAAAATTGTTGAACATGATCCAGCGATACCAGGTTTTCAAAGTCTGATAGTAATTTATCAAGAACCTTAGTAACTAGTAACTTAGTAAACTCAGTAAAATTTAGTAACCACTTCACTGTTCAGTAAATTCTGTGTAATTCTGCTTGATCATTCACACACACTGCTACCTTTTGTTTTTTTCAAAATAACAGGGTAGGGTGGGGGTAGAGAAGGAAGAAGACTTTGTTCTGTGGTATCTGCCATTTCAGAAATGCTCATTACACTGCTCCACATTATCAGTCTTTCTGTATTCCTCAATTTATTGGTGCCCAGCAGCTAGTAGTACTTATGGAGCTGTAGATGATACTATGGCAAAATACAAGCCTTGCAACTCATGTATACTCATACAACATAAGAGCGATGCCATTATCCAGATTTATCTGTGACAAAGGTCTCACTGTGCATAAATATCAAGATAGGAAGGGCACTTTATTTTAAAAAAACTGCAATGTTTTGACTCCATTTGGTTATAAAACATCTTGTTTGGATACTGGAACATTTAGACAGCATTTTCTTCTAATATGGGACGTTGTTCTTTCATAATTTTGTTTTGCTTTGTTTTTTCCTGTATGTTACAATATCCAACTTTAGACAGTAATTAGACCACTTTTTATTTACTTTTTTAAAAACAGTATATGTTGGAAATGCTTATCCCTTTTCCACAACATCTCCTATATTTCAGCCTTCAATGAGATTACTTTGCAACTCAAAGTTTGAGAAACCACCCCAAGTGCCCTTCCTCCCAGTCCTCGCTTTTTAAGGCCACCTCTACGAATGGAGAGAGGAGGCAGAGGGGGGCTAGCCTCCCCCCCCCTGCTGCATGTTTACCTGTGCATTTCTAAGGTGGGAGGGGTAGAGATAGGCGAGAGTGGTGCATCCGTGTGGAGCGGGTGCAAGAGGGATTGGGGGAGGCTCCATTGCACAGGCGCACCATGGTGCAATCCTCGCAGAGGCGGCTCACACCGCAGCCCCGGAAAGGGAGTCAGAAGTAAAGCCATTTATAAAAGCGTGAGAGGCACGATCTTGTGCAGTGACATCGCACTCACTGCGTAATGCAGCGCCAATTTCCAATCCCTGAAATGCAGGCCCAAGGACAGCCCCTTTCAGTCCCGCATCTCTTCTCCATGCACAGCACATGCAGTGTTGTATCAGAGGAGAAATGCAGGCAAAAGGCTCTTCTCTTCTTTCTCTGTCCCCCCTTTGTCTCCTCGGTCTGAACATGCTTGTATGCCTCCTGAATGAGTGAGCGAGTGGGCAAAAAATCCTTCCAGTCTTTGGGACGTTAGACTGAATTTCACCCCTGCCGGAAGTGCTCAGCTGACTGGTGGCCAACAGAACCCCAGGCAGAATTGCGCCCTATAAGGGGGCCACCTCCAGCACTCTCTGCCACCTCCCTTGCCTCTTAGCATCCCCCTGCTGCCCCCTTGCCTCTTAGCGGTCCCCTGCCGCCCCCTTACCTCTTAGCGCCCCCCCTAAGTCATCCCACTGCCCCTCAGGGGGTGGTACCACCCACCTTGGGAACCACTGGTCTAAGGGATCAACATATATCACTTGAGCATGAACTACATTTATAAAGCAATACATTCAGTTCATTTAATTTACAAACTCCACATAATTCAGTTCATTCACTGAAGAAACCTGCATAGGGCACAATTTTCAGCCATATCTCCACTGTAGAAGCCCTACAGCCGCAGGGGGGGGGGAATCCTCACTTCCACATGGAACCTGGTTCCCAAAGAATTCCCATGGAATTGCATTCAAAGCCTTTTCAACTAAAACATTTTTTGGTGGCAGCACCATAATCCCCTACCCGATTTCAAAAATGTGCATGCGGAAGCCAAAAAAGTGTATCACGTTTTAGGTGGCAGGTGGTTCCAGCACGTGCTGCCACGTCAAAATGCTTTCCTTCCCAGTTCCACAGTGCAACTGCAGGGCTGTGCACCCTCCTCCTCTGCAGACTTGCCTTTTCTTTTCTCCTGGCCAGCACTGTCTGCCAGGGGAGGCAGGGAGAAAAGCAAGAGGGCAGCAGGGTTGTGCAAGGGCGCAGGAGCCGGATGCGGACACAGGGCAGGCAGATCAGAAGCAGCTGGCTGATTGCGGGCTTGCCAGCTCAGCTCCTGGCCCACGAGATGGATCTAGGTAGGGGGAATGCATGCTCATTTTTGCAATCGGGGAGGAAAAAGAGCATTTCAGGTGGCGGGCGGTTCCAGGCTGCTCTGCTATCCCTGCAGCTTGGAAATGCCTGTCACCTGAAATGCTTTTTTTTCCTTTCTGATTGCAAAAATGGCTTTTCTCAGGACACTACATTGGGAAGTTAAAAACCTGGAATGGGATACAATCAAGCTTCTGAGATCGCTTTGCTGCCTGCCACCCAAAAACGCTGTTACTGTGATCTCTGCTGCCTGGAACTGCCCGAGAAGGGGCAGGTGAAGTGGGCTCTGCAGAGATCACTGTAAAAGCATTTTTGGGTGGCAGCGCAGCGAGCCAAAGCCTTTGAATCAAGCCTGATTGTACCCCATTCCAGGTTTTTAACTCTCCAATCTAGTGTCCTGAGAAATCTAGTGTCTCTGAGGCACCTCTCATTTGCAGCAGCAGGAGGAGGAGGGCGGCATATGCAAAAGCCTCTGAGTAACTGGGAAAGAAAGCCACGCTTGGAACCTGCCGAAAACCGCCGCCCGAAAAGCATAGTGGGGTTGGGAAGAGGGCTGTGAACAAGCCCGGTTTTTCAAGGAGGCAGTCTTGCCGGGTCGTCTTCTTTGGGCTTCCCTTTTGTTGCTCAGGTACCACCACGAGGAACCTTTAATCCAAATGGCAGGGATCCCCACCAATGTTCCCTCTAATTTTTTTTCAGTGTGAGCGGAAAAGTATAGTGTTTGAGCAACACATTTTCATACCTGAGCACCTGGATTTTTTTCATAGATGTCACCCAAGACAACGAAATTAGTGTTATTTGAAACTCAATTCTACCATGTAAATATCCATTAAGTAAAGAAATCTCCCTATACAGGTAGTCCTCAATCTACGACCATAATTGAGCCCAAAGTTTCTATTGCTAAATGAGACATTTGTTAAGTGAGTTTTGCCCCATTTTACAACCTTTCTTGCTACAGTTAAGTGAATCACTGCGGTTAAATCAGTAACCTGGTTGTTAAGTCAGTCTGACTTTCCTACTGACTTTCCTTGGCAGATGGTTGCAAAAGGTGACCCCAGGACACTGCAACCGTCATAAATATGAGGCAGTTGCCAAAGATCCACATTTTGATCCTATGACCATGGGGATGCTGCAATGATCATGTGTGAAGAACAGCTGTAATTCACTTTTTTCAGTGCTGATGTAGCTTTAGTCATTAAGTGAACTGTTGTAAGTTGAGGACTATACTTTCCCCCTTACTATCCAATAGTCTGCAGTGATTTAGCAAGTTATGAATAAATTACCAACTGATGTAGATTAGCAATTGGAGCACTTAAAGAAGCAAACAAAGAGGGGAGAGGAAGGAAGGGAGGAAGGAAAGAAGGGAGAGGGAGAGAGAAACAGAGACAGAGGGAGAGACAAAAAAGGAAAGAGGAGAAAGAGAAAAAGAAAGGGGAGAGGAAGGTGGGAGGATAAGAAAAAGAGGCAGAAAAAAGAAAGAGAGAGAAAGAGGAAAGGAAGAAAGAAGGAAGGAAGGAAGGAAAGAAAAAAGGAAGAAAAAAGGAAGAAAGAAAAGAGGAGAGTAGAGAAGGAATAGAGGCCAAAAAAGCAAACAAGGAAAAGTAGGGAAAAAACTTTCACTGGAAAACACTATTTTTCCATCAGTGCAAAACTTTCCTAAACAAGGTTAATTTTCTGGATTTTGACTTTCCGGTCCAGGTGGACCAAGAAGCCTTTATTTTCTTTTTCTAAAATCAAATAAAATCTGCAGAGCACCAGCACGCCATATGAAAAAGAATTTGTATTTGCAAGTAGGTTGATCACCAATCCATGACAAATAAGCTGAAATGCAATATTTAAAACATTCTTACTAAACAGCAGTCTGCCTTCGCTGGATGGCTTGGATCTCTCGCTGACTCTCCATGAAAGCACCGAGATAGAAACAGCCCTCCTGTGCGACATTGACAGTAGGGAGATGGGGGAGGGGTGCCTCGCCCTCTCCTGGGGAGCCCTGTCTGGGGAAGAACCCCCCTCCTCCGGCCTCGGGACCGTCGGTTTCTCCAACGGGTCTCCCCCCCTCCTCTGCCCCCGACCGACTTCCTTTTCTGGGCTTTTTGCAAATGAGCCGGACGCAGCCGAATCTCTCTGTGTGTGTATGTGTGTATGTGTGTGTGTGAGCGCGGGTTGCCCAATCCAGTTCCTCCCTCCGTAGTTTTGAACCTGGGAGGAACTGGTTTGGGCAACCCGAGAGCTCCGCCTGACGCCCGAAGGGCTTTGCACGAAGAAACGCGGCTTGAGGCGCAAGGACGGTCCTGGCTGTGGGGCGCAGGCCCCTAAAATCCTCTCTTTGGTTCCCTCCTCCTCCCCCTCCTTCCACAGCCTGCGTGACGCCCTAGGCTGAGAGCTGCTGCTGCTGCACAGCTGAAGGAGGGAGAGCGAAAGCAGAGGCGGGGCGCCAAGCTTTGGTTAAGGCAGGCAAGGGAAACCGCGAGCCGAAAGGAAGTCTTGCTGGGAAGACGCGGCAGCAGGGCTTTAAAGGGCTCCCCCCTCCCCAGCCAGCCAGCCAGCCAGCCCACCCAGCCCATTCTTCCCCCGCCACAACTGTATCCAACAGGCCAAGTTGCTGGGAGGAGAAAGTTTGGGCTGCAGGACATGAGATTCCTCTGGGGAGGTCCTTTGCGGGCGGCCAGTTCTAGCTGCCTGCAAAGGACTTCCCCACGTTTGCTATGAAAGAAATCTCTGCGTGGGAGTTGAAAAGTCCTGCGTGGGGATTTCTTTCCATGTTCGCGGCCGCGCAGGCGCGCACCTTAGAGGGAACAGTGATCCCCACCCCTCCTTGCCCAATGGGCCGTTCCCGGTCGAGCACAGTGGCGGCTATTCAGCAGCCCCCACATGTCTTTCTGTCCTTGCTGAAAAGAAGAAGCGAGCTGACTGCCACTCTTTGGGCTACTCCTTGGGCCAAGTGGCACTGCGTGGTCGCTGGTCAGAGAGAAAAAAATAAAGTGTGGAGAGGTATGTTTAGTCCTGCCCTGCCGTAGGGAAGGGTAAAGAAAAGCAGTTTGAGATTGATAAAAACCTTACCCTTTAGGAAAATCAAGCACCCACACATCACGTTTTTGCCTTCCTCAGCCCCCAGAAGCACTTTGCAAGCCTCCCAAACTCCCTGCATGCCTCGTTTTATAGAGAGTTTGGGAGGCCTGCAGAATGCTCCTGGGAGCTGGGAAGAGCAAAAACTTTTTTTTTTAATGTACCTCTTCAGTATCTTGGTGTGTCTTATACTCTGGTGCGTCTTATAGTCCGAAAAATATGATAATATATCAGAAAGACCCTTCCACTACACCTCCTATAGGGCTAGAAATAGAAATCTGATGTTTCTCCAACTGTTCCCAACTGGATTACTGTCATGATGCAGAAAGAATTCAGACAACGGTTGCCTCTTAAACCACTATGTAGCTGTATCGTTGTGATCACTTTATTCTAGTTGATGCACATGTATATTGTTGTTTGGTTTACTCTTTATCTTGCTAGTGTATTAATATTTACTAATAGTGCCAGTGTATTAATATTAGCTCTGGATTTTAGTACAGCACAAGAGCATCTACAGGTAGAATGAAGATCTGAAGGTCAAGACCTACATAACTACTAATCACTGCATATCAAAAGGGATGGAACAATCACAATGCCATGCCTGGCACCTTTTTGACACACAGTCCTTCCCTCAGCTTATGTTGTTGCTCCATTACATTCTGGGAATGAGAATGAGAGAGAGAGGGAGAGAAAAAGAAAGAGAGAAAGAAACAAGAAAGAGAAAATTAAAATTAAATGTTCCTAATAAAATGATTTCTGATAGTAGTTGGAAAAACCTGGAAAAACAACACGTCTCTGGTGATTGGAAAGGCCCAACAGAGACTTCATTTCCTTAGAGTCCTGCAAAAAAATGAAGTGGAACAACAGCTGATGACCTCTTTCTATTGATCCACCATAGAAAGTGTCCTCACATATTGTATTACAGTATGATATGCTGGTTTAACAGCTGTGGACAGGAAAGCACTACAGAGAGTGATCAATTCGACACAAGAAACCATTGGTTGCCCTCTGACACCACTGGATGACATCGCCAGATCTCACTGCTTTAGCAGAGTAAGGAAGATACTCAGAGATGATTCACACACCCTGGTCAGTGTCTCTTTGCACTTCTACCATCAGGCAGAAGACATAAAAATATAGCCAGCCGAACAAACAGGCTTAAAGATAGTTTCTATCCTTGGGCTGTGAGACTTTTAAATACAACCACAATTACTCCATGCACACGCTAGGTTTTTTCTTTTTCTTTCTTTTTTCGTTTCTGTTATAATTTTGCACAGTGAGGTTAAAACCAATTTTGTTGTATTTAAGTACAATGACAATAAAGATTATACTTATACTTATAAGCACTGACCACACATGGAAACCTTGGGCTAGATATCCGAAAACTGTCCTTTTTATTGTTTATACTTGTGATGATGGGGGAAATCATTTACTTATACATTTTTTCTTTCCTATATTATTTTTTCTTTCCTTTTTTTCTGCACTTCCTATTTTTCTTTTCCCTAATTTGTATTCGTTTTTTAATGTAATGTTTAATAAAATTATTATTTTAAAAAGCAAACTATCCTGTTTATATTCTGGTTTATTTTAAAGCTTGGGGCTTAAGAATTTTAAGAGTGATGTTATACTTTTAAAGAAGCAGCTCATAAACAGAAAAAAGAATATGAATCCATAATTCAGTTACATAAATTTGAAGTGATTCAAATAATCGTTGAGCAGTGATCTTTTACTCTCCATGCTCAAAAAATCCTTAACTCTTTGTATAATGCTTCATTCAAATTTCTGGCCTTTAGCTCAAAGGTCAAAAATATATTAAATCTTTGTTATTCATGTAACCAAAGTAAAGCTGGCAAGAAATGGTATGATAAATTAACCATTGCATCCAAATTTATTTTCTGTAAAACATTTGTAAAGTCCTCCCTTCTTGCTTAATTTTATCCAAGCATATCATATTTTTTGGAGTATAAGACGCACCTTTTTTCCTCAAAAAAGAGGCTGAAAATCTGGGTGCATCTTATACATCAAATGCAGCATTTTTTTGCCTCCCGCAGCCCTGTCCCCTTCACAAAAATGGCTGTGCATACCCTTATGGAGGCTTTCAGAGAGCTCCGGGAGGCTGGGGAGGGCAGAAATGAGCAAAAAAATGGGCCGTTTTTGCCCCCCCAGCTCGCAGCAGCACTCTATAAGCTTTCATAAGGCTATGCATGCAATTTTTTAAACAAAAAACAGGCCCATTTTTGCAAAAACAGACTGTTTTTTGCTTGTTTTTGCCCACCCCCACGAGCTCTCTGAAAGCCCCCCCAAGGCTATTCATGCTTTTTATTTGAAAAAAAATGGGCCCGTTTTTGGGGGAAACTGGCCATTTTGGGGAGGTTTGCAGAGTGCAAAAACTTTCCCCCCCCTTTTGGAAAGCTCTATAATTAGAGTGATTGATGAGAATTACATTGATCAAGTGCTGTGCCAGCAGAAACAAGTCTTATGTGCTGCAGGTTGTCAGTGATTTCCTTCTCCAGCACATGGATAAATACACCTGGAAACATCTACCTACCTACTCTCTCTCTCTCCCTACCTACTTACTGTATTTCTCTCTCTCCCTATCCACCTACCCTCTCTCCCTACCTACTGTATTTCTCTCTCTCTCTCTCCATCTACCTACCTACCTACTCTCTCCCCCTACCTACTTACTGTATTTCTCTCTCCCTATCTCCCTACCTACCTACCACTGTTCCCTCTAAGGTGCGCGGCTGCGCGGCCGCGCACATGGCAAGAAAACACCACGCAGCCGTTTCTAACTGCGCGCAGTGATTTCTGTCACAGGCTCCAGAAGCTGAGGGGAATATCTGCTGCCGCCTCCTCCTCCTCCAACAGCACTGCCGGATTTGCCGCCAACGCTGCAGCTGAGGTGAAGCCTCCAAAGCTCCCGCAGGCGCCCCCGCATTATCCCTTCCTCTTCCTCCTCCGCCGGTGGCGGAGGGGGCGGGAGCAGGAAAAAAGGCCTCATGGCTTCTCAAAAGCACGGCGGAGGTGGAGGCGGCAGCAGGGGTAACTCAGAGCCCAGCTGAGGTGCTCCGAGCGGAGGGGGAGGCACCGCCGCTGCTGCCATGGGCGGGGGCGCCTGCGGGAGCTTTGGAGGCTTCACCTCGGCTGCAGCCCTGGGCAGCAAATATGTTGGTGCTGTTGGAGGAGGAGGCGGCAGCAGCTATTCTAGTGGCGGTGGGGGCTCGTTGGCATCTTCAGCGGCAGCCCTGCCCCCTGTGAAAAAAACCGAAGATGGAGCAGATCCACGCAGATGACGTTGCTGCAACATGACTGGAGGAGGAATTCTGGGAGTTGAAGTCCACAAGGCTTAAAGCTGTCAGGTTTGAAGACCCCTGGGGTTTTTTTCCCCTAAAGGGTGTGCAAAGGTCTTGTAACTTGACAGCTTTAAGACTTGCATGCTTCAGTGCCAGAGTTCCTGAGCCAACATGACTGGAGGAGGAATTCTGGGAGTTGAAGTCCACAAGGCTTAAAGCTGTCAGGTTTGAAGACCCCTGGGGTTTTTTTCCCCTAAAGGGTGTGCAAAGGTCTTGTAACTTGACAGCTTTAAGACTTGCATGCTTCAGTGCCAGAGTTCCTGAGCCAACATGACTGGAGGAGGAATTCTGGGAGTTGAAGTCCACAAGGCTTAAAGCTGTCAGGTTTGAAGACCCCTGGGTTTTTTTCCCCTAAAGGGTTAGGGGTGCAAAGGTCTTGTAACTTGACAGCTTTAAGACTTGCATGCTTCAATGCCAGAGTTTCTGAGCCAACATTTTGGTTGCTAAGCAGGACCGTTGTTAAGTGATACTGATATTATATAACACTTTTAATTAAGCGGGTACCTTGAATAAACATAACTTTGAGTTTCAAATAATACTGATTTCATTGTTGTCTTAGGTGACATCTGTGAAAAAAATTCAGGTGCTCAGGCATGAAAATATGCCGCTCAAACACTATACTTTTCTGCTCACACTGAAAAAAAAATAGAGGGAATATTA
This sequence comes from Thamnophis sirtalis, assembly GCF_051295495.1. NCBI lineage: Eukaryota > Metazoa > Chordata > Lepidosauria > Squamata > Natricidae > Thamnophis > Thamnophis sirtalis. Next base: position 45,055,243 of record NW_028261386.1, read on the forward strand.
CTACCTACCCACTATCACTCCCTCCCTACTCTCTCTCTCCCTACCTGCTGTATTGCTCTCTCTCCCTCCCTCTATCTACCTACCTACCTACTGTATTTCTCTCTCTCCCCCTCTCTATCCCTCTATCTACCTACTTACTTTTTTTAAAAAAATGCCTCTTCAAAACCTTACTGCATCTTATACTCCGAAAAATACGGTAGATTATGTATTTCAAGTTATGTATTCAAAAAGAGGCCCAATGCACAACTGTCTGGCATTTACCGGTAATCTATTTTTTTTCACTGCAGGGGGGGGGGGCTTGACTCAATAGGCTCAGGCTGCTTTTTAGTAAAACACGTGACTTAATGTCATTTGCACCACACAGGATAGCCGTTAGCTGAGATAATTAGATAACTGGGGACGATCAATCAGTTTGGAAAAACTGGGAATTGCCTTGGAATGATGGGAATTGCAGCGATGGAGAACGCTAAGGTATGGGAGTTGACAGAGAAGCCCGTGGCATCTTAAAATACACAATAAAACCAGCAATATTAAGAAACCACAAGGCTTTCACTCCAATCTAAAGCAACTTCATCCTTCTGCAAAGGCCCCAACACGTCGATTACACTCAAAGGAACACTAGGAGGGACTTCCTTTTTGGGTGTTAGGTTAGTACGTTATCCACGCATGCGCACATGTTGCCACGGGTCGTTTCCCCCCCTTACCTTTATCCAGTTCCATGAGTGCGGAATTGGCATCCAATTCCTGCTCCCCATAGCCGGCATCAGCGAGGAAGGATTTGGAAACGGAAGCCATTCCCCGTTATATAAGGAGTTTCTGAAAGGAATCGTAGAATGACGCTTTATTACTTTTGTTTTACACAGACAGGAAAGGAAAGCCTTAAGTAAGGGTATCTCTTTTCCGTTTCAAACAGTAATTATCTGCGCTTGTGCAGAACCCCCAGGTTTAGGCACCTGCGCAGTCGCGCTCCTGCCAGCACGCGGATTATTACTCTTTCCGGAAGATCGCATGAGTAGGAGGCGGGGAAGTTGTTACGCATGCGCAATTTTAAAAAAGACCGGTTGGTTATCAACTAATGCCTCGGTATAAGGGCGTGGCATCATCTTGCGGTGGGATAGGAAAAGCCAATGGAAAGAAGGAGGCGTGGCTTCTTGCCGCCAGGGCAGCCAATAGCTGTAGAAAAGTGTCTTTGGCGCGGACTTCGGGTTGGCGGGAGATCTAGTGAAATAAGCTATTCTTTTTCCCGCGGGCTTGGCGCGCGGTGATAATAGAGCTTCCAGTTGCTGCCGTTGTTGTGATGTTGTGTCGTTCGTTAGTCCGCCGCTGCCAGGATGGACCGCAGGGTAAGTGTTGGGAAGCCCCTGGTTCCTGTAAAGAGCCTGTTTATATAAGCGGTTTGTAAACCAGGAGACTCTGAATTCCAAGCCTCCCTTAGGCTGGAAACCGGCTGGATAAATTTGGCTCGGGCACTGACTCAGCCCAACCCACCTCTTAGGATTGTTGGGGAGAAAATAGGAAGGGATATCAGGGTATGCTCTCTGCCTCGAGTTAGAAGAAGACCGGGGTCAAAATATAATAACAATCCCCATTGCTCCTCCACTGGTCTTTTAAGACCAGCTCTCCTCTCCTTTTAAGACCATGTGTCCTTGAGGGAGTGAGGAAGGCATCCCTGCTCTTCTCTGTTCTTCCTTTCCCTTTATGGTCATTCTGGCTTAAACAGAAAACCCTTTATCTGCTAAAGGATAAATGAATCAGATAAATCTGATGAACGTGTAACATGTTCACACTGGTGCAATAGGACTGAGTGTTTGTTAATATGATTTATTGAGTTAGGGATTTTCTGCCTTCACTGTGAGTTGTATTGTTTTGGGGTGCTTGAGGGAGCTCAACCAATCTCATTGTACATATGTTGCGCACTGACAAATAATTCTAATTGTCAATTAAATTGTCAATTAAATTTGTATAGCTGCTCTTTTCACCAAAACTGACTCTGGGTAGTCAGGACAACACAACTAAATGGCCCAGCTCACAAGCCCCAACCTGCCCCATTGAAATAAAGATAAATAGTAGCCAGACTTATGTTGATGTCTCAATCCAGGTGCGGTATATTGTAGACCTTGTAAAGCATTTTTTAAAAATACAGTACTTGGAGGGGGGGGAGGTGGATCAGAGAAACATGCTATTCAGCAAACCCATATTTGACAGCATTCCCATAGGATATGATCAGTGGAGACTGAGGATGAGGAAACTAGGTAGCCAATATACTTTGAAGGCACAGGTGGTTAGGAGACATATTGAGGGAGAATATAATGTCAAGCAGTGTTTAATGGTGATACATGAAGAAATCTTTTAAATCTGCTTGCAGAATTCTTGTCAGTTTTTCACATATCGCTTTAAAAATGCCCTTTGGAATACACGTCAAGGCATCTGACAGGCCCTACTATCCCAACCTTCCCAAAAGATGTAAATATGTAAATACCTGGCTATTCCTGCAAGTCTTGGGGTTATATGAAGTTGAAGTTCAGGAAAGCTCTGCATTTATTTCTACATGTGGGTGTGTTGTGTTTGGGGAAGTTCTTTGTTGGTGTTTCATTGTTTTATTACTGTCAGTAAAAAAAATTAAAAATAAAATAAACGTACCTGTCTTTTTTTGTGGTAGGTTTGGCACCAAGATTTTCCCTACACCATCTATTAGGGCAGTATCAGTGTATTAAGGAAGATGACCATCCTTCCTATGGAGACATGGGAATTCCAGTTCCTCCTTTTGGCTGTAGCTTTTCAACAGGTAAAGTGGTGCCTCATCTGTAAGAGTTGTCATTATGTTGCTTTAAAGGTAGACTTTTCTGATGTGGTGATTTTTTTTTTTTTTTTTTTTTGTACTATAATACAAAGTCATCATTGTCAATGGAAAAGTAAAAATCTGATTTGTAGTCCAAACAAACTGGCATATACTAGATTGTGAAAGGTTTCTTAGCCATAAGGATAAAAGAACATGCTGGGCAACTTTTAGTAACATTCAGATCATTGGGCCTAATCAATGTGAAGGCTAGTAACTTTCATGCATTAGGGAGTTTAGGATGAGTAGTAAATCATGTAGAGTCAATTACTTTTTGGGTGGAAAACATCCTATACTTTTCTTTCCAGTGGTTTGCCATTACATTTTTCTGGGATGCTTTTTATTTTTCAGTTAGGCTACAGCCATCCATATATAAGTATTTCCATGACAAAATGAAGAAAACACACACTATCCGCCATCAAATTTGTTTTTGCTCGGTAGCCATTTTCCAAATTCAGCGAAGGTTGGAAAATTAATGCCTAAAGAAATTGATTATCCATTCCTCTTTTGAAAACAGCTATCAAAAGGATATAGGGAAAGAGAACTTGTTTATGTTCGTTACATGAATTCCCCTTGCCTAATTACAGTATCTGCCAGTCTTTCAAAGTAGCTTGTTATTAAGTTAATCTTTTAAAATAGGTGATGTTTGTCTATTCTTATGATAATAAGAATGGGAAAAGTTGATATTTACAAGAATGTATTTTGTGTTTTATATGGTTAACACTTAGAATATATGACAGTAATTTTCTGATGCAGAAAAAGTTATGTACTACTAATAAGCATACAGCTTTTAAAAGTTTTAAAATACAAATATTTACTACATTATTTTTCAGCTCCAGATGTGCAACATGTTCTTGGTGTTGCCAATGAAGAGGGATTTGTTAGGCTGTATGATACCCACACACAACTGAACAACAAGAAAATTGTTAAAGGTAAAAAGAAAGCCTTATATTTGGACCACATGAATTGGATTATTTGATAAAAGCAGTAGCCTGTAGTTTTTTTAATACTGTATTTGTGGTACTGTTCTTTGTAAATTTGATGAAAATAATAGTCTTCATTTTTCATATGTGGATGTTTTATTGCAAAGAATTTGGTTTATTTAGATCTAATATATTTTACTTTCACTTCAGAATGGCAAGCTCATTTAAATGCTGTGTTTGATCTTGCATGGATGCCCTATGAACACAAAATTGTGAGTACTGTAAATCATCACTGTTTGTTTTATTACTATGGATACCACTCAATCTTGGGTTATGCTATTCCCTCTACTTATTTCTGTTATTTGCAATTCATTATTATGCCTTTTCTGGCTCTTAATATTCTAGCAAGATCATTAGTGGGCTTAGTAATATAGTACAGCTTAGAAGATAAATGATATGACCAGAGTCTAGGCCAGTGATTGCTAACCTTTTTGTCCTCATGTGGCAAAAGCGCATGCACACATAACAGTACACATATGCATGCCCACACCAATAATACAATGCATGCACGACATCCCCCACCATACACTGTTTTGGGCCTAGTGGACCTCCCCAAAGCAACCCGGCACCAAAAAAGGAGTGTGGGGAGCATGCACACACACCCCGCATGCCTACACTGTTACAGATGTTACGTTGACCTTGTATGTAGCTTTATTCCTCTCTAACATTCATCTCCATTGTTCAGTGATGCATTTCCTGCCTGTCTAGGATTTACCTCTATCTGCTCCTGTGAGGCACTTCCTGTTCCTGTTGGATGTATATAGTTATATTTTTGATGGCATGTATAGTATTTTGCAGAGACCTGAAAATTAGCTGGCTGGTGGGAGGTCCGTGGGCATGCTTGGTGGAGCTCAGCTGGGTGGCGGTTTGCGTGCCGGCCAAGAGGCCTCCACGTGCCACCACGGGTCTAGACCATGTATCATGAAATACAGAAGGGTTTAGTTTTAGCTCAGGACAAACTTTATATTGAAATATCTATGTTCTCTGGTTCCAGTGGAACAAAACATGAAATAGCTTGTGTTTTCTTAGTTCGACACAGCAAAACCTAATAGGAAACCACTGCAAACTTCAAACTAGCTGCTAGTTTGCTTACTTGTTATGGAGGTTCATAAAAGTAGGTAAATGGATGTTCCATGCTGAAAAAAGTTAAGACAATTTTTTAAAACAACTTTTAAATTTGGAGTTTCTGCCGAGGTATCCATTCACCACTGCCTCCCTGGCTTCGTACAATATTACAGTGTGAATTTAAACTAGATGTTTATTGGTTTTGATGCAAAAAGTAGAATTAAAACTAGCAATTCATTCAGTATAGCAGTGAATTAGACTTCATTGAGAGTTTATCAATTTTCTCTCACTTTAACAAGAGAAGCTATGGCTATGAACTGCCTTATAATCTGCAGTGTTGCAGTTGGACCTTGCATTCTAGCATCTGTTTTAGAAATGGGATTCAGCAATATGATCCTTCTGAATTTGATTTTTTAATCTATTTGTGTTTGGCACATCTGTTGTTAGGAAGCATTATTTATATTTTAATCTACAGGTAGTCCTCGACTTAACAGTTCATTTAGTGACCGTTCAAACTTCCATAGCACTGTTTTTCAGTGACCTATGACTGTTTTCCACACTTACAACTATTGTAGCATCCCCATGGTAATGTGATCAAAATTCAGATGCTTGGCAACTGACTCATTTATGATGGTTGCTGTGCCCCAGGGTCATATGGTCACCTTTTGCAAACTTTTGACAAAGCAAAGTCAATGGGGAAGCCACATTCACTTAACAACTGTGATATTAACTTAAGAACTGCAGTGATTCATTTAACTAGCAAGAAAGGTGGGGCAAATCTTAGTTAACGCCTCATTTAGCAATAGAAATTTTGGGCTCAATTGTGGTCGTAAATGAGGACCACTTGTACATCTCTTACATGTCTTATACTTAGTAAATGTACATGTCTTATACTTAGATGTCTTTAACCATCTATGTACCTGATACCTTCCAAAACAGGAATTGTATGTACTTTATGTAGGGACTAAGTTCCCCTGAACTTGCTGGAGTTTATTTTTGAGAAAATATACATAATATTGAACTAACATGTCATTTCATATATCTATTGAAAAAATGCTTTTGTTTCATAAGCTTATGTTAAAGGTACAATAATTTTTTTGCTTCCAGTGGTAAACTGTTGCATTTGTTTTCTCTAAGGTTACTGCTTCAGGGGATCAAACTGCAAAAGTGTGGGATATTAAGACTGGTGAACTCTTGGGAGTATGCAAAGGACATCAGTGCAGTCTCAAATCAGTTGCTTTTTCTAAATTTGAAAAAGGTAAACTTTAATATTCTGTTCTTTAATGAATTGGGGGGGAATTACCGTAGAAACTATGGAGCATAGGAATTTGGGGCTTCTTCAGTGGTGGGTTCCTACTGGTCTGGACCGGTTCGGCCGAACCCGTAGTAGCTTGGCGGCATGGACTACTGGAACCAGCAGTGACCCAGGCCTGCCACATCCCTGAACCGGTTCTCCTGGCGGCGGCGTAGTTTTTGGCTTCTGCACATGCGCAGAGCAATTTTCATTGTTTTGTGCAAGCGCGCAGCACATCCCTGAGCAAACCAGCAGTAGCGGCTGCTAGAACTCACAACTGGACTTATTATATACAAAATAATACAATTACAGTGGCCATGGATATGCCAATGTTCATAGATCATAAATTGTGAAAAAGCTATGCTGCTATCATATGTTCTTAGATGAACTAGCTAGGATAATTAAGGTAGAAATCCCAGTCTAATACTCCATCTTTACGTTTACAAAAGCAATTATTTTTCAAGAATGATCTTTTGAAAAGCTCAAGATAAAATTGAAAAATCCCTCAAAAACTGCAAAGTTTAAACTACTGTGAAGTATACAACAGAACATCTGTGTTTATAAATATAAAATAGGTTTAGTGCTGGAAATAGTATTTCAGAAAAGAGATAAAGTTAGAACATGGTTTATCTACGTTTTTCAACTGTGGTCAACAAAGAACTATTAAGAAAAAGAGGCAACCACCTAACAATTACCCCTCCCCTACTTTTAAAGAAAAATTAAGAGCCTTGGTGGCACAGTGGTTACAATGCAGTATTTCAGGCTGACTCCGCTCACTGCCAGAGGCTTGAGCCTCACTTGCTCAAGGTTGACTCAGCCTTCCATCCTTCTGAGGTCAGTAAAATGAGGACACAGTTATCAGGGGATGCAAGAAGTCAAGGGCTGAATAGATAGACTGTGAGTGGAGTGTGAGTGCCTTCCACGAAGTAAGGTTAAGGTGGCAAAGGGGTTCTGGCCTGTGAGCATACAAAGGCTGAAGTTAATGTCTATGGACTATTATTAGGCCAAGGAATGCATTTGAGGAATTACTGATTTAGGTCTAATCAACATGATCTATTTTTTTTTAGTGACGTGCTCTAATTTTGTATTTTATAGCTGTGTTCTGTACTGGAGGAAGGGATGGAAATATCATGATCTGGGACACTCGATGCAGTAAGAAAGGTATGATGTGTCTGTTTATTCTCTTGACTCATTGCAATGGTATTATGAGATGGATTTACCCCTGAGTTTTGTGGATATGGAGTTGGCTTTCCTTATCTTCATTCCAGTGCTTTCCATTACATAATACATATTAATACTAGGTAAAATATTCAATTTTCATAAAGTTGAATGAATTTACAGTATGATTGTGGGTCATTTACCATATATGAAAAGCCAGAAGGGAAGGTCTTTTAAAAAATGTTTCCTGAACCTGTTTTACAGATGGATTTTACAGGCAAGTCAAACAAATAAGTGGTGCCCACAACATCATAGATAAAACACCATCCAAACTGAGGAAGAAAAAACAGAATGTGAAAGGACTTGCACCCTCAGTGGTAAGAATCTGGAATTTTAAGGCTGGATTTTGTCATGTTCTGTCTTGGCAGCTGTACTAGCTTGAAATTATTAGGGGGATGGTAGCAATTAAGGAAAACAACTGAATTAATTATATTGATTTATGTCAGGGCTGTCAAACTCATGGCCCGCGGGCTGGATAAGTCAGGCACTGCCCACACCCAGTTTCATGAAGGGGGAGAAATCCAAATACGTCACGTGATGCTGCTGTGACAACGCGAGTTTGACACCCCTGTTTTATGTGACCCTCTACTAATATCTAGGGAGTCAGCTTTTGAGATAGAGCCACAGTTTTTGAAACATCAATAAATAATTACCAACTGGGTCAAATGGGAAGCTGTTTATAGGAAATGTACAAATCAGTTGAAATTAACTTTGTTATAGTATTAGCTTGTTGAGAAATGACCTCTTTTCCCATTTCTCTTCTTAGGATTTCCAGCAGAGTGTAACAGTGGTACTACTTCAAGATGAACATACCTTAATCTCAGCTGGGGCTGTTGATGGGTAATAGTCAATATTTCTATTTCCAACAATTTTTAAAAATTCTTTTGAGAAGCATTATGGATTTCTCATTTTGGATTGTATGCTCATGTGAACATGTAATGAAACTTCATTGAAATTGCATAGAATGCCTCTTACCTGAGGAACAAGGACTCTCTTGGGGGGGGGGGAGACCACAGCATATTTTCTTATTTAGCTATGTTGTTATAAGCAAGCCATTTGTCAAATAAGTATCCATCCTATAGCTGAATTATAGCAGAACATGGTGAAACACACATACACATTGTCTAGGCTTTAAAGGCATGATGTAGCTGCTGTCTCTCTTAGAAATTAAATAAATTAAGAAGATAATTTCTCAATCTTTGGGTACTATCAATTCTTGGTGATATCCGGATACTAGTAACATAATATTTAATATATTTGTATTATATTTATAATTGATTAAATCCCTCCAAGGTTGCGTTGCTGTATATCAGCAGATGTCATTGCACTAACATAGGCCATTAGACGGTCACATTGCCCCATAAAATGTGATATGTGCCTTGAGGATATTCTTCGATTTACAGCTGTTTATAAATAGCAAGTGAAGGCCATTATTGTGGCACCTTTGCCTAGCTTTATCTGATGCACAAGTTGTAGCCCTCCTTAGATGAGGATACACTGGCCTTGATAATTGATACTTTGCTGATTACCTGCCAGGAGTACTGTATTGCACTCAATAGGAAGGGGGGGTTGTAAATGACCCAGAAGCTACAATTTGTCTACAATGTATAAGCATTCTTTATACACAATTGTTATATTAATTGTTGAGATAGAGCCACAGTTATTGATAGATCAGTTTCTTGCAAGGTAACAACTCTCCTGTTGCGGCACTGACTATTACTAAATCTCTGGGCTCAATGCAAAATACTGCCTATAACAGCAATATGTAATGTAGTACAGGGTTGCATCAGACACTGCCTAATCAGAATTGAAGCTGCCCATTTGGAAAGAACATCTTGGGAAGTACGGTTAAGAATTCTACTTTTGAAGTTAGGGGGGCATGAAAAAGTCAATAGGCCTCTGTGGGCAGCCCCCGCACTTGACCTATTCCCCGTGGTTCACATAGTCCTCTCCTTCATGGCATTTAGAAAATTACTGAAAATAATTCAATATTTTATTATTAAAATTTTATTTCACTGAGTTGTTGAACCTAGCAAAGTGCTAGTGATGTTTGTCTTTGGAGAAGGTTGGCTTATTTTTTTAAAATATCTTGTAACCCATCCATAATCTTTTGATTTGGGCTAACTATAACTTAAATAAATTAAATAAGTAGATATTCATAGTATGTTTGCTACTATTGTCTTTTTCCATTTATGTTGTTCCCCTGCTATCTGAACAAATGTGTAGATAAAGGTATCTCCTATCCGTCAATTAGTGTTTTATTCTTGCTCTGAGTATAGCAAGCTTCCTTCCCATGTTTTGGGACTATGATTCACTGAATTCATGTCAGATATATTTGGAGATCAAAATGAGGAAGGCTTGATCATGGTATGGAATTCTGAAGAATTTTGTTTTCTTAATTTTAGTGTGATCAAGATATGGGATCTGCGCAAGAACTATACTGCATACCGGCAGGAACCAGTGCCCTCCAGAGTTTTCAGCTACCCTGGGAACAGTACCCGTAAACTTGGTATGGCATAACTGAATATTCAAGAAGGAAGGCAATCAGAGTCATTCCAAAACAAAGCAGATTTTTTCTTTGCTTTTGCTGTGTTTTGTATTCATACATTAGAATTACACTTTGTGCTGAGGTCAGTTACCAAGATCTAGCTTAGCCTGATTTCAGGACTAGCTTTAATAAAATAAGGGAATTAATGGCCCTGTTTGGTTACCTGTTTTGAGAGGATGGGCAGGGTAATTCTCTAGGTGTTAATAGTCTTCAGTGCTGCCACATTACTCTTTGGGATGGTCTGTGTAAACTGGAGCTTAAAGACTGTTTCCGTGATCCTGGAAGATGATTTTTAAAAAGGTATTTTTGTTTTTGGAGAGAATACTGTGTTGGTCCCTTATGCTATAAGAGACCGTACACTTTATTTTCTGGTCCTTGTGAGTTTCAATGTTCCATGATGTCTCTCAGGCAGGTTATTAGGAGTTAAACGACACACTGACAGTCCCCAGCTCTTTTACAGCTGATTTAATGGTAGCAGTTGCCATGCTAGATTAGTGTCAGCATTACTAAGGAACTAGATGAATGCAGCTGGGCTGAATTTCAAACAAAAAGAAGCAGAAATTCTGTTGGTGAGTGACCTAATGTCATAGTCAAAACCATTATATAAAATATTGTAAATATGACTTGCTATGATGTTAATCAGGACTGAATAATAAGAGCCTGCCTGTATGTGTAGGTCTTCTCGGTGCTCTGCTTCTTCCTCTGACATGATGTAGGCAGAACTGAGGAGAGGATTTTGCAATTTTCTCTTAGGGAATGCTTTTCAGATAGCTTTTCCCCCCTGATGCGAAGCAAAGTTTTCCATTTCCCTGGGGTTTTAATTTTTAAAAAGTGATTTGAAGCACTTTTTAGATACTTCTTCCTATTTTTTTATATTTTCTATCTTATTTACATGGAGCCAGTTTGGTGTAGTGGTTTAAGGCGGCAGACTAGAAACAGGGAGATTGATAGTTCTAGTCCACCTTAGACACAGCCAGCTGGATGACCTTAAGCTAGTCACTCTCTCAGCCCTAGGAAGTAGGCAATGGCAAACTACTTCTAAAAAACTTTGCCAAGAAAATTACAGGGATTTGCTCAGGCAGTCTCCGAAAAACAATCTCAATTGAATGGAAAAAAATAGAATCTGATTTCCACAAATCTATTATAGAAATGTTTTTACGCTGCAATATGGGATGTGCTAAAATATTTTTTAAAATATCTTTATTCCTTTTATCAAAACCCACAGACTAACTAAATAAGCATAAGAGGTCAGTTTCCCTAGTTATAAAAAGACTCATCTTTATCAAAATAATGAAAAAATTCATGCTATTCCACCTTAACAAAAAAGACAAGCCTCCTCTTTGTATTGAAAGAACTTAAAACGTAGATGAGTTTCACCACCATACACTGTTTGTACCTTAATGTCATTTGAAAGCACTTGCTGGAATTTTTATGTTTAATCTTCCAAAAAATACTAATAATCAGATTTCTGCTGCTGGGATTAGCTGTTTCTTATCCAGCCTTTAAGGAGGGAAGTCTGACAACAGAATCTTTTGTATTCTAGGATATTCCAGTCTTATTTTGGATTCCACTGGTACCAACCTATTTGCTAATTGCACTGATGATAATATATACATGTTCTGTATGCCAGGTCTGAAGAATAATCCAGGTAAGAACTAATATTTTGTGATACAGGTTATCTTAATAGGTTTAGAAAACTATGGCTGATGCACTTACTATATCTCTGGCATTTCTAGGAAAGGTAGTCCCATATATTTGATATGGCTATTGCCAGCTGAGTGTCCATAGAATTGCAGTATGTAGTGAATTATACTTTATATACATATCTATTAGGACAGCTTCAATTAATCGCAGTATGAAAGTTTATAACCCTTACAGATGTTTCCATTCTCTCTTTTCCTTTAGACAAACAAGCTCAGTTGTCTGAGGACTACCTGTATATCTTTTCTCTGTATTCTTAGTATCATTAGCGGCCTTTTACATTAATCCAGAGTGGAACCATTATATCATATGGCAGTGAATTCCTATGTTAATTGTGCTTATCTCAAGCAAGCATTATTTATTTATCATCTTCAGAGTCTGCAAACTTACCTGTCAGGCCACAAGAAAACAGCAAATATTGAAAGACTGACTTAAATATGTTTGGAATAGTGGGTGTTATTAAGTGTTCGTTGCTCTTTCCTCCTTTTTGGGAAGAAATGGAACTAAAATGAACTGTCCATGAAAAATTGTCTATGTTCCAACCATCTACCTTTATGCTATATTCTGTAATTCTGCAAGAGTTGGAAGGTTCAGTCAATTTTGATAAATTGGTTTTTTTGAAGGATAGATCAATAAAATCTACAAAATTTTAATTGCTGCAATTCCACAATTAATATATTTTGAAAATGTAGGATTTTTTTTTCTTTTTTCTGCTATGGAAGTATCACTGATAAGGACTTAGATTTTGAGAAAATGGGAAAAATCACATAAGGAAGATATTTATATCCGTTTTTATTTATTTGAGTGTTTGTAATGGAAGGCTACCAAACAGAAAGAAAATAAATTCATGCAGCATTGAAAAACTGGTTTTAATTTTTGCTAGCATCTATAAAGATTTCTAATGCTTATGTTGTAATTTAGCCTTGATACACCTAGCAGATACCAGAATAAAGAAAGCTGCTCTAAATGGTCAAGTTCATTTCTTGGTTCTGCTCCTACTAGAAGAAGATTGTTTTGGATTACAAGACCCAGACACAAGAGAGACAAAAATTAACTTGGATCTACCTATCCTGACTGTCATGATCTCTTTCAAGTCAGGGGATTAAACACAGAAGAGCCTTGACTTGATAAATGTCAGCCTGAAGAATTGGAGAGCAATTAACTACCTGCTGACAACCTTGCCAATAATCATTTGGGAGAATCAGTATGACTCAATTGACAGAGGTGCCAATTCCAAGCAGTGCTATCCCTGAGCACATGTTACAAACTCTAGAGCAGTGTTTCTCAACCTTGACAACTTGAAGTCCTGTGGACTTCAAGTTGTCAAGGTTGAGAAACACTGCTCTAGAGAACTAAGAATGGAATGCTCTCAGAAGAATTCTGATCAACTCATTGAGAAACAAACTAGCAATAGCCTTAATTGAGCTTATATTACTACAACTGTCAGCAGTTGGTTTTTCCATAGGAAGCAACTGCTTAAAATGTTCTATATTTTCATGACTTTAAATCCCCTGTGCCACCCAAATCTCAATTTTTTGGTTCCAGAATTGGCTGACTATCCTGATGCCTAGACCTTTCAACTGCTTCTGGACTTATACTTTACCCATGCTCTGATTTGACTTTGGACTCTTACAGGCAAGGCTTTGATTTCCTGTTTAGCACTGCTAAGGTGTGTGAGCAATTGCACATGCCAACACTCTGCCTGCTAAAGCCTGAAAATGTTTGCAAACTTGAAAATACTTCCTTATCCTACTCTGTGTGCTCAACCTGAAACAGAACAAAGCAACATGCTAATTGCTCTGACAGATGACAACAAGAAGGCAGATCAAACATATTTCTTATGGTTCCTTTAGAAAAGACAAATGGGCAATTCTCGGTGCTATAAAACAATAGGAAAATATTCTGCTGAATTTATGTGCTGAGAAAATGGTAGAATTAGTGGCCAATTAATCTCCAGAGCTATTGGATCAATTCTTAGTTTCCATTACTGGTAGCAATTCTGATGCAGACTTGAAATAACATGGTTTGAAGCCATGTTTAGACAGCACAATGTTGAAGAATATTTACATCCATAAGCATCTCTCCATCCATCCATCTACATCTGAATACCATAACAGAGTTTCTTTTCATTACGAGTGTAGGAATCTGACATCCCACTCTCCATTACAGAGTGTCCATTGCACACAACTCCCTTTGCTAGTGACAACTCAGTGTTCTTTGGGGCTTTAGTTTTAAAGCTGTTTAAAGTTGTTTAAAAATAGCCAAGTAACCCATATCTCTATGTCACTGCACATCCTTCTTAAGAAATAAGATGCCGGTTTCAGGAAATGAGAAAAGCAGCAATTTCCCCACTGGATACCAAAACTGTAGTGTCTACCTCAAAAACGCCAAATGTAAAAGTTGTAAACAATCCACCATTCCCATTAACTTTAGAGATAAACAGTTCCCTGAAGAAAGAAATAAGTGAGAATGTTTTTTTTAAGTGCTCTGAAAATCTTTAATACCTAATGGGTCCTTTTTTTGGCAACATTTTAGAAGTTAGCACAGGATTCCACACAGGAACTCATTGAATATTTGTTATATTCAGGAGAAAGGGTACAGTGATACTGTTTACAGATGTGTTCTAGCACAAAAGTGGTCATTTCAAGATTGAACACTAAATTCAAACTTAAAATAGTTTCATACAATTGATACTTGAAACATTTTGCACATCTCTAGTGGCAGATTTTATTTTGCTGCACTAAGTAAAATTTGCCTTCCCTGCTCCTTTTCCTTTGATTGTAAGTATTCAATGTTTGTTCTTGCAAATATCTTAGCTTCTGATCCTAGCTGTTTAAGAAAATTGCCTAAGTTGAAAAAGTCTCTTAATTATTATCTTTTTGGTAATTATGCAATGTATACAAATAGTTATTGACAATGAAACCTTGATTATTCTGCTTGTGAGAGAAATGGTACTAAATGGTTTAGAGCCTTCTCTATATAAAATATTATGTGATGTAAAGGATTTATCCACAAATTCAGCTCTCAGTTGTATATGATTGTTTTTCTTTGTTTTTTTGTTCAATTGCAGTGTCAGTTTTCAGTGGACATCAAAATTCCAGTTTCTATGTCAAATCCAGCATTAGCCCAGATAACCAGTTCTTAATCAGTGGTTCAAGTGACCAATGTGCCTATATCTGGAAGGTAAGCAGTGTTGACTCTGACTACAACATTGCTATGTTATTTCTATGTCCACTTTATGCAAGAAAGATGAATATGTAGGCACAGGGGGAAGATAATTAGATTCATTGAGCCATGTTTCCAGTATACTAAAGTACACAGCTGTCAAACCTGAATACAAGTCCAGATATAAAGCAGAGCTAGGTTCCTGCCTCTACCTTCTCTGTATTTCTAGTTGCTGATCTTAATCTGGTTTTAATAAGCTTTTAAAAATCTCTTTTCAGATCTGTTTTTCAGCAACTACAACAAACTGAAAGTTCTTGCTTTATATTTAACAAGAGTCTATACATTAACCAAAGTTTAATCGTCATAATTGTTTTAATTTTTTTAAGCTAATAATTTCCCAAGGTTTATAAAGTGTGTCACAATTAGGTTACTTTCATATCCCCTATCACCATGATCCTTGATTTTCAGAAGTTAAGATTTTATTATGATAGTTGGAATTTTTAGTAACATTTGCCAGTATCAGCTGGCAGCTCAGAAACTTAGTTTCCATGCCAAACTTTCTGCGGAGAGATGCATATGTTTCAGTGTAATTTCCTCATCAGTGACACACATTAGGGTATTTCAGGTTAACCCATCTAGTATAAAATAACCAAAATTAAATGGTTTATATAAAATTAGATTGTTAAATAATCCAATATGACAAAACTCATTTAAACAAGGAGTGGGTATGTTCTTTAATTTTAGAGCAACCTCCTTTTGTTTTGCATTTGATTCTGTTGACTTAGTAGTCAGGAAGCCTAGCTGACTGTTCCTTAAACATTTTGTAATAACCTGACAAATTGCTCTCTCAACATTTGTGATTCGTAGGCATCTTGAATATTAAGATCATTATTAACATCAAATATTAAAATTTAAATGGCTCTAGGATTGTTTCATTACCACCTAGTTACCAATGTTTGCATATTCCTTCTTACCACAAAGTTGCCTCTTTAAAACATTTTCCTGAAAAGGGTAGAATTCTCAAAAGTATAAACATTTAGGGCAAAATATGAAGCATGAACTGTTTCATGCTAACATCTACATAATTTTTGAGTTATGCAATTTGTTTACTTAAAACATTTATATATCTGCCTATTTTAAAAAACAGCTCTGGATAACTTGCAACCAATAAAAATATATATTGTAAAACTAACAGCAATAAAACTAAAAACAGGAAAATCATGGCCATACCTCTGATGCTTTCACATTCTTGTCCAGTCCTGACTTCACCCTATCCCAGGTGGAGGGGGGGAGCTAGATTTTAAGTGGAAGGATAGAATGGTAGAGGCTGTCAGATCTTGGCAGAAGAAAGCAGTATTCGAAGTGCAGCCTCACTACTGCAGTAAAGAGTAATACTATCAGTTCCCATGATCTTGATGCTAGCAATAGCAATAGCAGTAGACTTATATACCGCTTCATAGGGCTTTCAGCCCTCTCTAAGTGGTTTACAGAGAGTCAGCATATTGCCCCCAACAATCTGGGTCCTCATTTTACCCACCTCGGAAGGATGGAAGGCTGAGTCAACCCTGAGCCGGTGAGATTTGAACCACTGAACTGCTGATCTAGCAGTAGCCTGCAGTGCTGCATTTAACCACTGCGCCACCTTGGCATCCCTGTGTTGATGCTGCTTAGGACTGTATTGACCTCTTGGCAGTTACAGCACACTGCTGACCATACTTAAGCAGCGGTCCAGGATGACACCTAGATCCCTCTCATAAGCAATACTGTTGAGCCCGGTATAGAACTCATTTGTTCTACCAAATTATGCTGAGAATTTGAAAAAATGAATCACAAATTTACGAATCAGAATACTTGAACCCTAATACTAATGACTGGAAGTAGAGGTTCAGCTGCATAATTCATCAACTTACCTTACAATGAAGAATAGGAAAAATTATTAACACTGGATGAAAAAAATGTTCAAAATGTGGACTTTAGAGCATTAATCTTACTTTTACCCATAATCTAGGCTTAGCTTTTGCATATTTTAAATATAGAATTTAGCTTACAGATGTAGCTACAATGTTTATACATTTCTTCAGGATGTGTTTGGTTTCTCTATTTCCTTTTGTCCTTTAACAAACAATACATGATAGAAGCTCTGCTTTGATAACTTGCATCTGCTCTCTAACCTGAATTGTCTAGATATATTGCACTATAGTTTACAGCTAAGAATGACTGGAGGGATCCAGCCAATTTGGGTATCTGCTAGGGATGGTTTCTGTAGTGAAAAGCCAGAGAGTAATGAGAATTCTCCACTGGGTGAAATTGATGGCTAGATGTCTAGAAGCTCTAGTGTCCTACCTTTGAATTGTGTCCCTTATGCTAGTCATAAATAAGCAATAATCTTTCCTGATATATATTTTTTTAATTCTTGTTTCTATGTAGGTATCTGAATCACAATTTCCTCCAATGGTACTTCATGGCCACCTGCAAGAGGTCACTTCGGTTGCCTGGTGCCCATCTGATTTCACTAAGGTTTGTTCCTGCTGTTTTGTCATTTTTTTTAAAAGTTCTATTCCATTTTTCCCTTTTTGCAAAAGTAAAGGTGACTATTTTCTCTTGTTTTTAAAACATGGATGGCTATTTTCAAAGGTTCTTTATTCCAAACATTTTTTCTTTCTATTTCTTTACACATATCTTCATGTTTTCCCTAGAAATCTTTGGTTCTCAAATGACTTCTCCTACTCCTTTTTATCATGCGGGTTAAACGTATATAGAAATCAGTTCTTGCTGTATTGTAAAATATAATGTAATAAAATGGTTCTCTGATCAGAAGTAAGACCACTGAGTTTGATAGGGCTTCCTAAGTAAATGCAGCATGGCTGATTACTTTTTTCCTAGGCTGAGGCCTGCATTCCCTCTGTATATAAAATACATGAGGCATCCTGCAAATATGGACAAACCTAAGAAAAAAATTATTTAGCAATATTGATTCTATTAATTTCATTAATGTGTGATACTGATGACTAGGGAGTGTTCCTTAGAAGTGATACCAGTTTCATCCAGTGTGGGTACTGTAAATTGGATAATAAGAGCCATATACAGCCAATAATTTGCCCACTCTAATCTTCTATATTCTGTATTTCAATCTGCAATATTTGTCATGCCATTTTGCAGATTTCCACCTGTTCAGATGACAACACTATCAAGATTTGGCGCTTAAGGCAAAGCACCAAAGAAAAGACCTGGACAGACAAAACCAGCTTGGTTGGTTGGACTGATCAAAAGACAGTAGTAGAACAAAACAAAATAGGTAAGGCCTTCTGAATTAATGAATGCTTTTCTCTAATATGGATTTAGATAGTAGAAAACTGTTATTTACAAAATAAATTACAAAACATAATTTATTCCTAATTTTCTCTAAATTTAGCATGTATGAATCATACAATAATCTGTATGAATCATAAAGAACATCACTTTTATGGTGCAGTGTATACTAATAATGGGAAGAGCATAAGCCCTACTGCAATTCTCATACATAACAAATTTATTGCATGCATTTGCCAAAATTAAAAATACACAAAACCGAAAAGATGGCAGTAGAAATCAAAAAAATATACAAAATTGGGTTTTAAAGTAAAATATTCCAGGAAATAAAACCAATATCAATCAAAGAGATTTCTGAAGTAGTTTTGCTAGAAATTAATCAGTGGAACAGCTTGCCTCCAGAAGTTGTGAATGTTCCAACACTGGAAGTTTTTAAGACAATATTGGATAACCATTTGTCTGAAGTGTTGTAGGGTTTCCTGCCTAAGTAGGGGGTTGGACTAAAAGACCTCCAAGGTCCCTTCCAACTCTATTAAAAAAAGGTTAGTTTAAAGTTCAATACAATATTTCAAATTCTAAATCTATTTGTTGCTGAACATGTTATAGGTCAGTGATGGCAAACCTTTTTTGGCGCTCATGCCAAAAGCAGGGGAGAGCAGAGGGTCATGCGCAGGTGTGCCAAACCCATTATGCAATGTGCCACACCCCCAGCGCGCATGCACGCATGACAGGCGCTCCCCCCATTTTTTGCATGCTTTTTTTGCCCTCCCCAGGCTCCAGAGGCTTTATAGGAGCCTGGGGAGGGCGAAAACAGCCTCCCCCCCACCAGAGGCCCTCCAGAAGCTTCAGGAGCTTCCCTGAAGCCTCAGGAGATCAAAAACCAGTCCTACGGGCAAATCAGAAGTTCGGGAACAGACTTCCGGTTTGCTCATAGGGCTAGTTTTAGTCCTCCGGAGCCTTCAGGGACCTTCAGGAGGCTTCCCTAAAGGCTCCGGAAGATGAAAAAGGACCCTACGAGCAAACCGGAAGTCACTTCTGGTTTGCTCGTAGGGTCAGGTTAAGTTCTCTGTAGTGTTTAGGGACCTTCAGGAAGCTTCCCTGAAGGCTCCGGAGGACTTAAACCGGCCCTACGAGCAAACCAGAAGTGACTTCCAGTTTGCTCGTAGGGTCCTTTTTTGTCTTCCGGAGCCTTCAGGGAAGCCTCCGGAAGGCCCCTGAAGGCTCCGGAGGGCTCAAACCGGCCTTACGAGGAAACCAGAACTCAGTTCCTGAACTTCTGGTTTGCCCGTAGGACCAGTTTTTTTGTGCTCCGGAGGCTTCAGGGAACGCGTGAAGCCTTCAGAGGGCCTCCGGTGGGACGGGGAGAGGCTGTTTTCGCCTTCCCCAGACTCCTATAAAGCCTCTGGAGCCTGGGCAGGGTGAAAAATGGCTTCAAAAAAGGCCTCGCGTGCCCTGACAAAGGTTCCATAGGTGCCATAGGTTCGCCATCCCGGTTATAGGTTGTTTCCAATATCCTAAATATAAAAGTTAACACATGGTTCTATCTAAGCAAATGCATTAATTTCTTCAATATCTGTCATGCAACAAATAAGATGATATTTCTCCAGTATTTTTTTTTTACTAAATAATCATACTTAGAGTGTGATTTTTTTAAAAATACACCCTACCCCCAAAGATTTTGGGGATATCAACACCCCTCTATGTTGAAGGAAGGTACTATTTCTCCAAGAATTAAGTATTCTCTTATATTTAAATGATAAGGGAGAAATACAGTGATAAATTAGATAGAATTAGAAGAGCCAAGGTGGCGCAGTGGTTAAATGCAGCACTGCAGGCTACTGCTAGATCAGCAGGTCAGCGGTTCAAATCTCACCGGCTCAGGGTTGACTCAGCCTTCCATCCTTCCGAGGTGGGTAAAATGAGGACCCAGATTGTTGGGGGCAATATGCTGACTCTCTGTAAACCGCTTAGAGAGGCCTGAAAGGCCTATGAAGCGGTATATAAGTCTACTGCTATTGCTATTGCTATATGCCTTGTAGAAAATATAGTCCCTGTTTAAGTTTGTGGAATTCTTACTTATTTCAAAGAGCTCCCAGAGTTTCATATATTTTATATCATAGAATTCCAGGTACCTATGATGTCATAATAGCAAAATCTGTATTCTGTACATGGTTATTGTTAATTAATTCTTAACTAATCATGTTATATTTGGTGAGAAATATTTATTTATGTATTGCATATCAAGGACAATATAAAAATTTAGCTGTCAAATATGGTTTCATGGTTCAGACCACATTCTTATAATAATAAAATTATTTTAATTATTTAGTTTGTCCAAATGTTGCATTATAATTATAGGGCATTGCATTGATGGTCTTAAACTAGACTTCTTTACCATTTGCATCACCCTCTACTCCCACAAAGGACAGAAATAGATAAGCTGAATTCCTGTTATTATATTCTTATTAGTAATAATAATATAATAACAATATTGCAATTGGTGCATGAATAGCATTGAACAGTTGTGGCAGGGATATTTCTTTTGACCTTACGTGCATTGCATAAGAATTCATTCTTAACTCTAACATACAAAGAGGGGTAAACTTACAGAGTAAAGAGTGCGTTGTTAGACATTAATCTTTAAACTTAGTGTTACAAGAGTGCTTCACTTATATTTATTGACTGCAACTCACAGCACAATCATATGTGATAGATCTCTCTTATCTCTCATTTACAAGGAAGTTCCCAAAAAATGAATTATGGTGGTATCTTTGAGTGAGTGTTGCAAATGGCATATTTCTAGCTGTAGGAATGGCTGTAAATTGTTCTGTAAACATAAAATTCCTATGCAGGAAACTTGCCGAACAATAGGAGGGTATGTGCCAGTTCTCTTTCATGCTGTGAGAATCTCACGTGCACATATACATCATTGTTCTCTTAGGAAACTTTAAAAGAATCACTTCCTATTCCCATAGATGAAGAAGAGTGCTGTTTAATCCTTTGGTTTGAAAACTGCAAGTGATGTGCATGCTGCATCTTTATAAAGTTGGCAGTAGTATTATATAAAATGTCTCATCTCCTTATTCTCCTTCACTTTCTCCTGAAACAGCTTAGAAATGGGAAAGGAAGTCCATGAACTCGGCAAACATAAGCAGGCTTCCTTTTGAGCCCTTGGCCTGTTGAATACAAAGCAAATGCTAAATAGTTATTTGCACTGATTCATATTGTCTTAACCCCAGTTCTATTTCAGGGCTGCCTAGATAAAAGCATGCAAGCTGTTTGTACGTACTCCCCCCTCCCATTCACTGGCAAAGACAGTAGTACTGTGGCTACCTACGAATTATGTATGCACAGACTTTGCTGACAGGCTTTCCAAGATTTAATATAATATTTGGAAAAGATACACAGATGTTTACCATTTATTTTTATGTTTGAGAATGTAGAGGCAAATTCTGCAAGCAAAAAGAATTCCTTGAGCAGGGCCTTCGTTCTTTATGGAACTGCCTGATCTCTTCAGACTTTATCATTTTGTATCTTGTCTTTTACCACAAAAACCCTCTCCCAAGATGCATTGAATTTTCCTAGAAGTAATGTATTTCCAAATGACTTTATACACATTTTCCTAAGTAGCAATTCTCAGGTTGCTTACTAAGAAAACACAGAAAAAACGCTTCAAATCTGAGTCATTCAGATTCTAAATATTTAAATATGTTAGCTGTGCAACATTGCTGTATTTTTCCCTCGTGTTACTTTATCTTCACTGAAGCTGCTTTGTTTTCCTTTTAGAAGTTCTTAGCAGCAGGCATGGTACTCCACCTAAAGTTCTTCCAACAGGCAGCCCTCTTATTTCTTCACCACAACCAGCTGCTTGTGCTCCAACTTATACGGGAGATCTTCCGCTTCCTACCAACACACCAACATCATCTTCTGCCACGACACCAAGCATCTCAATTTGCACCTTCACTCCTGCAAAGCAAAAAGTTACTTCAAGCACCTTATCAAAACTAGTACTTCCTTCAACTACGTCCATTCAACACTGGGTTACAAAGACTCCAAATTCATCTCCACCTGTAAGGGAAACAAAGATAGCTTCTCCACAAATAGCTGCAGCAGATATTCCTGACACTGCCTTTGCTTCCACCTCACCACATCTGAGGTCAGAAACACGTGCCAAGAGAAGGTTAGAATCAAGTAGGGAAGAAAATATGTGTCTCAAAAGCTGTAACTGTATGACTGAACATCACCCAGAGTCTAAGAAATCCAGACAAGAACAGTTCACTTTGGCAGCAAGTTCAAAGCCTTGTAGAGGAGACTGCCTTACTCTTAATGGAGAAGTACAGAATATTCAAAACTTGAAAGAGCCCTTTTCTCCTAGTAGTCCTTGTTCTTCTGCCACTTGTCTAAATTATCCACATCTTATCGAAACATCTTGTGAGAAGATGGTTGACAAGGAGAATGGTTCTACTGACAGAAGAACCTGGCTGTCTGATTTGGGAAATAAACTCCGAACTAACAAGATGAATAACTCTAGTGGGTCATCCTCATCATTACGGAATCCAAGCACAAAACGAGTGGAAGCTAGAACAGGAGCTACATCACCAGGCCCTGTAAGTAAATTACACATGATTGCTAAACCAGCTTTGTTAATTTGGTCAAAATTCTTTTTACAAGTATTACATATTATAGTAGAAGCAACATCCATGCTAATAAGTAGCAAAATAGTCTCTTTGCTATAAAAATGGAGGGCTAAACTAATATCAAATTAAGTCAGTATTGTTTAGTCAAAAAGCATCACTTTGGTGCATAATAGGCAAAGATGGGGAAGTGGCCCATGCTTGGGAGCACACAAATAGTTTGAAGAATCTCTAATACTGACTATGAACTATGGATACTCAATTGTCAGAAATTGACTTTCTTAATTTCCAAAACTGAAACTAAAGTATGAATAGAACTTCTGCCCCTTACATAGCCCAATTTGGTCTGCAGGCAAGTTTTTATACAGCACATGTTTGTACATGTATAAATATGGAGTTTGTAATCTTTAACTACAGAGTTTGGATGAATTTTATACTTGCTGTCTTTTGTTCTATGTTCTAAAACTAATGGTAAGACTATAGCATAAATCTATAATGGTATAGAGATGATGTTTTTCTTTTTCAAGATGTAAGGCTACTAAAGATTTAATAAATGTACTGTTCGTTTTTTAAATCCTGCGCCCCCCCCCCACTCCAAGCAAAAAAATATGCTAGTGTGGTTTTATGTTTGCTAGATGATTATTTCTTTTGGCCAAGATGATTGGTTTCTGTCTGTCTCTTTTTGATAATGGATAGATCTGATAGTGATACTGTTTACCACTTTCACATCTTGTTACTAGATATGTACAAACAGCCATCAGTGTATTGCTTTAATTTCTGCACTATGTAGGAAGTTGTCTTCAATTGTGAAATCTATTGTGTAAGCCTTCTTAGACTGATTTAGAGTACCCTACTGGACTACAACTGCTTATTAACTTTCTGGCTACATAAGAATTCATGTATGATAATTAGTTAGCTGCTAATGTAGAGAAATTGATTAGAATGACCCTGGAAAGGACAAAACTGTAAAGATGAAACTTTTATGCTGATAATTATATTTGACTAGATTTTTTTGTTTTTAATCTTACAGATTATGACTACAATAACAATGAGGAAGATTTGTACATACTTCGAGCGAAAGTCACAAAAAAACTAAAGAACTATGTTTTGAGTGTACCTTAATGCTGAAACATGTATTTTATTAATCCAGATGGATTTAGTTTTATCCACAAAAAAGATACCCATGCATTTTAATTAAAACGAATACTTCCTGTTTCTAATTTTTTTCTATTTACTGTCTTGCATTTAATTAGTTAGGGCACTAATTAAATGGAGAAACAGGCTCAATGAATGAAACAGCCAATCCCTTTGATTTAAGATTTGCGTTTATTTCTTTTATGGTAAATTGCAGAAAATATTTTTTCAAACCTTTTTTGAATATACTTTTACCTATTTGAATGTACTTTTAATTGCTAAATTAGTACATAAGGCAAAACAGAAAAGGAATCCATTCAAGAATGTTTTACTTGATCTACCTTATACTAAAGGAAATGCCTTTATTTTATACATCCCAGTTTCCCATTGTATTGGTGTAAAAATATTTTCTTATAAAGTACACTTTTCTTAACATTGCAGCTCTTTTCCTTCTTTTGCAATGGAGCAGATAATAAGCAGGAGGGACAAAAAACCTACTGCGCACTCCTGGAGGAAATCTGACACTTGAATTCTGAAGCAATTCAAAGAAGTGGTGAAAGCTAAACTTTTGGCTCGATGATTGTTTTGTATTGAGCATTTACCTTTTCATAGCACAGTCAAGTTCCTAAAATTGACATATGTTGCCATGTTCATCACATTAGGAATATATAGGTTATTAAAACTATCTACAAAAAAATAGTGTAATTTCATATCAAGTGATAATGTATTTCTCGTCAATATTTTCTTGACATATGAAGTAATCAGGTATGTTATAGCTAAATAAATGTATAGTCCTAGTGAAAAAGGGGGATCTTTTTCTACTCTGTAAGCCTGCTAGAGTCACTTACAAAGGTGAGATGGGTGGCAAATAAATAAAGCAAATAAATAAATAAATCAGCAATTCCCAAGGTCACTCAGTCATTGGCTCACTACAGAAAGTAATTTTATCTTTTAACACATTGTTTTAAATATCTTCCTATATGTACTGACTAGTGACTGCTAATTTGGATCATATCCATATTAACCATCTGCATGGATGTGCTGAGAGTATGTATTCATTCATGCTCTGCTCTTACATAATTGCTACAATTATTTCTGATTAGCATATTTTGATGCTTTCAATAATTTTTCCTTCTAAGTATTTGGTATGTATATTTGTCTACTTAAGCTAATGAATGTACTACATGCGCTTTCTTTAGATTCACTTGAGCCGCAGTCTATTAGATTTGCAGATATTAGAGGACCTTGTATTTGTTACAAGTGGTCTTAACACAAGTTATCCCTCTGAAATTTATATCTGTGTTGCTGCAAGAAGCATTTTTCAACTTAGAGCTCTGCAGGCTGTTCCTAAAGATGATTAGGGAACTGGAGCATAAAATATATGAAGAACGGTTGCAGGAACTGTGTATCTCTAGTTTAATGAAAAGAAGGACTAAGGGTTCCAATATCCCAGGGGTTGCGACAAAGAAGAGGGAGTCAAGCTATTCTTCAAAGCACCTGAATGCAGGACAAGAAGCAATGGATAGAAAACAATTAGTGGAATAGCTTGCCTCCAGAAATTGTAAATGCTCCAACACTGGAAGCTTTTAAGAAGAGATTAGACAACCATTTGTCTGAAATGGTATAGGGCAGGAGTGTCAAACTGGTGGCCTGCGGGCCAAATGTGCCACACACAAGCCATGGCCACCCCAGCTCTGCAAAGGCAAGAGCTAATGATACATCACGTGGCATGATTGACTTTGTAAGGGTTTCCTGCCTGAGCAGGGGTTGGGCTAAAAGACCTCCAAGGTCCTTTCCAACTGCTATTCTATTCATTTGATTCTCTGATTCATTTGATTTCTATAAAGATTTAGGTCAGTAACTATCTACATAGAAAGAAGATACAATCTGTCCCAAATGCTGATATTTCTTTTGCACATGAAACAAAGTTTCTTATACTCCTAATAAAAAACATTAAGAAAATGAGACAAGTTCCTCTACCTCTGCTGAATTTTTCGCTTAACAAGAGTATACTAGGGTTAGGCTATACAATCCCTGTCTTAATTGCATTTCTGCACAAGTTTTGTTATATTTGTTTTCCATTTCTCCTCTCGTATTACTGCAGGAGTATTATTCAATTAAATTGCTTATGTATTTTAGATTAAACATTGATTAACATTGGTACTCTATTGTACCTACAAGGTAATCAGGTAAAAACTCAAATGAGTTTTTTCTCACACTTTGTGTGATATTGTTTTGGGCAATTTTTAAGGGCCCTGCTATAAGGCCCATGTTATCAAGTTTAAGAAAAAAGTGGGATATATTTTACTATCATTTAAAAAATCCATCTGTAAGCATTGATTCAACCTTACATTTCCCTGACATTCTCCTGGGCATATTCATTTGTCTACCTATAGGAAGTGGTTGTATGTGACATCTTTATGTGTGCTATTGGAAGAATACCATTATTTGTATGCGTGTGTACATACATACATACATACATACATACATACATACATGCATACATATAAAAAGGGAAATAGTATAAATAATATAAATACAGGGGAATTAGTTTGCTAAATTGGAAATCTGGAAAGTTGTTTCTCAGAATTCTGATAGGAAGGGTATGACAGGTGAGCAAAAGGAGGGAAGTAAAGTGTTAGGTCAGATAAGGTATGTGCAGACCATATGAAAAACGTCTAAGCATTGTGTGTGTTGAGTCAGAAAATGCACTATAACGTTAATAGAACTTAATTCTGGAATGTTTCACATGAACATGGAATTGATTGGTTGCTGAATACAAATAGAATGGAATAAGATACAAGTAAAGTATGCAGGAAGGTAAATAGAATGCTTAGTGAATAGTTCAATACTTAACAGAATAATATATGGATTGTGATGGCCTCTTGATTTAATTTATTTATGGATAAATGTACCAGGAATGCTTGCAGTAATGTTAGTTTGGGTCATGAATAATATGCATGCTTTTTGTGCAGATGATGTATAAAATATATCTTTGTAAGCAGATATTACCAGGGCTGAGAATCTGAATGCTTTTCAGTGAATACCACATTGAGAATTAGAAACAGAAAATTAATGTATCAAAAGCATCTCATATTTGACAGATATGGTTGATATTATACAGCCTTTTGTAAGGAATAACTTAACATGCAAATGGCTATGTATAAGTGATTTGGTGGAAATAAGAGATAGATACATTAGGAATAAATCACAAAACCAAAACAAATACATGAAGAAACATCAATAAAATAGAACACTTATTGAATGAAATTGATAAGTTCATCAAAAAAAAATGTAAGTTGAAAGAAGCAATTGATATGTGAATTAAGTTTATGGATCTAGAGAGAACAAAAATGATTTGTAAGCATGCAAAGGTATGATTACATTTCTGTTTTCCTTGTCTTATTTTTCTGTATTCCTTACTCATTTTCTGTCCTTAAGAATAATAATAACAATAATAACATAATGTTGGTTTTCAAAGGGAACAGAATATTAGGTATGTTAAAGTTAGTGACATAAGAGATAAAGATTTTTTATAGAATGATACTGTCCTTAAAACAAAAAATATGTCCCAAGAAGAGCAAAGAGAATGGCAACATTGCATCAAAGTTTCATGAAATATCTAAACTAATTGTGCCACCAAGTTGGCTTCATATTTTGGTAATCAAATTTATTTGTGGATATTCTCTAGAATTCTCTTACTAACCTGATAAATTACTAATAAATAAAAAGCTGCAACATAGGAATGGAAAATATTTACCCCCATACTTTTGTTAGCTTAAAACCAACTTCCAGGGGAGGTAATGGGTCAATCATCAGTAATGGGGTATAAAGATTCTTGGAGTAAACATGTCTATGACAAAAAAAATATAAAATAAAAATCATAATTAAAATGTAATAAATATTTAAAAAAAACATTGAAGGGCAGATATGATGGAGCATTGAGTCTGCTGTCAGTTTTCTATTTTTCTAGATTCCATTCCAGTCAGCATGAATTTGCCAGAGCAATTGGAATGTAGAAACATGTGGAGAGCCACAGTTGCCCAGACTCTTCTTTAGAATTTACAGGAACTATGCAAATAGGCAGTTCCCATACATCAATCTTATCTATCTTTCAGTACTGTCTGTTCCAGCACTCCCTAACCATTGGCCTTTCAGATATAATACATATCAGTTCCCATAATTGTCTGCTAGGCTAGAATTAGGATACGATCCAGTACATATATAAATCACTAGATTGGGGAAAGCTGGTGTATTTCAACTGACATAAACTCAAGTTCTTAACGGAGCGCTTCCCCTTACCTACTGCTTGATTTCTTTTATGGAAAGTTATGGAAATAAAACAATGGTCCTTGAAGCATATCTTCACTGTAGGATTATTGTCTCCCCAGTCAGTTTAATCGCTCTGGTTGTCTAAAGACTATGAACTGATCTTACGCTTACTTCAGACTCAACAAAGTTTATAGATATCATGAAGTGTCCTTGTATATTAAAGCACCAGGGTTGTGTTTTTTTTTAGCAATCAGTATTCTACTGAACGTTTGCTACCACTGATTTCAATGGAAGTGTAATTCTTCTGGCTAGTCTCTGCTGAACTTGGGTGGTGTTTCCAGAAGAGGAATTTTCCAAGAGAGGCTTTAAAAAAGTTTCCAAAAATGAATAAAGGTGTTTTCTGCAATGGGGGAATAAGGTAGAAGAGAGAGATAAGCTGTTGAATCTCTTTTGACTAAGTTTTTTGGGGTGGGTGGGAGGAAGGTACAATTTGTAGAGGAGAAAATTGTAACAAAAAACAGAAAATGTTTATTATTTATTAATCTCTTTCCCAGAATTTACATTTTTATCAGGCCTCAATCCTATGAGATTAAAAATATTTCATAATAAATACCTTTGAGCACGTGCAAAATACTTGGTATGTTTCCCATGAGATATGGAAATATAGCATTCTTTATCAATATGATGTAAAATTTATGTTGAAAATCAGGATTGGGATTTTGATAGTAGTTTCCTTTTCATCCCAAAACAGGACAGAATTCTGAATAGAAGGTAAGATGAAGTTTGCACTCACATCAAGACAAATATTGTATGTGATAAATGCTAAAAGAAACTAGATACTGACACTATGTTCCTTCATAGATATATAACATTGTGTGTAAATTCTTTCATGTCAGGAATGTCCCACTAGCCAGGCGAGACCCTGCAAGCCAAACTGCAAGTCTGAGTGTTATTTACAGGCTCTATTTCAGATCCTTGAAGAAAGGAACTGAGTATCAATGTGGTCTGTTGCATCTTATTCTTTTTAATGCAGATTAATTTGAAATAATACCTTCACAGTGTTTTTCTCAGCTACGCTTATATGTTTTCCTCTGATCCATCAATTGTATAATATGAAGATAGCCATTTGTTTATTGTTCAATTCAAAATGAAGTCAATAGATTGTCCTTTCTTCAAGGTTTCCTTTATTTCAAGGGTATAGAATGATGAACAATCAACCAATGGAACAGCTTGCCTTCGGAAGTTGTGGAAGCTTCATCATTTGAGACTTTCAAAAAGAGATTGGACTGCCTTTGTCAGAAATGGTGTAGGGTCTCCTGCTTGAGCGGGGCCGGGGTTGGACTAGATTACCTATAAGGCCCCTTCCAACTCTTAATCTGTTAATGTAAAGAAGCACAAGAAAGGTCAGCAACAGCTTCGGTATTTCCCATCCCTGGCCAACAGTCCGAGGAGGCCTATTTCTTACTATAATCTTAGCCAGTATGGTAAAATGCATATTTCCATTTAAATTATTTCTAGCCATGCTTCTCTAAAAATTAACATTGGGTGAATATGAAAGAGAAATAAACTTTTTTTTTAAAAAAATTTATCAATGTAGAATTAGCTACAAGTGACACCAAGTCAGGGATGCTTTTCATCAATCCACAAAGCAAGCATTGTTTTTTATCTATGCCAAGGTCATGTCTCTTGTTTTAAAAAAAAACAATAGAAGGTGCTTAGTAGTGCACAAGGGCATGCACATATCTGTCTACCATTCTTTAAAGCAGCCAATTCTTTTACCAGGGTCACATGGCTGTTACATATGCAACCCTGGGAGAAAATCAAGCTGCTTTAAAGAGTTGTTAACTGCTTCTTTGTTAACATTCCATGTTCCACTTTTCCACATATTTTCAAATCTCCCCCCTCCTCCCTTTGGAAACACATTTGGTGTAATACTTAAGGTGCTGGCTAGAAACGAGGAGACTGAGTTCTAATCTCTCTTTAGGCATGAAAGCCCAGCTGAGGTGACTTTGGCTCAGTTACACTGCCCAATCCACCTCAAGGGTTGTAGGGAAATTAGGAGAAAGGAATATGCATGTTGACCACCTTGAATTAATAATATAATAAATGCAGGATAAAAATAAATACATACCTAACATTTAAGGCTTGAGCTGCATTTAAAACACTGACCAAACTATTTTAAATTGATAACTCCTATCCAGAAGAACTTCAGGAGAGCAATATTGGATGAAACTGATATCTTTCTCATTAGTTAGCAAATTTTAAATTATAGGTTGATGGTTGCTGTTCACTCTGATATCTGAAATAAAGTACAATTACTTTACTCTTCAGCTTCCTATATAATCTGTCAATTATATTGCCACCTATCTTGCAGCGCAGACGATTTTAGCAGTTTACATTTAAGCAAATATAGAACAGCCTTTTCTAAAGCTAGATTAAATCTGTTCCTATCAAATAAGTTGTACAATAGATTTCAAAGTATTAACATCTCTCAGAAATGTCTCTAATGGTACTGGCCTTAAAATGTTGGTGATATTTATTGCATTATAAATTTTTGTAGGATAATTATCTCACCTATTAAAATCAAGACCAGGAAAAGACATTTCCAAATATATTAATAGTTTACGCTCATATAAAAATCCTCAAATAACAGTATTGACAGTCACATTTTAAACTATTAATAGAGCCATTTTGTGTACAATAGTTTCAAAATGTTTGTGATAAATACTGCTTTCATTTTTGTTTATTACATCTTTAATATGTATCATATTGGCATGCAAATAGAGCAGATTCTTGCTTCATTGCCATTGTTGCCTTATGGACCCAACCTACAAGCATGGGAAAACTATCCCCAAAAGATCCTGATGACAGTATTAGAAATAATGTCAGACTATAAAGAGCAGCCCATAAATACCTACCAGGCCCTATACTATAAAGCTAGCATCTTATGATCAATAGCCTCTGCAAGATCAACAAAACCCTATCTCGCTGGCAATAAATTGCATTTATGGCTGTGAAATATGATTTGGTAAATAAGTAGTCTGGGCTCTGCAGCTGTAGATAGCAAGAACTTGGCTTTCCCGGAAAAGTCTCAGCGCATTGGCAGAATTGGCTTGCTTTTTTCTAAATCCTGTTAATTGCTTTTGTCCTTGGTCACAAACCTTTCTACATGACAGTCACCATTTTTCACTCTATTCAGGCTTCCCAGAATTAGAATAAAATGAAGACTGAAGGGATGAGGCCATCCTTGCATGACATTCTGTTGAAAGGATGGCCCATATATTTGTCTTGTCTCAAATGAACTCTTCATGAAGTGTTGCTAGAAATAGCCCATGGGCCATTGTAGGCAGGCTGTAAAACATTTCATCCGCAATTGCAGGAAATAACATATTTTAGTCAGGGAAATTCAGCCCTACCCACATAAAGAGGCTTTCCTTTATCTAAGGCCTGTCTTGCTTTCCAATACATTTCCTTTTTGTTGCCAGGCAACCATATTCTATGTGGTGAGGGAATGTTGTGTAACCTCTCCAGTTCTGCTTTTATTAGAAGTATATGCACCTTGGCCAAAAATGGATATTCCACCCCACCCCCACACCCCTTTTTTTTGTAGGCAAACGCACTGGAACATAACAAAGCCAGACATTCTTTTTTAAAACAGACCCTAAACATTTTAAACTGCTCAATAGAAATTGGGGACTGTCAAAAGATTTCTCAGTTGCATAGTGGCTGTGTTTCATGCCATTTCTGTCTTTGATTTTCTGTCAGTCCAAAAGGACACATGTTTTTCCTAGAATTTGAGCAATTTGTGGAATTAGAATAAATATGTTTAAACAATATATTAGTGTGCTTGGGCTCTACTAATTTTGCGCTTGTAAAGATATCTTTCCATTCAGTATTAGATGATTGGCATGAAGGAGCAAGTGATTTTTTTTAAAGAATATGTGGAAGTTCTGAAACAGGAAATTATTTCATATTAAGGTTGTGTTTGTAGAGCATGCTAGATTAAACTCAGTTAACAAGTACAAGCTCCACCTTTATAACTACCATTGTACATAGATTTTAAACTAATGTTTTGATTTACCAAATCATGAAGTTAATTAAAAATGGCTATCTTTTGGAGTTTCCAGAAATGGAGGGCATGCAACATAAATATATAGTACAAGTCTCAATTTCCAGGAACCCAAGATGGTAGTCATTTGGCTTAGACAACGAGATAGCTATAATCACATGCCCACTACTCAAGGTTTTTAGTGCAACATTGCTAAAACTATTCATTCTAGCATGATAAACTGATATGTGTTAGCAAAGATACATTGGGAAAATGAAAAACCTAGTTGTGGCAGCCTTAATCATTAGGAATTGAGGAGGAGGAGGACTACCTTGACAAGGATATGCAGAAGCTGTTGGTTAGGCAAAAGGCTGAAGCTTTTTAAAACCCAAAACTGTCACAATAATATACTGTAATATCTATATACAAAATATACAAAAACAGCTGAGCTATCTCCCCAAAGGTATAAAAGGAGGAAATACAACACAATATGAGATTCCAACATTATGCTATTATAGTCAATATCAATGTAAAAGTAAGTTTAACCTGTAGAGTTGATTTCCTGCTGTATTCTATCTAATGGGACTGTTATGAATCTACCTAGTCGATCTGTAGTGGATTTTGTGATCTCACAGTGAAGCCTGTAAGGTGCAAAAGCTGCAGATAATGTGTAGTATCAATTAATTAGAATTATATAGTAGCTGTATGATGCATATTGACATAATAGTAGGAAATATATCCATTGTGTCTAAGAGGGCAATTAAGTATGATACTGTTAAAGCAGTGCACCATTGCCAAGCTAGCAGTTCTTTTTTTCTATAGAGATCTTGAGTGAAATGACAAGATGCTAGGCATGCAGCTACTTATTATTGTCCTTATATTGTGCTCACTTAAAGTTTACCATGCTCTGAAAAAGGAACTATGATGAAAGGCTGTTTTCTACAAAAGGATATTACAGTGATGTTGCTTCTTGTGTGTGCTGGGGAGAGAGACATGATAACCACATCTCCAGTTCAGCTATTGTGGTTGACTTCCTCTGGATGATGTGGAGACATCTTCAGCATAACTTCGTTTGATAAACAGGTTGCAGGGACAAGAGAAAAATAGCTGGCATTTTTGCAGTTTGTAAAATAATTCTTTCCATTTGCCTTCTTCCTGGAACAATGACCATACAATACTCAAAATAAGCACAGAGTTAATTTCAAACCTAGTAGATTTTATTTTTTAAAAATCTTCAACAGCCCATTTCCTGTAATTCTCAGTTTCAGATGTATTGTACCCCTTGGGAATAAGTGTGCACATTAGACTTAGAATAAAACTCTTTTCAGCACCTAGATTATGTTATTTTCCGTATGAAACTGGTGGTATCTCATTTTCAGCGTTGTGTCTTTAATCAATTTAGAGCAAATTAAATTTGGAATAGATACCAGTTACCAACGGAAAATATTACTTTCCTAATGGTTAGTAATCAATACTGAAAATAACAACTGTGAACAGTGGACATTGTATGTGGTATACAATAAATAATTCTATACCATCTATCCAGCTCAGGATATTTTAAAAACTCTTGTGGGCAATGATGGATTATTTTTGTTTCCAGTTTGAATTACATTACTTTATATGTGACAAAACTAGTCCATTAAATGATTGACAAATAACTGATTAGATCCCACATAGTTCCTGGCTGTTAAATTACAAATGGGAGGAGGTAGCACATTGGTTATGTGCTGATCAAGTAGCCTATTAGGCAGCTTCATATTTTTATTAACTGACTAACCAATTCCATTTGGTCATTTTTGGATAGGATTTTCCTTCTTTGAATCTCCCTCCATTCTCTTTCTCCTCTGAATGCTTCATTAACAGGCATTATTTTAACTGCATGAATCACAAACATTTACACAAATAAGACCTAGGCTTAGACATTTATTTTAAACCAATTGATTTCTAATTTTTGCCATTTCACTGTGCTTGTTAGATTCCCAACCCTGTGTTCTGACCCAGCTACCCCAAAATTGACAAACCCTCTGAATTTAATTCAAAGATTACTTTATTGGGAGTGCTGGCAGCCACCACCCCACAAAAAGTTTATTTCTCACTGCAGGCTAATAAGTCCATCAGTAGGGAGATGAATAGCTGTCTATCATATCTATTCATCTCCACCCCCTACCTTTTATCCCCAGAGCTAGGGTGAGGTTTCGCTAACAGCAATGGCTCTTCCTTCCCAATGACCCACCCAAGGATTTCTACTGCTCTGCTCTCCTCTCTGCCTTTTTTGTAGCCACATGTCAGGCACTGGATCCAGCTGTTCCTCCTCTTCTTCATCTGCCACCTCCAGACCAGGGAGCTGTTGACTCTCCATCTGAGGCCTGACGGACAGCCCAGGCTTTCTGCCAGCTCCATTCCCTCTTCCCCCTTGGAGCTCTCAGGCTGCCTTGATGCTGACCCTGACACCCACCCTCCTCATCTGATTTGGCTGCAGAGGGGCCTGCAGCTGACAGGCCACAATACCCTGGTTATCAGAATAATTTACTGAAAAAATTACATAACTTTAAATGTAAAAGCTCTATCTCAAAAACTAAAACTTCTCTCAGGAACTCCTTTAAAATTCCTTAAAAGACATTTTGCATTGGTGAATGGTTCCTGGAGTTTGTAAATATTTCTTGAAACAGTGTAGCTTAGATTGAGTTCCCTATGGTTATGAAATAGTACCAGATTTCCTGAAACTGGACGTATCAAATAACGTACTTGATCTATAGATGGGAATTCTGTCTACCAGTCAACATAAATCCATTTGTCTGCCCTTCAATCTATTAACACACTGTTTCTAACTGTAAATTATGGCTGGGTTCATACATTGTTATAATCAAGCTTTTCCTAACCTGATGCCCTTCAGATGTGTTGGGACCCTGGATTCTATAAATCCCAGTCATTCTACCACAATACATGAATATGTGTGGTATAGTTTAAAGTTTATGGCTGGGTGCAGTCATAAAGACCACCCAGCTAAATCTGTTTTATTTCTTCTAGAGCTGCCTGAAAGTTCTGATATCAT
Organism: Thamnophis sirtalis; assembly: GCF_051295495.1. Classification (NCBI taxonomy): domain Eukaryota; kingdom Metazoa; phylum Chordata; class Lepidosauria; order Squamata; family Natricidae; genus Thamnophis; species Thamnophis sirtalis. Next base: position 45,090,502 of record NW_028261386.1, read on the forward strand.
AATTTAGTGACATGATTCTCTGTGGGAAATACATAGAAAAAGAATAAAATCCTTAAATAGGCTTCACGTGTTTTAAAAACAAAACATAATGTAAGCTCTTTGCAAAAATACTCAGAAGGAAAAAAAATCCTGGCCTTAACCACTGCAGAATGTTGCAGCCCTGTAGAATGTTGTGTGAACTTGGTCAATTGCTGTTTTGATGACTCATCTGAAATATCACAATCAACTCTAGATGTGACCCAAATGGTGTAAAAAGAACTAGGGCAGTTTCTTTTTTAAAAAAAGGAGGGGGGGACAAAATACTTGAACCTTCTGCATCATCCCAAGGGCCTGAGGTTTGATCAGGATTTCTGAGCAATAATGCCTTGTGGAATGTTACGATATCCAGGGCATGTCATAGCAAAGACAATTTAGCCTTTTCTTGCCTATTTACGAAGCTTGTCTGTAGCCCATATATATATATTTGTTTGTCTTGACACCTGGAGAAGAATTCCGGAGAACTCAAAAATCTACACAGAGGGTGGGGGAGAGAGATGAGAGAGAGAATAGATATTCATGAGATTTATACAAATATTAGAACTATTGTTTCTAGAGCTCACAATGGCTGCATTCATGAGGTATGATTGTAATCTCATTTCTTCACTTATATAGTACATTTTGGATTTATACAACATGTTTAGTCATAATGTGATTTGTTTCCTATTGGCTTAGCATATTTTGTTACCTGTCCACTTTTATTTGTAAATCTTACCTTATTGAATTACGCTAACCAATTGAATTTAGTTTATTCAGTATACCATACTTAAATAGATACCCTCATGTCCATGATTGGTCCAAGTTTATAGGTAAAAGCAAAGCCCTGGTTTGTTTTGTTTGGCTAACTTAAAATGCAGTACTCTATACATCCAACCCTTGTGATAAATAAACCATTATAATTTTGCATATTGACAAATAAGACAATTGCAATTTATTTCACAAAGTAGTTAAGCAGACCATAGATTTCTGTAATGTAGTTATTGAAACCTTGTTATTGAAAGAGAGTCTTTTCTAAAGTCTTTCCAGTATCTCTAGCTGGTGACCTCCAGTGAGCAAATTCACAGAAGAACCAGCTTCTTTATGGCTGAATGGAAAGTCCTTAAAGACCTAATAAAGCCCAAAGACCGAAAGTCTCCCAAGCCTGCTTAAGTGTATAAGCTTCTTAAGTAATTAAGGCAACAGTCCCCAAACTCTTCAGCTCATTAAACCCTTTATGAGGTTTCAGATTGTTCATCAACCCCAAGCATTTATTATATGAAAACAAGATAAATAAATACTACTTTAACAGTACTAATAACATCAATTCTTTGGATAGTCCCATCAATTCTTGGAAGTCAATAGTCACATTTGAAAACCCTAAATTAAGGAAGGTGAAACAATATCATTTCTTAAAGAGATTGCAACACTGGGGAAAAATATCTTATGACAAAATAAATGATCATATTTTCAATGGAAAAGAGCCCAGTATGCTTAAAAACAAATTGTGGCATATATTATATTTATTTATGCTTCCTGGTTTGTATCCCTTGTCATGTCCATTGCTTTTTAACATATTTTTAAAGTTACAATTCTAAGTGGGTTTAAATTGGAGAAAACTAACATTAATTTGATACTCAGAATGTGTAGTTACATTCAGCCTCTGCTTCATTGAAGAATGTTAACTTACAGCTGAATACAGCACATAATATTAATAAGATCTGAGACTGGAGTTTAATTTGTAATTCTACTGTTTCGCCTCCATTATTGATAGTTTCATTAATATTTTCATATTTAATATTTTTAAAAGTATTGTAAGATTAGAATTTCTTTTAACCAACTTAACCAAGATTCCCAGCATTTATTTATTAAATTTACTAGGTGGATACCTGTGCTCTGCTATGAAAGTATGTGATCGGGCTTGATAAATTGACACAGCTTGAAAATTAATGAGTAATTACAGTCGGCCTCTTCTCTCCCCTTCTCTCCCTCAGGCTTGCTCCACAGAGGCCTCTCCTATCTTATCCACTTCTCTCCCTCAGCCTTCTCCTACAGAGGCCTCTCTTATCTTACCCCCTTCTCTCCTCACTCTTTAGCATCAGAGTGTTTTTCAGGTGGAGAGGGGGAGTAGAATGTCTAACTCCTTAGCATCAGAGCATGTTAATAATAATATAAGAAATACTAATGATCTGATGGTCATTTCGAAAAATTCTTTCTTAGCGAGCACCTAGAAGCCAAAAGGAACATACATGCCAAATTTCAAGTTTGCAGGCTTTGTGGTTCTGGAAATTTCATGATGATGCATGAGTAGTATTTCACTTTTATATATATAGATTTGCTATGGGCCTTCTCTAGATGGCTTACAACAATAATTGATAATAATACTACAATAAACCAGAATTGAGAAGACAATGACAGATAGCAAGTGCCTCCTCTGCAAAGAAGCTGAAGGAACAGTGGGCCACCTGTTAGCTACTGGAGCAATTGGAGCACCACTTGAACACTGACATTGACAAATTCACCACATCAATTGCAAAAAGCAGCTTTACTTTGAACAGTTTACATCCTGAGACGATATCTGTAAACATCATCCACAACAAATATTCACATTTGCCTATCCCAGGTCCTGAGAAGGACTTGATAGGTGGACAACAATGCCAAATCAGTCTGAACATCTGCCTGAATATGTGGCAAACAATTATTATATACATAATAATTTGAACCATAAGAGGTTTACATACAATCAGGCATTGCAAATACTCTAGAGCAGGGGTGTCAAACTCACGTCATCACATCGTCGTCACATGACATATTGGAAATCCCCCCCCCTTCACTAAACTGGGCATTGGCATGGTGAGCGCATGGTGCATCTGGCCCGCATAATGGGAGTTGACAGCCCTGTTCTAAAGTCTAGACTGAGCAAACTAATGAATATTTGTGCATGGAGTAAAACAGAACAAGTAATTCACTTGGCATTATCTCATCTTATAGTCAATTGATTACACATTAACTATTATTACTTTAGTGTGTTCAGCTGAAATCTGTGGATATTTGTAGGTAGATGTATCAATTTGTGCTATAAACTTCTCTCTATAAATTTATATCCTATGCCACGATATTTAATTGCATTAGTAAACATGTGATGTTGTAATCAAGGCTTTTATCTGAAAAGTATGTAAGAATGGCAAAACTCTCTGTGGTATAGGTATTCGTTCAAAAATCCTTTTATTGAGGCAAAGGTTAAATCATGACTATGTGCTTATATTCATATAACCCAGCAAATTTGGTTGATTTTAATCTGTGGTTAGTTCCCCCCCCCCAAATTCAATCTACTATGCAAACTGTATCAATATAATTAATATATGGTTCACTAAAACCAGCTGTATTATTTTATTAAAGCATGTTAACAATATCCAAATTTAATATGGTGTATGAAGCAGCCAGTAAAAGGCTTGGGGGTGGTATTGAGTTTTACTTCCAACAGGCCAAGGTCACAATACAAAAAAGAGCAGGGTTTCAACCATACTGTTGTGGTCTCCATCTTAGCTTTTTAAGGACAGCTCTGCAGTTTGTAGGCGCAGTTGTTAGCTCAACTCATTGTACTCTGGAGAGGGATCATTACTTTTGACAGAATGTTGACTTCCTTGTAGATTGTCCACATTTCAATCTCAGGTGAAAAATCACTTAGGAGTTGGCAAGAAGACAATACTGGAATCAAATGTATTTATCTACATATTGCCTCTCCCCTGTTTTATTTAGTTCCTTGTTGTTTTTACACACCAATTCACCAAATTATATTAGGAGGCAGCAAAGGATTACTCATCTCTAGCAGAAGGTGTGTTTACGCTGAATATATCTGAAAACCTGTTTTACAAAAAACACAAAACAGCTAATCAGGAGGCATACCGCATGTTCATGAACTCTGAAAGTACCAGTACCATTTAAAGGAAAAAAAGAGGTAGCTCATTGAATAGTTTGATATATTGAATGTTGCATACTTTATTCAATAAATACTTTTCTAAACGGGGATAATCTATGATTAATTGAATCTTTACTTCAAGATAAAACATAAAATGCAAATAAAAAAATTATATCCATTCTAATAATACTACTGAAATAAAACAATTAAAAGATAGAACAGTTAACACAATACTATAAAATTGGAACACTAAAACATCTCTGTAAAAACTTTAATTATTAGAACAATACAGTAGACTAAATAAGGGCCTCTGAAGGCCATCAAAAATGTAAAAGAGACAGTCTAATAATACCTTACAAAGTTATAGAGTATTACTTCATTCTTTAATCCTTTTGTTTTCATTAATAAAAAATATTTTACTATTTAAGAATAGTTCCATAGCTACAACAAATCTGTTTTTACTCCTTGCTAATTAAATGAAGAGTTAAATTCCTGCTCATTGCTGGTAGTCTTTGGTGATATCCTGAGCCACAAAATAGGCAGCCACATGTTATGAAGTATATAGATATAGTCTTAACCTGTTTTACATGTAGTAGAAAAAAAACTGTTTCCTCTGCTTCTTTGCACAATGCACACTTCGAATGTGCATTTGATAATTTTTGAATTCTGGCCTTGATTAAGATTAGTTCGGATACTTTTCTCTTTTGCAGCCAAAATCAAACCTTCAATATCTTTTTTTTAATGTTTAATATCCCAGTTGTAAGCTTTAATCTTAATCTCCCATGTTTGTACAAATTGACCATGTCATAATTTTCTTTGACAGAATTTGTTTTTATTACATCATTTTGATATTTATTTTTTGTTTCCTGTACATTTATGTGTACAATGTACATTACAGGTACATTAAGTACCTGCACATAAAAAATCCAATTTTTAACTGCATCAATGCTTGTTCTTTGACATCTTTTACGTAATCAAACAGTGCATACTTTTCTTCTTTGACAATTTGACCTAAAGTGAATCTCTGCCTTAATTTCTCATACCATCTCTGATAGGTATATCTATCAATATCAGTACAGGGATGAAATACATACAGAATAATGATTGGTTTTTTTGTTTTTTGGTGCAAACTGTTCATTTCAGCTTGTGTTCAGTTAATCATTGCAACAGGTACGGCCTAGGACAGCGATGGCAAACCTTTTTTGGCTCGTGTGCCATAAGTGGGTGGAGCACAGGGGGGTCGTGTGTGGGCGTGCCACACCCATAATGCAATGCACGACCCCCCCAGTGCGCATGCACGCACTGCAGGCGCGACCCCCATTTTTTGCATGCTTTTTTCACCCTCCCCAGACTCCAGAGGCTTTATAGGAGACTGGAGAGGGCAAACACAGCCTCCCCCCACATTTTTAACACAAGTCTTTGAATATTGGTCTTGGATGGGGTTGCACTGCCCCAAAAAGACCTAGTACACAACCTAAATATTTTCCTGGACTCACAACTCTTGCTCAAGGAGAAGGTGGCAGTCAGGGCTAGGAAGTCATTTGCTCAACTCTATGTTATGTGCCAGATCCTTTCCTAGATCAAAAAGTCCTTTTTTCAGTCATTCATGCACTGTTCATCTCCCATACAGACTACTGCAATAGGGCTACCCTTAAAAACTATCTGGAAACTACAAGTGATGCAGAATGCAATGGCATGAGCATTCTGGGAACTTCTTGAGTTTGCATGTAATACTTCTACTATGCAAGCTGTATTGAGTACCAGTTTTTTTCCAAGTCCAATTCAAGTTGTTGGATATCAGCTTTAAAGCTCTTTACGGCATGGGACCAAGTAACCTGAGGAACCATCTCATCCCAATTTCATCTGTCCATCTTACTCAGTCAGGCAGGGAGATATGTCGCAGATCCCATTAATTAAAGAATTTCAACTGGCAGGATCCAGGAAGAGACCCTTCTTTGTCATTGCCCCTGCCTTTTAGAACATCTTACCCCTAGATGTGAAGAGTGTTAAAATCTATCTCTGCCAATTGGGGGTAAAAAGTGATTTGTGATTATGGGGTAGTTGGTGATTTGAAGGCACTACATCCACATTTTAAAATCTGTAATATTTTAATTTTGACTTTGTTCTTACCTCCATTTTATTTGTTGTTTTTAATTTTTTTTATTGTAAACCACCCAATCTCACTTAGGTGAGATGGGCGGTATAGAAATGTGAATAAATAACATAATTGGTCTTGGGCTTTTGCCACTGATTCTTTTAGTAATTTAATACTCTCCTAATGAAACTATCAAAGTACCTATGAACCATTTCCTTCCCAGTGTTTGTTAACATATATCCTGTGTTTTCCCAAGAGTTCTTCACTAAGATAACATATGTCAGTCAGAATACAAACTCTATTTTGGCAATATTATCTTAGTAGCCAGCTGTTAACTTTCAGAATCTGTTGTTCGTTTTGTACCAAGTCAGGTCTAAATGTTTGCTTTTTTTTAAACTACCGGTATGTGCTCATGGTTTATTTTTTTATTTGTATACCATGTTGACCTGTAAGCTACATTAATCATTAAAATAAATCAAGGACATTTTCTTCATCTTCTTGCCCAAAGAGCATCTAGAGATTAGAAATTCTTGATAACTGAGGTCAAAATTTTCTCCTCATATTATCTTGTCCTTAGCTGCATGACTTCTTAGGGACACTCCAGGATTTTCACACTTATAAATCTATTATAATGTATGTGTCCAAGATCTATGCAAATTAGCTCTTTCTAAAAAAAAGAGCCGTAATGAATCAATGGAATGTACGTATCATTTGCTTAACTCTTGTTCATTAATTATGGCATTAAATTCTGGTATGAATTAGGTTGAACTATTCTAAGCCTAGGTATTTGGAATTCAAAATGTACAGCATATTTTTGTTTCTCTGAAAGGTTACATGTGTGTAAATTTATGTAAAAAGGAATAAGGAAACAAATATTGATAAATGCATGACAAAGAAAAGTAAACCTGACTACTTTTTGACACACATTGAACAAGATCTATGTCAGAAATTTAAAAAAAGAGAGAGATTTTATGGGTTGGAACATCAAATAAAAGTCACATTGTCTGCTTGTAGATTTTTAAAAAATACCCTTTGCTTCTTTGTTTTGAACAGAATCCCAGTGATAACACTGTGGTCTCTTGTTTAAATTGAGAAGTGAAGCTGGGAGACACAATGAAAGGCAATCAGTCTTCGACAGAGCTTCAACACGCTGGACCTGGAACAAAATGTCCTAATACATCTCAAAACAAACCAGCCTCGTTTCTATAAACACTGACTGGTTGTAACAGGTGAGATTTCTCTCCAGTTAAGTGAATGCTTTATTAATTAAAAACAAGGAAGCAACAGCATTTGGATTAGCATCAAAGAAGCAACATTAGTGACTTTTAAGGTTTGTATTGTAAACATGAGGTTTTATAAAAACTGCAGACATTAATGCCCTTTGATTACAGACCTGTCACGTTTTTAAAGGACATGAGAGCTAGGAGAAAAATGAAAAACAAACACAAATATTCTGAGATTAGACAAACCTGTTAGAAAAATAATGTATGGATGTCCCTCATTTCGCCCATAATCAACCAACTCTTAATCTGTTTTGGCCGAGGAGGACAAAAGAGTCTTAAGAGCTGAATTTGAGGATAGCTATCTAGCTTATGGCTGATAATTGTTATGTTGTTTAATTATGCTCCCCCCATCTGTAATTCATTTATAAAAGAGTGGTTTCTTGAACCTCTGCTTATTGAGTTTGAATAAAGGTCTGGATGAAGCCTGACAAGAGATTGGAACTAGATTCCTTGAACTCTGTTTTTGAAACAAAACGTTTACTTTTGTGGAGAACTGTATGGCATTAACAGAAACAATGATTAATTAATTGGATTTTTACCTTGCCCTTCCACCAAATATGAGCATTAAGTTGTTAATTATAGCAAAATTCAAATAAGGAGATCTACAACCAGTTTAGATATATTTGGTTCTTTCAGAGAAGGAAGAAAACAAGTGATATAGTGCTTCAGGCATTGGACCAAGATCCTACTTTTCTTTCTGGCCTGATTCATCCAGGTTCACTGTTTGATCTTTGGCTATTCACTGTCTCTCCCCCAAGCTTCCGGGGTGGGGGGGGACGACGACTAGAGGACAAAATGCTATATACATCTAAAGGAAAGGTAAAGAAGCAATCAATCAACCAATCACTTAAGTTATAAGAATGCTTAAACTAAGAACTAATCAATTATTTTTTCCCTATCTTCTCAAAATCTTTTATTTTTATATCATGGCAGGATCTAGCATGTCTTTGACTAATCTGTCAAAGATTACAAATCTTTGTAGGCTTTTGACAGAATCAATCATATAAGCTTTTCTGGCAGCCATTTTCAGTGAAAAAGTGAGGTAGGAATGCTGTGTGTATGTGTATACACACACACACACACACACACGTGTGTGTGTGTGTGTGTGTGTGTGTGTGTGTGTGCTTCAGTCAGTGAATCCCTATTGCAGTAGAACTTATTCTATTACAGTGTAACTTTTTTGACCCAAAATACCTGTTAATCAGTTCAGACAAAAACAATTTTAATAATAGTCTGTCAAATTTCACTGAAAACAGAGATGCATTTCTTTTAAAAGTTTGAGTTATGCTTAATTCAATAAACAAACAGCAAGAAAGCAGAAGCCAAAGGAGAAAACATTTCTTTTTTCCCTTTTTTTTAAAGCAATTACCATTCTTGTTAATTTCCTTCAGCAATCTTGGCCACAATATATTTTTAAAAAATCCAACCTAGAATGTTTCTAAAAGAATAACAGAGTTAGGAGGGACCTTGAAGGTCTTCTAGACCAACTCCCTGCTCAAGCAGAAAACCCTGTACCATTTTAGAGAAATGGTTGTCCAATCACTTCTTAAAAACTTCCAGTGTTGGAGCATCCATAACTTCTGGAAGCAAGCCATTCCACTGATTGATTGATGTAATGTAACTGTCAGGAAATTTCCCCTTAGTTCTAGGTTGTTTAGAGAAGACCCCCTCTTCTCTATGGCAGCATCTTAGATATTGGAACACTGCTATCGCATCACCTTTAGTGCTTCATTAAGCTAGATGTACCCCATTCCTACAACTGTTCTTCCTATATTTTAATTTTTAAATGTGAGCTGAGACCACATCAATCTGTTATGAACATTTAAATACCCATTAAGCCTTCAATTTATTTAATCTGCAAGAAAATACATTCAGTAAGGACTTGAATTTCTTGTTCAGTATTGCAAATGGAAATTTATAAATAAATCCAGTGAGGGAGAACACTTATTTAAATAGCACTAAGACTGTAGCTGCACATGGCCCTTTTGGCTAGAAAATCAGATTTGGAAGGTTGAAGAAAGGCAATTGTTATGATTGTTATTATTTTGCCATGTGCAAACCCTTACTGTAACTGCATATTAACCAATGAAGAATTAAAATATTATAAACAGAATTTCAAAAGCCTTTTTAAAGAATGGTAAAATACTTTCAAAAAGCAATATTCCAATATTTGTAATATTAAATTAAACATACAGAGTTGTCATTGGAGATTGTAATTATCTGTGGTAACACAAAGCAATGGAAATAAGAAAAGGCCACATCCAAAACAGAAAGTGAAGTTAACTAACTGATAAGCTGCTATTTTTAAAATCTTTTTAAAACCATAGCCCTAGCCTACAACTTTTCAAACTAGAACCCAAGAGAAGGACATATACATATACTATTCTTAAATTATTAAGTGTTATTAATTGTTACTCTAATTAAGAATGGAATACTATATTTCCATATATTAACTTTTCGCCAGGAGCCAAAGCTGCATACATCATTCTTTCCTTCTATCCATCTCATTTATCTTTACAACAGTTCTACAAGGTAAGTTAGACTGAAAAATAATGACCTCAACTTTTTCCAGTTATTAAACAACTATAGGGATATAATGGTTAGAGGCCACAGAGTTTAGCACATGGCGATTGTGTGGACATATGCTCATCTCATCTCTGTAAAAAATCCCTGGGTTTTTCTAAACACATACTAGCAATTTCTTTGATTCTATTTATCTGGCTTATCCATTCCTGTCTTCTGCTTTCCCCAGTCTTGCCAAGCATAATATTTTTTCTACGCCATTACCTGCTCATATCACCTGCTCAAGGTATGCTTGCTGATCTTTGCCTCAAGGAGCAATCAGTTTTTATTTGTTCCAGTACTTAAGGATTCTTCTTGCAATCCTTGTTAGACTTAATAGCAATAGCAGTTAGACTTATATACCGCTTCATAGGGTTTTCAGCCCTCTCTAAGCGGTTTACAGAGTCAGCATATTGCCCCCAACAACAATCCGGGTTCTCATTTTACCCACCTCGGAAGGATGGAAGGCTGAGTCAACCCTGAGCCGGTGAGATTTGAACAGTCGAACTGCAGAACTGCAGTCAGCTGAAGTAGCCTGCAGTGTTGCATTTAACCACTGCGCCACCTCGGCTCTTGACTTAACAACCATTTCTTTAATCATAATTAGTACACAACTATCTTTTTTCTTTCCTTGTCATGCCCCTTTTTCACATTAAGCATTACTTCTGGAAAGACCACTTTTAAATATTACAATCTTTGTTCTCATTCTTCATGATCTGGTTTGTCATTCTTGCTGAAATTGATCTCTTTTTTACTTCTCTGTCTTTCTTTATTCTTGAGTTGTAGAAAACCAAGCTATCTACCAGATACATCCACATCAACTATGAGTTTACGAAGCATGCAAGTTTATATCACCTTAGTCTTCACAGTATTTAATAATAACCCAGTTTTCTCACTTCTTATTTTTACTTCCATGGAGAGGTCTTAATTTTACCTACTTTAACAAAGTAATATCATCTGCATATCTCTGTTAGTGTTTTAATCTCCAGTTTTGAGTCCAATTATTTCATCCTATCCTGCCATTCTTATAATATATTCCCCATAGAAATCAAAGAGGACAATATGCATCTTTGCTGTACTTCCTTTCCTATTTTGAATTTTGTTTTTCCAAATTCACAAGTGAAGGAAACATATTGAGGGATCCTTCAGCTTTGTTTGCCCTCTTCCTAACATCACCTGCCAAGAAGAAAAAAAACACCTCCAATTATTCTCCCTAATGTATGGTAGGGCAAGTCTGGAATAAACAGGATGGAAAATAAATAAATTCAGTAAGTTAAATAGGACAATCATTAAAAACTCTGGAAATCTTCTAAGAATCAGGCTTATTTTCTTCATTAAATGTCCTGAGAACTTCTCATTAAGTCCTAGACCCAGAAAGAAAGGTATGGTCTCATAGGAAGAAATGCAGCCCCTTGGACAAAAAATGCTGCTATCCCTGACTTGATATAATTAATGAACCCAACCATTGTGCATCAAACACTTTGAGATGCAACCTTAAGAGGTTTTACTTAAACACTGTAAACTGCATCAAGCAAAGTTTTCCCCCTTCACATGGCACTGGACTGCACACAGGAAAAGAATTATATAAACTATTAGATTGCTGGGTTTGATGTTGAGCCCTGGTGGTGCAATGATTAGAATTCAATATTGCAGTCTAACTCTACCCACAGCCTGAAGTTCAATCCTGATGGGGCTTGAGATTGACTCAGCCTTTATCCTTCCGAAGTTGGTAAATTGAGGACCCAGACTATTGTGGGTATATATATACAGCAGTATACAAGTCTGAATGCTATTGCTATTGGTTTCTGTTTACTATTTACTATATTTTCCTAACTTACTGTTTCTTTAAGACAAAAAGGAGAGAGAGAGAGAGGGAGGGAGGGAGGGAGGGAGAGAGAGAGAGAGAGAGAGAGGGAGGGAGGGAGAGAGAAGAGAGAGAGAGAGAGAGAGAGAGAGAGAGAGAGAGAGAGAGAGAGAGAGAGAGAGAGAGAGAGAGAGAGAGGTGAATTGTGCCTGTAAAAAACAATCTGTAGGATAGAAAGCCAACCCAACATATCAAGCAAGGATAGAGGGGGGAAAACAACAGTATGTTGTGAAAGCTCTCCTTTAGGACAGTAACTGATCGCTTTCACACAGCACACTAATTTTGGTTTAATGATTCTCCTTAAAAAAAACCCATAAAGTATGTACTTATTTCTATCAACAATTGTGCTTATATCACTCATGTAAAATTGTACTTATTGTAAATCCTCTATTTGCTAAACATTTTGGGGTTAGCTGTCACAAAGGAAATGCTAAAAATAAATGAATAGATGACAAAGCTAGAGAAAGTTGATCTGGCCTATTTTGGTTATTATTATGTAATGACAAAATGTTCTTACTATATTTACCAGAGAGATATTAAAGTCAGCCTTAATTAAAACACTTTCTTTTTTCTTTTTTGTTATAACCCATATTCTGTAAAAAGAACTATTAAAAGGAATTTGCCACCTGAATTATTAGAGCAATTGCAATTGCATTTTCAAAGCAATAAATTCACAGTTTAAAAATTACAATTACAAAGTTATGCATGTTTTAATGGTGGCATTTAAAAAAAAACTTAAGTGGTAATTGTTAAGTGATATAAATGCTTCACCAGATTGGACTTGTGCAAAGACATCTTCTATTCCTGTAAAATGGCAGTACATCAAATTATTAGGATTTATAATCTATAGATACAAGGGAAAGAGTATTGGTTAAATATTAATGATTTTATAATAGAAAAAAATCCAACATTGGTCTTTTAAACAATCCAGTTCCTGGCAATATTTATTCAATGGCAGAATCACATGAAATACAAATGACAACAGGTGAAGGCACCAAAGCCAAGGTTGCAGATAAAAATGCAAACTGAAGAGATTATTGGAGAGGATTAACTAAGCAAGGCTGTACTTAACTGAGCAATTCTATACTCTAATTATATTGGATGGGAGCAGAGTGATATACTCCCACTCTGCTAACAGAATTGCCATAGTATCTTCTACTCATTCGTTCTGCAGGAGGGTAGGTAATGTACAGTACAGAAAATCAGAAGATGGCATTCAAATAATAGAAATGCACTAAACTAAGCACCATAATTACAGTGCTAGTGTCAAGGTCCCAGTATTCCACCTCACCCCATATGTGGGAGTTTAATTGGGTGCTAGAGCATCTCAGAATAGAAATGTCAATAATGCAAACCTCTAAAACTCAAAAATGCCTGTCGTCATCATCATCATCATCGAATATTGGAGAAAGAAGGATTGGCTCTAAACCCCACTGGATCTGAGGATAAATTTCAGTCTCACATTGAGAAAAGACAATCAAGTTATCTAAACCTAAAGATATTTCATTCCAATATGCATTAGACTCAAATTTCTTACCCATTTCCTTCCCTAAGCCAAGGTGGCGCAGTGGTTAAATGCAGCACTGCAAGCTACTGCTAGATCAGCAGTTCAGTGGTTCAAATCCCACCGGCTCAGGGTTGACTCAGCTTTCCATCCTTCTGAGGTGGGTAAAATGAGGACCCAGATTGTTGGGGGCAATATGCTGACTCTCTGTAAACTGCTTAGAGAGGGCTGAAAGCCCTATGAAGCGGTATATAAGTCTACTGCTATTGCTAAGGAACTTGACACAATCTGTAAATTATAATGCAACTAAACAATTCAGATTATTAATCCAATTGGGATAGGCAGTTATGACCCAAGGATAGCTCTAGATAAAGGTTTGACATGGAGGAATATTGATTTTTTTTTTAGTATATGTTTATCCCATGTTCTGTCTCCCCAAAACTTTGCCTCATGTTGTCAGTGTTGTGTCATAACTATGCAAGTAAAGTTGATCTTTTTTTTTTACTTGACTTCTGTAACTTGCCTACCTGAGACAATCTGTGATATTTGATAGCATACACAAGAGATTATAAGGTTCTGATTTACACATGTTGCTGGGAAAATGTACTTACTGGGAATTCTGGGCAGTCAGTCTACGATTTAATCAAAGCATATGGTTGTGCTTTACAATGCAGCATTAACATTTCACCTGCTTTTTGGGAGCTAGTTTAATGTGCCAACACTACTCAGATAAGTGCTAGGGATATAGTTGATGTCCTAGCCATGCAGGAATGCTATTTCTCATGCGTTTTCCTCCATTCCTAGTGTCCCTTGTTAAAAGACAGGGGAAATGACAGATTTAAATTTTACAAATAAACAAATATTAATTTGTGGCTAAGACACTGAGCTTGTCCAGAAATGTCAGCAGTTCAGTGGTTTGAATCCCTAGCGCCACGTAATGAAGTGAGCCCCCATTACTTGTCCCAACTTCTGCCAACCTAGCAGTTCAAAAGCATGTAAAAAATGCAAGTAAAAAAAATAGGAACCTTTGGTGGGAAGGTAACAGCATGCCATGTGCCTTTGGCGTTTAGTCATTCCGGCCACATGACCACAGAGACATCTTTGGACAGCAGTGGCTCTTTGGCTTTGAAATGGAAATGAGCACTGCCCCCTACAGTCGGGAACGACTAGTGAGGGGAATATGTGCGAGGGGAACTTTACCTTTACGTAATACAATTTAAAAATAAGTGATGAACTAAAGGAAAAAGAAATAGGGACTTTAAAAAATTGTTTCCTCTGATACGTTTGCTTCCTCCCCCCATACATTGCATCCATACAGACTCTGTACTCTGACTTATGAATTAGTTTTCAGAAATAATACACATTTCACCAATAGTACGTGAAGTGCCATTCCTGTGTTAAGATAAAGAAAGAGTAAAACCATCTGTTTCAGACCCATAATACCTATCTGCATTTAATATCTGTATTGTGTTAGCACTGATCTTTCTTTTCATTGAAGAAACAAAGTATCAATACAGAATATAACAAAATTACAATACAGTTTTCAAAAGAAAAACTAAACCAGGCCAAAAACAAAAGCAAATGAAAAAAACAATAGAAAGCCAATTGAGGATATTCTACAAATAAACACAATCATTATTTAAAATGTTTTTTTTAAAAAACTTACTTTCACCATGTGCATTTCCAAACTTATTTTCTCAAAAGGATTGTATTGTTTAGGTTGTATTATCTGTCTGTCTGTCTGTCTGTCTGTCTGTCTGTCTGTCAATACATTATTTGAACCATCAGATGAACTTTTGATAAATATAAAGAGCAGCAGACAGTTACAACCTGATTTATACAGACTGTATACTGAGATACAGATCACAACAATGATCACAGTTGAAGCTGACTGTAGCTGATTGCACTCAGACAGGTAGCACACAGGACAATGGCTTCTAGAGCCTTTGCTGAAGTCTGCTGAAGGCCTTGTTAGATATATTGGGAAAATATTTATGGAGATCTTGATATGCAATACTTTGTATTAAATGAAATGGGCTTTGTTTTAAATTACTTTATAGCTCTGATTCAACATTATGGCTCTGGATGACATTGCACATAGACAAAAAATTGAATTGTTTTGAACCATTATTTTTTTATTATTAGATTTGCATCCCACATTTGTCTGTTTACCTATCTAGCTTGCTAGCTAAAGTTGGCAAACATTCCTAATTCTTCCATTTCCTATTCTCCCATAACAACTCAAAAAGTGGATTGGGTTGAAAAAAAGAATGGCTCACCCAAAGCTCCCTAGTCAGCTTTCATGCATAAGGGAAACCTAGAACACACAAGTCTCCTGACGTCTAGGCTAGTCCCTTAACTACTACATCAAACTGGATTAATTGAAGAAAATATAAGCCAATCCAATTTAAAATACAGTAAAGCATATACATATAAAATATTGAAATATATTGAAACATATAAACTAATAGCCATGATACTTGACTGGCCTTATGACAATTGCCATGATTAATCAAAATGTTTTGGTAGGGGCCTGAATTTGAGCAAGCTGGATAACTATTCATCTTGCTGAAGTGAGAAACTGGTCTCTCTCTGTCCCTCCCTCACTCCCCTCTCTGTATGTGTGTGTCCAACTCCCCCCCCCTTGAATTCTACTGACCCTTATCTAACTCCTAGCAGGTGCTAACTATTAATTCAGAATATTCCTGCTCATAGGCATGAGTAGCATTATTACATAAATTTAATTGTGGATCATCTTTCCTATCTGAAAAATCCTGAGTTCTCCTATGTCTTTTTAGGGGGGAAACAACAGATGTGTCCAGTTTAGCTCTGCAAGAACCGCTATCTCATATCATCCATGTTGGAAACACCAAGGTGTTTCTGGGGTGAAAGAATTAGTTGGTTAAATCACCATTGCCTAGGGGATGCCCGGTTGGGGGCTCATTTCATATCCCCATTCGGATCTCAAATGCGGGCTCATACATTGTCAACCGAGCATTTTAATCACATGATCCCATGCTCCTTTTAAGAACTGTTATGAATTGGTGTCAGTGTTGAATCTCACAGACTTGAGAAATCATCAGGCAGAAATGTTAGATACATACCCACTAAGTAGAGCAAGGAAACTCACATGACAAAGACAGTCTGAATTTCACCAGTAAATTAAGAGGAAATCACAACAAAAGAAAAACATTATTAAGATTAATAGCAATCAAGTTTGAGATATTTAGTGGATCTACATAATTTTCAGACTAAGTTCCTTGACAAGATGGCAGTGATTTTTACTATAGTCCAGTGTTGGCAAAGCTTTTCGGCACTGAGTGCTAAAACAGGAGTGTGTGTGTCAGTGTGTGTGGGGGAACACCGGAAACTGGAAGAGCATCTTCCCTGCGCACACGTACGGGAGTGCCAGAAACTAAAAGAGCAGTTCCCCAAGGCGCATGTGGAGAGCTGCTCTTCTGGTTTCTGGCACTCCTGCACACATGAAGACTAACTGGCCGGCATGCATGTGCACGCTGGAACCTGGAAGAGCAATGGGCAACGGCTGGCATGCCTGGAAACATGGCTCCATGTGCCACTTCTGGCACACGTGCCATAGGTTCACCATCATGGCTATAATCACTTCTTCAAGGTGAAATTTGAGGATTTAGCATGAAAACTCTAGTAAAATAAATGAATTGAACAGCCTTTTCAGTTTGCAAAGTTACATTAAGAAGTGTTCCATTAGTGCAACTTCATTGTGATATATTGAATAACAGGATACTCTGATCTTGTGTTCTTAATGGATATAGCTCAAGTTAGAATCCAAAATAGATTAAATATTGTATATACAGCAAGATACGGTTTCTAAATGCATGATATTTGATTATTGGCTCATGATTATTGGCTCTGCAGGAATTTTGTCTTGCTCCAAACAATATTGATACAGATTGTATTTGTAACATGAGTTGATGTGGAGGAGCATCAACCAAGATGTGGAGGAGCAGAGTGGAACCAATCCATCATTTAGGATGCTGAATGGGGTATGAGACTAGATCTCAATAAATAAATGTCAGTAAAGCTTGCCAGAAATAAATCACTGGAAGCTACAAAGACATCATGTACACATGGTGGCATCATCACACAAATGCCACCAAAAATACATTTTAGTATCTGATACAAATACATATGAAATTTGCATGATTATGTCAACATTGATTTATTTATTTTATAGGGTTTTTATAGACCACTGCAAAAGCCAATTCCAAGATGCCTACACTTACCCAAATCTGTAAATCGGAATTAAAAACAGAAAAATAACCACATACATTATTCAAGTTTTGTCATTTAATCCCCTTAGCGGACACCTAAGATTGCATAACACATCTAGCTCTTTGCCCATTTACAGTTCTATTGCAGATGGATTCAGATGGTTGGTTTCCGCTTCCCTCTTCCGCTTCTCCATGTTTTAGGCTGCTACATGGCAGCGTGGAGCATGCACGAACGGTCCTTTTGGAGCCCAGAAACGGTAGTCTTACCCCTTTTCTTGCTTTTGTTTTCACTTCGAGTTTTGGGAAGCAGAGAAATCCGTCGAAGTCAGAGGAAGAGGCAACCTGGCAGAGTTCGCACATGGGCATGGCAGCCAGCTTTAAGCGAACGGTGGTTGACTCAAATAACCCCAATCAGTATTTCTCAATCTTAGAGCCTTCGAACTGCACGGACGTCAACTCAGCCCAATGATCTTCAGCTGGGGAATTCTGGGAGTTGAAATCCACCCAATTCTTAGATTGAGAGACGCTGCTACAGATTCTGATCTCTCCCGAATCCTAAACTCAGCGCACCTGCTATCGGAGGTCCCCAAACTTGACAACTTTAAGGACTTCAACTCCCATAGCATAGCTGGCTGGAGAATTCTGGGAGTTGAAGTCCACAAGTCTTACAGTTGCCAAGTTTGAGGACCTCTGGGCTAGATGAAACGTCGCAATATAATAGCTGGAGGCAACCAAATACATAGCCGGAAAGGGCAAAAACAAGGGAAGGTTCAGAGTAAAGAGCGTTTCACAGCACGCTCAACAGTCGCAGAGGAATCTCACCGAAGCGGCTCCTTTGCCAAAAGGCATCGAAAATAAACTTCCCCCCCAACTACGGCTTGGCATCCTCC
This sequence comes from Thamnophis sirtalis, assembly GCF_051295495.1. Taxonomy (NCBI): domain Eukaryota; kingdom Metazoa; phylum Chordata; class Lepidosauria; order Squamata; family Natricidae; genus Thamnophis; species Thamnophis sirtalis. The sequence continues at coordinate 45,108,881 of NW_028261386.1, forward strand.
ACTCCTCCCCCCCCCCGCTGCTCCGAGACCCAATCGCTTCCCTCTTTGAGACGTCCACCCTCCGTCTTCTCACGTTGGGCCGCTCCGCTGTCAGTCGCTTCGCCTCCTGTAAAGCCGGCTGTTTTCTGTTGTTCCGCCTTCTATGGTAATTACGGAGACCCCGCGTTTCTCCATTGGCTGCGTGCTCCCGTCAATCGCTCTTCGGCCGGCCTTCCTCTTAACGGTTGTTCCAACCGCTTCCTTTCCCCCTCCCCCGCCCCCCCTCTTGTTAATCCCCTCCCCCTATTCCCGAGTTCTGGCGCTGCTTCTGGCCCCGCCTCCGCTCCAGACTCGGAACTCTTCTTGTCCTTGTTGCTCGAGCGTTTCCAGCAGGTTGCGCGCTGGTTCTGGAAGCGTGAGCTTTTGCCCTGCTCGCGGTTACGCCGGGCCTCCCTGAGCTCCAGGAAGGAGGAAGCGGCGCTTACCCTGAGCAGGAAGAAAGCAGCGCGACGGGATGTTGGCCCGAGAGTCCGAGGGAGCTCCCGATGGGGGCTGAAGGGCTGCATCGCCCGGCGTCTCCGGGGCTTCTCCCCGGGCTCTTTGTTAAGCTCCGGTTCTCAGCCGCCAGCTCCTGGCAGGGCGACTCGGGCGACCTCTGAGACAGCTCCCCGCGCAGCCGACTCCGCTGCTCAAAAGTTTTGCTGCTCGCGGGCGGGCGGCGAAGACGAGGCGGTGCAACCGCAGGGCGGAGTAGAAACTTTCCTCGGATTCTTGTTTGCTGCAGCTCGGCGGCTCCGTCCTTGGGAGCCCGCCTGCCTGCCTACCTGACGCAGCGCGGTATCTCCTCCGTCTTTAAACTTGGAGAGGATCGGATTTGGAGCCTCCCTTTGCGGACAACATCGGATTAACAAGCCTCCCGTCGAATCGGAAGCCCCGTCCCTTCGGAGGCTTCTTCCAAGGGAATCTCTCCCCGAGTTTGGACCCCCTTGGACAAGACTTTCGGGCACTGGCTCCCAAGCGTCCCTCCTTCCCTTCTTCATGTCCCATTAAGGGGCGACCCAGCGCTACCCGCAGCTGCTTCGTTTTCAGTTTCCGGCGTGGAGTTTATGCTTCGAGGACGAAACGGGCCCGCCAGTGTCTCCTGCGAGCCCCGCCATGTCGACGGCGATCACCGCGGCGGAGAAAGTGGACGGCTTCACCCGGAGGTCGGTGCGCAAGGCTCAGAAGCAGAAGCGGTCGCAGGGCTCGTCGCAGTTCCGCTGCCAGAGCAGCCAAGTGGAGCTCTTCCCGCTGCCCCAGCTCAAAGGTGAATTTTCCCCGGATCCACGAGGCGTCGCGGCGCGCTTGGCCTGGGGCTACAGGTGCCGTGGGTGGGGAGGGTGGCTTTCCCGGGCCTTTTCTCGAGTGGGCGGCCGCTTCCTTAGCGGAGCCCCGTAGTCTCCTTTTGGCGCCTTCTCTGCCTTCTCTCTTTTTCGCCTTCACACTTGGAGACAAACTTCTCCACGCTCTTTCCCACCTTTTAATCTCCTTCCCTGTCAAGGAAAAGGGGGGGAAAGGGGGAGTTGGGGGAAGAACAGCCTTTCCTTTCAACATTTCATTGTTTTTCTCCTGTGTCGAGGACCTTGCACTTGATAGGATTAAGCGCTCTCGTTTGGTCCCATCTAAAAAATATCGGCGTTTGCACATTTCTTTTGACGGTTATACAGGTAGATGTTGGTTATTCAAGAGGGTCGGGGATAAAAGAGGAACTGAGTTGGGCCTTATATAGAGCAAAGCCTGCGAAGTTTGTTCAGAGTTCAAGCTGTTCTTTTTTCTCCACTCTGCTTTGGAAATCTTGTGCTTATTGTTTTCTTCCTGATCCTGCCCTGCAGCTGCTTCTGTTTGCTTAAAAAAATATCTGAAAAGTTTATTTGCATTAAAACTGGAGCACTATGCTAAATTTACTGCTGGGCCTTCATGGTCAAACAATCCATTAATTTCCTACATGCTCTTATAATTGTTTGTTATATATTTCTGCACATTTCTTTATTCTTCCTTCATGGTTTATATAGCTGGTGCATTGTAAGACAGAACATAATTTTATACACTTGTAGGCCTAAATGTGAGATTTTACTTCTAAATACCAACATATTTAAATTGAAGTAATTTTAATAAAAGAAAGGAATGTGAATTGGATACTAAGTACTAAAATAGATGCCATGTACTAATAGCATATTTTATTCTATATAGGTAGTCCTCAACTTACAACAATTTCACTTAGTGAAAGTTCAAAGTTACAATGCCATTGAAAAAAGTGGCTTAGGACCATTTTTCACACTTACAACCATTGCAGCGTCCTCGTGGTTATGTGATCAAAATTCAGATGCTTGGCAACAGATTCATATTTATGACAGGCGCAGTGTGCAGGGGTCATGTGATCACCTTTTGACAAGCAAAGTCAATGGGGAAGCCAGATTCACCTAACAACTATGTAACAACTGTGGCAAGAAAGTTCATAAAATGAAGAAACACTCATTTAAGAACTGTCTCACTTAGCAACATAAATTTTGGGTGCAGTTTTGGTCGTAAGTCAAGGACTACCTGTAGTTCAGACTGAGCACTTAAATATTTAAATATCTCAAGTACAGGCCTCGCTCTTCAGACTTTAATATATGAAAGGAATACTTACTCCGTTTTGAATAATTTTATTGCGGTATTGTAATAGATTATTTGCCATTATGATAACTTACATTTACTATTATGCATTTTATGTGAAGGCGTATATAGAATCAGGGGGTCCATGGTGTTCTCTGAGCTTGGTTGTTTTCTTGCAGAAGTTTCATCCAAACTAGGTAACATCATCAATGCCAGTATCTCCATTATTGATACATAGTATCATAATGTACGCATATACTGACAGTTTGTGGGTGGTGCTAGATGATCTGCAGAATCGGCACAGTACTAAAAGTGGAGTAGCTTTGATTTGGTAATCACTGTGAGAAGTTAGTAGGACATCAGTTTAAATTTCATCAGCACTGGTGGTTTTACAAAATAGATTGTGTTTCCTAACGGGTACTTGGAAACTTCCATATATTGTAATAGGTTGTTTTTCTCTCCATGCATTAAAAAAGTGGTAATGGTAAAACATTTAAAATGTAGAATTCATCTCTTTGTAATGTGGGGGAGGAGGTTGCCTTCAGGTCAATGTTGACTCCTATGTGGATAAGTCCCTGCAGTTTTCTTGACAAGATTTGAGAAGTGGTTTGCCATTGCTTCCTTCCTAGGGCTAATTGACAGAGACCTTGCCCAAGGTCACCCAGTTGGCTTTGTGCCTAGGGAAGGATTAGAACTCATGGCTTTCTGATTTTTAGTTTGGTGCCTTTAACCGTTAGCTCAAACTGGCTCTCCATTTCTCTTTGTAGAGTTTATTGTAATTATTACATGATGTAACTCTCATTTAAATCCTGATAGCATTATTGTGGTATGTTTACAGTTTAATATGTAATCTATTGAGATGCATGTACTTTAATAACTTTTTTGTTTGTATTTTGGGAGCTGACTATCTTTTATATATTGGCTAGTATTCAAAAAAGGAAATAAATGATTGAAGAGTAGGCATAGAACACATGTAGCAGTTGTACCCCATTGTAATTTGCTCACCTACCAGTAGATTGAACAAGATTAATATTTTTGATTGAATAAATATCTTTGGATTTATTCTGTTGGAAACTTCCTAGTATTTTCTCAGTTTTTATGATATTTACAATAAAATACATGTTTAAATAAAATTAACTTGTCAACTATCAAGATCCTTTAATAAATATCTAAATTTAGGAAAGATAGTAGCATTGCAGACTGGCATGCTACAGAGGGACAGTAATTCTGAAGGACAGATATTATTCATACAAGCAGTGGCATAATTAAATCTCCACCTCAGTTTTCTCATTTTTCCTTTTCCTGAAGTCCCTTCAGTTCATAGATATCCTTAGAAAGGAACACTTATATCATTCTCAATGAGCTTCTTTGAAAGGAGCAAAGTGGTAGTGATGTTGATACAGTTTTTGCAAAATTGTTTCTTCTTTCTAAATTGTTTCTACATAACTCAAAAGAGAGAGGCTCTTAATGGTTTAAAACAGTAGCTAGAGATCATACCAAGCCAACATTTGTTTTACCTGAGTATGTTTTCTATGTTGAGGAATCCATCTAGAACTTTTAGTTAACATATGGAATATTGGTACCATCCTTTTTGTCATTCTGATGCTTGTGAATTAGTTCCAATTGTTTATTGTATATTGTATGTTCTAAAGAAGTATCTTGTAAACATTAACTTGGTTTCTATTTAAAAAATAGAGCTCAAATATAATACATGTACTATTATAAATATTGATGATTTTTTTGAATTGCATCTTTATAATGGATTATAAAACATGCTAAAAGATAATAATTGAGTTTGATAAAATATCAAGTTCTTCTCAAAGAATAATTTATTTTCATAGATGCAGGAAAGACATACAGCTGAGCTTTTTTAACCTCTAGTTTCCTGTAACAAGTAACGTATAATTTAAATATGGAAAGAAATCTTGTTTGTGGCAAGAAATCAGAATTTATGATGTATCTATTACATGTACCTCACCAGTCTTAGTTAAGGTCTTCTATAAATGTTTCATATTGTCTTTTTGCAATCCTGAGAATAGAGCAAAAATAAGGAAAATTAAGAAATCTGCAGTTAGGTTTGATTTCCCCTACTTGGTGCTTTTCAGATGTGTTGGAACTATAGTTCCAGAATTTTAAGTTAGACTGTTGGCAAAGAGTAATTAGCAGTCCCAGCATATCTGGGTATACCAGCTTAATGTAGATTGACCTATGGAACAAGATAAAGCATCAAATTATTATGTTTATACATAAATATTGCATTGGTACAGGGTTTGGTAAAAATCGAGGAGATAGAATGGGGGTGCATGCTATGGATTTATTATAATGGAGGTGAGTGAGTTTCTAAATATGGCTTTGAAACCTTGAGTTTTCTTAATAAAAGTTGCTCTGATGTGGATTTTGTTCTGTGATCTATCTTTTTTTTATGTTCCTTAGTGCTGAATTTAGTCAGTGAGAATATACATTGAAAGTAAGGCATTTAAATTTGATTTTATTCTGATAGGGTACATTTTCTTGAACATCTAAGTAAAGCTAAACTACTCTTACCAGGTGTACCACCTACATTTTCCAGATTATTAAACCCAAAAACAAATGCTGGACAACAAGGATTTGTTCCTGAATACTTGGGGTCCTCCAGGTTTTTGAGCCTAATCATAAAAATAACTGCAATTCAATCTATTATGTACTATTCTATAGAAGTCTTATCTTTTTGCAGTTTCTTCTTGTATATAGTTTAAAGCTACTAATTTTTTGCTTGCATTTTAAGTTGCTTTGTGGAAACATGGAACTGTTGTCGAGGCACATCCAGTACACCAAGTACAACTGGAATATCTGTGGAGATCTAAAAGTAGTGGCTCTACTACTTGGAATGCAGCTTAGATATACAAAGTACTGTTGTTACATGTGTAAATGGGATAGCCATGAAGAGAGTAGCATTACATTAAAAACAAATGGCCATTCTGAAATAATTTGATTCCAGGGCAGAAAATCATGCCACATCAACCACTTGATGATCTGACAAAGGGTTTTTTTTTTGCCTCTGTTTCGCATAAAACTCAGACTGATGAGAATTTTTATGAAAGCAATGAACAAGTGAGGGTTTTCATTATTTGAGACAGATGTTTCTAAGAATAACTGATGCCAAGATTAAGGAAGGCATTTTTGTTGGTCCGCAGATGAGATATGTCATCAATGACAAGTGCTTCGAAGATCTGTTAGTGGGCCCAGAAAAAAATCACCTGGAAAGCATCCAAGGATGTCGTTGAGAATTTTCTTGGCAGAACATCAAACTGCATGCAGCTATTTGACAAACTTTTTACAACATGAAGACCATGAAATGCTACATGTCACTGAAGATTTATTTTCTGCATTCACACTGAAAATCTAGGTGCAGTCTATGATGAACATGGCAAAAGGTTTCATCAGGATATTGTCACAATGGAAAAACAGTATCAGGGCAATTGGAATCCATCAATGCTGGCTGACTATTGTTGGATGCTGCAGCGAGATGAATTTCATGAATTTTAAAAAAAGTTAGTTACATCCTGGGATCTATTTATGTGAGATTAATTTAAAAAATATAAGATGAATGAAGAAGTGGGATTGAATTGAATTTTCATTCCCCGGTTAATATTCTGCTTGAGGAATTAATTAGTCTTTATAGAAGATTAGTGCAATGAGCAGCGTGGTGACTTAGTGGTGAAGACGCTCAGAAAGTTGAAAGTTCAATCCTAGGGAGCAGCAGATGTTTCTTTCCTAGGGTGCAAAGAAAAAATATCTGCTGTGAACTCTGCAAAGCCATAACCCAGGATTGGCATCTGGCCAGTAAATGCTCAGCTCCATTCAGTCACCTCGATTCTACCCCAAATCGAAGGATTACAGGGTTCTAAAAATTGAGTTTTATAAAAGAATAATGCAGACATAAATATGGAATGTGCATTTAACTTGTATAATGGTTCAAAAAAAACCAGAGATTTTAAAATATGTAGGATGAATACTATTGTTTGTAGTAGAACATATTGTGCCATTCATTTTTACCAATTCTGTGCTAAATTATTACTGTTTATTGGAAATGCATACTATATCATTTACTTGATTTGTGGTCATTTAGTGGTCAAACCTATACATATTTATTTACAGTAGATTTATTTTATCCCTCTGTGGTATGTAATCAAACAGTGTAAGTTGGTGTAAGATGTGACAATTCTTTTTGACAGCCGAATGTTATGTACTAATTGAAATGATCACTAATGTTAGCCCTATCACAAATTTTATCTAGATGTCTGATTTTGCATATTTTCATAAAGTTACAGTAACAAAACAGTGAGAAAATCACTCCTTGCTTGTGATTTTGGCTAGCTGCCAAATGCCAGCTTTGTTTTCCTTAAGAATCTAAATCCATTTGAAGTAGATCAGTTGTTCTTGCCTTAAGGAGAGCCTCCCTAAGGAAATGGGATAATTACCATGTAAAGGCCAAGCCTTTCCTGACAATTTTTGATCGAACAAATTGCACAAAGTCAATGTCATATAGCAGAGTCAGTTTGGGGATATTGTATCACTAAAGGAATTGCCTTCCCTAGTCAATCTTTTAATTTTCATGTAGTGGCCTTACATAATCTCTCTCTCAATTTATAAGTGTATTCAAATTTGTCTTCAAGAAAGCAGATGCCATGCTCAAGATCCTAACAGGTAAATAACCCCAAGAGAGAGAGAACATCCTGAAAAAATATGATACTGAAAGCACAAGCACAAACAAACAATTCACAAAAAAGGAAAAATAGAAAGAAAAGAATTAAGAGATCTAAAAGGCTGAAAACAAAAAAGAAATGTGTAGAAAATGGCAATTAGGGACTAACAGTTAAGGGGGGGGACACAGACTGGTAATTTGAAACAGCAGGAATAGAAGGAGCTTAAAGTTAAAATGAGATGCATCTGGTGAGGAATGCAAAATAGAATAACAATTTTGGGAAAAGTAGATCCAAAATAAAAGTAAAGTCAACTAGGATGTTGATCTGTTATGCAGGAAAAATGGGAAGTAATAACAGGAAATAGGAAGAAGGTGGAACAGTTTAACACTCTCTTTGGATCTGTCTTCTCTCAAAGAGAGGGAGTGAGCCACTTTTAATATTCCTCAGGCAAACAGGAGGGGAAACACAGCTCAGAGAAAAGGATCCTAGGAATTCTCTCTGCCACCTTAAATAAACATACTGCATGTCTTCAGGGCCAGATGAAATATATTCTAGGCTGTTGAAGGAGCCAGTGGAAGTGTTATCAGAATTATAATCTAAAACCTTTGAAAACTCCTGGAGAATTGATAAATTGTTGGAGGAATGAAACCAAAGAAATTTAAGTTTCAATATTTAAAGGAGAAGGAGGATCTGGAAAACTACAGACCCAACTAGGTTAACATCTGTATTTTGAAAGATATTTGAATTAGATTGTCAAGTCCATGTCTGTTAAGAAAAGAATGAATGCTAGGAGTCACTAGGATTATTAGGAGTCATCACTGATTTTTCAAAAGTAAGTCATATCATATCGGTACTAGCTTTATTTTTCTTATGACAGAGTGAATGGTTTCATAGACCAAGGGAGTATTTTAAGTGTAGCATATCTTGCTCTCATTTAACGAAGTCTCTCAACATATCAACGTTCCCTGGTTTTATATACTGTTGTCTACTCATAGACAGCAAACAATTTTTGATAAATAATACCAAGCATGCAAATGGCAGCATATAGGGGTGAGAAACAGAAGTTTGATTGTATTTTATGTTTGTTAAATGGCACTCTTTTATACTTCAGAAATTAGATTTAGAACTCAGTATTATGAATAATTTCCTGATAAACAGCAGTTAAGCCATGGCGCAATCTGCTTTGAACAGTACACTAGTATGTGTCCCTTGCTGGAAATGGAGATGGTTTAGTTAGTAGATCCCTATGCTCACCATGTAAAAGTGTGGACTAAATGTTTTATCATATTCTTCTTGACTCATTTATCATTCAAAAGTTAGTCTGATTTGAATACTTGAAGAAAAAGACAAAAACATAACAATGTACCCTGCTTGATGTATCACTTTACATTGCCTTACAGAACTATGAATGGCTCTTATTTTCTGGGGCCCCATTGTGCCAAATTTGTGAAATCCCCCTATTAAATAATGGATGATACCTAAGTTGGTAAATAAATTATTTTTTCCTAAAGAATTAATAAAAAGTTTTTGGAAAGTTGACCTCTACTTTTGAATCAATATTCATGGAACTTCACTCTAAATTGCAGTGATTTCAATAGAGCCTATTTACTTTTCAGGAAGAGATTCCTGAATCATCTCTCTAGATTTAATCAAGATCTATCATAATTCAGGAACAAGATACTGGGTTTTCATAAGTATTAAAAGCAGAATAAAATTAGGTGCATTTTGCTGTACAAGTTTACTTTTTAGTAGCTTTTGATGTGGCATCCTTCTGGGCCAACTTTGGGAGTGGGAGGCACTGTGCTCTGGTGGTTCACCTTGTTCCTCATTGGTGTTGATGGAAGGGAAGAGATTGTACCACAACACCAGACCCAGGCTTTTTCCTTGCTGTTTAACATCTACATGTTTTCTGAGTGAGGTTATCCATTGTTTTGGGGTTCAATATCATCATTATACCAGTAATACCCAGCATTGTGTTCCAATCCTGGGCTGTGCAAATGAAGTTTTGAGTTACCCAGTTTCTGCTGTTGTTTTTTGTCTGTATAGGTAGAACAGGTTTTAGCTCAATCCTGTCAAGACTGAATGACTGTGGCTGTGGTTATTTGGTAGCCCCTCCTCTTCAAAGGCATTTTAATTGTAGGTGATTGATGGAGTTGAACTTCCTTCAAGACTAGGGCTTAACTTGTAAAGCACTATGGGCCAGTGTATAAGTCTAAATGCTATTGCTTTTGCTACTGCCTTTCATGACAAAAAACTCATTTATCTAAAGCATGGGTCCCCACTCCCCAGGCCACAGACTGGTATGGGTCCATGGCCTGTTAGAAGCCAGGCTGCACAGCTGGAGGTGAGTGGCAGGTGAGTGAACGAAACTTCATCTGCATTTGCAGTTGCTCCACAGCTCTAGTATCAGTGCCTCAATTCCACCTCAGATCATCAGACATTAGATTCTCATAGAAGTGCAAACCCTACTGTAAACTGCACATGCAAGGGATCTAGGTTGTGGGCTCCTCTTCCTCCTCCTCCCATTCACCATGGAAAAAATGGCTTCCACAAAAGCGATCCCTGTCGTCGAAAAGGTTGGGGACTATTGATGTAAAGGACTATTTTTCTCCATTGTTTCTGCCCACCTGGTAATTGGGTAGAGTGGATGCTCTCCAGATCCATTCTGTTAAATGTTGTCACCTTATGCAGCTTAGCAAGTATGTTTTCTTTGTTGTGGCTCCATCCTCTAAGTTTATCCTAGAGTAAGGTGTCTTCTATCTTGGAGTTCTTCAATGCTTTTAAAATCTGGCTTTGGTGCCATGTCTGCGGTTAATATGTTCAGGAGATGGGTAGTTGTACTTCGTTTTAATGGTTACTCTAGTAGTATGGACTATTTTATTTTGCTTATGAATTACGTTTGGTAAACTATCCATGTGTATCTATATGAAATTAATAATAATCACTACACATAAACATTGAAAATGATTGATACCAAACTCTTATTCTATTTAAATTTGTGGTCATTGAAAAGTTAAAAAAACAAAACAGCATAATTTCTCAGTGGAACATCTGCAATTGAATGAATTGAAAAGAACAACTGATTTTGAAGTCACACTCCTTTAAAAAAACATTTGTTGCCTTTAGGAATGGTTTCCAGTGCAGCTTCTATCGTGGCATCTGCAAGGATCCAAATGATGAAGAATGTGTGACAATTTCATGCAAATACTATGTTGTGTCAGAGGTTACGATGCAAGTACAGAAGGTGGCATTTGTGTGATGATACCTATGTTACTAGTTTGGGATTGTGTTTTGGGGATACACCACTGTCTTTGAAATCACAGTATAAACTCAGATGTTTATTTTTTATTTCTAAATGAGGTGATACAAATGGGAAAAAAAACTATGCTTTGTAATAAAGAAACCAGAAGAATGATAAAATATTTTAAAGTTTGCCTGAGATTATTAGGACTATTTCTTCTAGTTTAAAATGTGGATGTCCACATATAGGAGAAGTGTTCTTTCTTTTCTCTGCTATCAAGGTAGATAACTCATTTGCATTTACACCATTTTTAAACCACAGAAGATATTTTTGGGGTCAAAAGAATATTGAATTTATTTGAATTGTAGTAAATTCTAAATTGTAGACTACAGTGGCACCTCAGCATTCAATTGCTTCAAAACTTGTTCAGTTTGATACAAAAATGTCCAGGTACTTGTTGTTTGTTTGGTACTCTATGTGCTGTGATAGGAAAAGGTCACAGAGGGCGGACAGGAAATCCTCCATATTGGGAAGGACGCTGACATAGGAAAAGGGACGGACAAGAAGTCTTTCCCAGCAGAAAGAAAAGGTAACATGATAAGTCACATGGTTGGTTTGGCACTCGTTTTTAGTATTTTTTGCACTTCCCAGAACCAGTTAACAACAAATACCAAGATATCACTGTAGTATATTTTAGTATATTAATGAAACTGTATTCTTCCCCACCACCAAAAGTATCCATCAGCCTTACTTAAACTAAGTCTTTATTCATATGATTTATACAGTCCTCCATTTCATATAAGTCATTCTGAGCAGCTTACAAGATTAAAACAAACTTCCCAAACAGGCCACCCGCTCACTCACCCTCACTCTTCCCCACCCAGCTCCCAAAGATAAAATGCTAACTTAATCAATAGCAGTGGAGTTCTCATCTACCCCTCACCCAAATGCCTGGCAAAATGCTTTCTGCAGATAGATAGATTAATTGCAGGCTCCCTTTGTTCTTTGCAGCTACTCCTTTGCCTTACCCCTGGAGAATTCTTTTAGACTTGGTAATAATTTTCTGGGATATGTAGGGTCGTTGTGCTGGAGGTAGAGGTTGAAAAAATGGCTGTTGCTGTGTAGCGACTGCATAGCCCTCTCGATTCTGTTCTTGAAAATTGAAGCCCCAATAGCTATAATGTGTATTGGAAATGAATCAACAAATGAATGTTCCTTATTGTGAACATTCCAAGAAGACCTGATAGTATTTGCAAGGGGCATTGTAGCTTTATATCTTTACTAGACAACATGTGACCCTTAAGTCATCCTTTCACAGATATTGTCAGATTCTTCAATGCGTTCACAATGGCAGAGCTTCTAATGTACTGCCTTCATTGGAAAAGCTGGGATAAACTCAAAGTTTGCCTTGAAAATAGCCCACGTTGAACTCTATAGCATAGTCAAAACATCAGCACAGGAATGTTATGTTACGTGATAAACTGTTTTATGATAATGTTTATGCCATAAAATGTTTTATAAAATTTGCCAAATTTCAATTCACAGTAATGGGTGTCAGATTTGGGTCCATTCTGTATGTTTGTCTATTTCAGGTACCTTGGTTCAAAAAGTGTCGTCCTGTGATGCACCGTTTCATCCAGTTAAAGGTTACAAGAATCAGAATTTTAGTAATATATAGATATCAGTGGCTCCCAAGCTTTTGGGCATCAGGGACCCGTTCTGTGGAGAGAAGTTTTTCTCCAGATGGGAGGGGGCGTGGTTTCACATGCTGTCTACATCCCATGGATGGGGCTTCACTTGTTTGTGTGGCCCGGTTTCAGGCATGCCGCAGACCGTGCCAGTGCATAGACCAGGGATGTTGGACCCCTGATATAGATGGCTCCATCAGAAAGCCACAACATTGCTCCCTATTTTTATGTGATTATTTTAATAGGGTTTGTTTTACTTGCATAATAACTAGCCAGTTTTCACTGGTCTCAAAAAGCTAGGCAAGGTCCATTCTGGTTAGCATTTGAAAAGAAGTTTCTGGGAAATACCAAGGCTGCATAGGGCTGGGAAGTTTGAAAATAAAAAACAACTCTGGAAGAAGAAAATGACAAACAACTTATCTCGTTATTAACATGAGAAATACATGGAGTCTCAGCTGGGAATTGAATTCAACAGAAGATATTTTACATTTTTCTATATTTTAGTAATTGATTGTTATATTACCAAATGCAAGTATTATTATATTTCTGTGGAAGAGAAAATTCTATATTCGTTTGTTTTTTAGAAATGAAAAGAATTGTATCTTTATATGTAATATTTTGAAGTATGGTTCATTAAAATTGTTTTTGTGCAGTAGTTTTTTCAGAGGCTGTTTTTAACATGAGTTTTTCAAGAAGTGAAAAGAACACTTGATTTTAAAAAAATAAATGTCAGTGAACATTAACAACTAAGTATAGTAGCTGCCCATTGGCAATCTTCATATTAATAACTTCTATTTAAATCTTCAACATCTTGTGCGGCAGCATAGTATTATGTTACTTTTTCCATGATTATGGCATTCAAGTTGTGCTATAGTCTTAACTGTGCAGGCATAAAATTGAATTGCCATAATTTATTGAATAAGATGAAAGTTACTGTTCAAATTTACTGGCTTCTTAAAGGTTTAGGTTTCTTAAACTGAAATCTAGGAATAGTTGCGAAATCTGGCCAGGTAGGCAGGGTGTCCTTGTATTTCTAAATAAATGGGTTGTTACTATTGTTATTAAGTCTAAATCTCTCATAATGTTAAGTCAGAAAGTTTGCACATGCTTTGTAACATTAGCAACAAATTGTTTCCTTCTGTCTGTTTTCCATTTTTTGTTAATCTGCATCCTCATCTTAGTTGCTTAGCAGCCCATAATAACCAAGATAAAACACTCGAGTTTCCTGTTGCATTTTATCTGGTTTTGCCCCATAGATTATACTACTAGTAGTGGTAAATTATGCTGTTGCAGCATTGATTGTTAATAGAAGCCCAAATCAAACCCATCTGATCAACATCAGCTTACCATCATTGGCTTAGAAACTCTAGAAGAAACTTGTTCTATCAACATCATGTCTAGAATAATAATCTTGAGTCACCGAGATACATTTTTAACTCTAAAATAGAGGCATATTCAGAAAACGCCCTACATGTAGAATACTCCACAAATATGTGTATATATGTAGAGGGTTGGTTATGTACTTATTTAATATATTTTAGAATAGATATAGGCAGAAATATTAGGAAACTAAAATGAGTATGAAATCAAAACAAATTCTTTTCAGTAATTTAAATTATGAATAGGACTCATATTAAGATTGTTCACATTAGGGATTTTATTATGCCCTTACGACACACCACAGCATAATTTATCTATTGTTTTTTTTAACTTCTAGAACTTGGATTTTAGAAATTAAAATACTGAGAACTTTTTCTTTAGGTTTAAAAATGAATGAAAATAAACAAAATGTCAGAAATATGAAACTAATTGTTCAAATTTCTCTGAAAAGGATAAAGCAGTGCACAAATTATTTAGAAATCTACCCATAAACAAAGTATATATAATTTAGTTAATTGGGCAAAAACAAAACATCCATGACATAAAATAGTTAATGTCTTTTCCAGCATTTTTGTCTTTGTTGTATTGATCCTAAGGCTATGCCTGATCTGCTTTAGTTACTTGGATAAGAATTTATGAAAATGATCAGCATTCTGCAAGCCTTCTTAGATGCATTGTGGCATTAACACTTTCTAGATGAAGCAAATAACCCCTAGTATTGTGCTCTTTTGTCAGCATTTTCTTGTAGATTTGAATTTATTTATGTGAATATAACACAAACATGTTCTGGGTCTAAGCTTGTGACTGTCTTTAATAACCTTCATGTCAAGATAGTCAGTTAGATTTTGCTCTTGTACTGGAAATCACAGTGTGGTTACCAAACATGCACAGCTCAAAATAGGTCATGTGTTTGGCAGCTTGAGGGTTACACTGAAATAACCTTACTTTAAAAATAACCTTTTTTCCACTATGGGGTTCTTCTGTTCTTTTAGCATAGTCATTTTTTGAATATATTTGTCCTGGATGGCAGTTTCGGTTTCATCTAAATTTATAAAGTTTGTTGTTGTTTATTGCTTTAGGATATTGAATTTCAGTATTGAAAAATCAGCTGTGACGTTTTTGATCATGCAAGATAAAATGCATTGTTTCAGTACAAGGATTGTCATCTCTTAGACTGTCCATGTGATATTATTTGTTCAGTAAAACTTCCTTATGTATTTATATATTATAAATATGTCAGGTGCTTATTGCCTTTTGGTTTCTGCTGGTTAATGACCACAATAAAGCGATTTGCATTTCCTTTTGGTACAATTCTATGATTCTGATTTCCCAATTTTTATATTATTTCTAGTTTGTTCCCTTAAAATGTGGTATTCTAGAGCTTGAGAGTAGTCATTGTCTAAGGTAATAACTGAATCCTCAATCATGCAGATTGTTATAGACAATCTATCATGAGTTAATTTATTTTGAATCCCCACACTAAAAGTGAGAAATTAAATCAGTTATTGTAATGAATGGTTTTAATTCACACTTTCTTTTCCTCTATTAATGGAACTGAGAACACAAAAGGACACAGTTCCTTGTTGAAGCCTCCCCAACATCATTTTTTCATCTCTTCTTAAATTGAAATTTGTGCTAAAATGAACACAGTGGCCACATCTTTCATTTGATAAGATACTTGAGGTCATTTTCCAACAGCCTTGGCATGCACATTGCTACCCTGATAAAGCTTGAACAGGCAGTTCTTTCACTATCTACATTTATTTAATTTTAAAATGAATATGGTATTGAATCCAAACGGATTAAGATTGCTTACAATTAAAATATAACATCAGTACCAGCAACGTACATAACAATATGTACGTTATATGCATATATACCAGTGGTTGGTTTCAAAAACTTTTAGAATCTCTTCTGTAGGTGTGGCCTGATTTGTGGGAGTGGCTTGCCAGCCATGTGACCGGGTGGGAGTGGCTTGCCAGCCATGTGACTGAGTAGGAGTGGATGGCAGTCATGTGACTGAGTGGGCATGGCCAACTTGTAAAATGTGGTGAAACTCACTTAACAACGCTCTTGCTTAGCAACCAAAATGTTGGCTCAGAAACTGGCATTTGAAGCACGCAAGTCTTAAAGCTGTCAAGTTACAAGACCCTTGCACCCCTAGCCCTTTAGAAAAAAAACCCCAAGGGTGTTCAAACTTGACAGTTTTAAGACTTGTGGACTTCAACTCCCAGAATTCCTCCTCCAGTCATGTTGGCTCAGGAACTCTGGCATTGACGTGTGCAAGTCTTTAAGCTGTCAAGTTACAAGACCCTTGCACCCCTAATCCTTTAGAAAAAAAACCCCAGGGGTTTCAAACTTGACAGCTTTAAGACTTTAAGGTTTAGATAGGATTCTTAGAGGTGGGCGGAGTGATTGGTGAGCCAGCCAATCAGTGAGTGGTGGGCGGGGCAAGCATGGTGTGGACGGGCGGGGGGAGGGAGCTGGAACCAGTTCTAAATGGCACAGTAGATTTGTGGAACCTCTTCTATAGAAGAGGTTAGAACTGGCAGGAACCCACCCCTGATATATACCTTAGAGTTCCATGCCTATTTTCAAGAGTGCAAATTGCTGAGTGAACATTACCTCTGTGTTCATTTCAAATAGGGAAAATATTTGGAGAAATTTTGGTTATCTTATTGTGTGCTATGTGTGCATTGGAAATGGATATTGTGCATTTCAAACTTTTAATGCCTCATATATGCATACAAAATTTGTAGCCCTCCACAATTGTTGGATTTCACTTCATTTCTAAATCTACTGCTATAATTGACTTCAAACGATCATTTGAGGTCATTTACTTGCTAATTTTAGCCCATAGTCAGAGTCCTTTTCCAAATTTAACTTGTATAACCAAGACTGATGGCAAAATTCAGATTCATGTTTGATTGAATTTATTCTGCTAATATGAATAGTTATTAGTGTTTTGAAATAAATCTCATACCTAACTGCCCAGAGAAATAATTTATACAAGTTCTGGCAATGTGATAGATTCCTTTAGGGAACCCCATGAAATAGGTAAAGGTGAGACAGAAAAATATATTGCTGATTATATTTTGTACTGGCAGTGAGATTTCAAATTTTTGTCTAGTTGGGAAAAGAAAGAGCTAAATTTCTGAGGTAGCCAGGAAACCAAGAATAGCGAAACCAACAGACCCAAGGTGTGAAAAAGTTAACCCTATTATACTAAAGTGATCAGTTGAAATTCTATTATTTCTAAACTTTGCTTTTATATTGGGAAATAGTCTAAAGTGGATTAAATAGATGAATCATGTTTTCATATAAAATTCTCATAATTTTGGCAATTAACAATTTTTAAATAAATTTGCTTGAAAAAATTCAACATGTTGGTAGTTCTTGTTTAGTTATGACAATTGCATAATACTAAATGGAAAACCACGTGACTGCTTAAGATTTTACTGCAGCTTTCCTTTTCCCCCACTCCCCCACCCTTTGAAATGCTTACCTAAGTCCTGAGATAATTAGCAAGAAGGGAATTAATGTTTGTATTTACATTCATTCCGCAAGAAAGAATTGCAAGAGAAAAAGCAGGCACACAATGGGGAATACACATCAAAAGAAATGCATAGCTTGAAGTGTGTTAGGCAAAAATCCTGCATTGGTACATTCCTTATAATGAATATTACCCATTATGTGTTTGCTTTCTCTCTTTTTGTCCCTTCCTCTCCAATCTCTCTGATCTGTAAAAGGGAAAAAAAGAAAATGGTGAGGCATAGGACAATACATGCTAATTGACTGTAATAGCAGAGTAATAAGAGTTGGAAGGGAGCTTGGAAATCTTCTAGTCCAAGCATGAAACCCTACATCATTTCAGAGAAATAGTTGTCCAATCTCTTCTTAAAAACTTCCACTGTTGGATCATTCACAACTTCTGGAGGCAAGTACCATAGTTCCACTGCTTAATTGTTCTAACTGTCAGGAAATGTATCCTTAGTTCTAGCTTGGTTCTCTTCCTTTATAATACAATACAATAGCAGAGTTGGAAGGAACCTTGGAGGTCTTCTAGTCCAGTGTTTTTCAACCACTGTGCTGTGGCACACTAGTGTGCCGTGACATAGTGTAAGGTGTGCCGTGGGAAAATTACTTTATATATAGTCAATATAGGCACAGAGTTAATTTTTTTTAACATTTTCTAATGGTGGTGTGCCTCGTGATTTTTTTCATGAAAAAAGTGTGCCTTTGCACAAAAAGGTTGAAAAACACTGTTCTAGTCCAACCCCCTGCCTAGGCAGGAAAGCCTATACTGTTTCAGACAAATGGCTATCCCACATCTTCTTAAAGACTTTCAGTGTTGGGGCATTCACAACTTCTGGAGGCAAGTTGTTCCACTGATTAATTGTTCTAATTGTCAGGAAATTCATAATAGCTTTTGAATAGTTTCCATCCATTGCTTCTTGCCCTGCCTTCAAGTGCTTTGAAGAATAGCTTTTTTCTCCAGAAATGTATTTGTTTTATCAGTATCAGGAATAACATTTTAAAGATTAGGCTAGAAGACCAAAGTTAAATTCAGTATTCATAATACATTTTTAGTAGTTCTGTTCCTGTTTTATATTTAATTATATTCTATATAGAGGGGCTCCATAGATAAGATTGTTTCACTATATAGGCTGAATAATGGAATATCAGATCAGTTGTTGGACAATTAGTGTTTTAGTATCTGCTACCTTGAACTCCCTGAGGAAAGATATACTATGAATGTGATATTAAATAAACTACATATTTGGCCTATACACTAAATGTTATAGAACAATAAATTTTACTTGACTTTTTTCCTTTGGTAGATGCTACTTCAAATGAACAACAACTCCTCTTCTGTCAGAAATTACAGCAGTGCTGTGTATTATTTGATTTCATGGACTCTGTGTCTGACTTAAGGAGCAAAGAAATTAAAAGAGCAACACTGAATGAACTAGTGGAATATGTTTCTACAAATCGTGGTGTGATTACTGAATCAGCATATTCAGAAATTGTAAAAATGGTAAGTAAGTCATGTGAACTATAACTCCTTTGAAAGGATTTAGAATGAAATTATTTGAAGATTTCTCTGTCTTCTCAATTGCTTTTTTATGGAGATTAGATAGTGCTTTTGCTGTTAATCTCCTGTAGTTAATCTTTAACATTAAAATTGGTCTAAAGGGTAATTATTTTTTTCATACTAACAAATAGCTTGTTCAATTATTTATTATATAAATGGAACAAGTTTCATACTGGGGTTACTTTTTCACTTGGATTCAGTTTAGATATCAGTAGGACCCAATGGAAACTCTGATAATATTAAGTGAGAAACATAAGCATAAATTCAGAAAAACTGAAATAAAACTGAATATTTTATATACCTTCCTACAGTTCTGTTGTACTGCATTTTAGTTCCTAGCTTTTTGTGGTATCACCTTGGTTCTTTCTTGTTCAATACCTTGTGACATCCAAACCCCTTCATCTTTGCACCATCAAAGTTTAATTTTAGTAGTGTGATGGCTAAAAATCAGTGATACAGTTTATTATCACATTCAGGAGGAAAACAATGAATGTGATAATAAGGCTTACTATGGTTTAAAGAAACAAGGGGCCTTGTTGTATAATTTGGAAATATGAAAATCTGTGAAGCTCTCTTGATCTGTAATATACGTTTTTTTTAAATTTTCCATAATCATGCATCTTATCAGTCTTAAATTTGGCAAGAAACAAAATAAATCAAAATAATACTCCTCCCTCACAATATTTAAGTGTGGCTTCTGGTCATCAAAATGTTGCCTATGCTGGTAGATATTGCCAAATCCCTGAATTAAGTTCTCCATTCTGGGAGTCTGGTGGCATAGAACTAAAACAAATTAAAGTAAAGCTAGCTATCTAGCTAATTGTGGGGTTAACTAAAAGTTCCTAATACTTTCCTCTCAGGAGTATAGAGTATTTGGATCTGAATTGCCGCTTGTTTAAGGAACCATTGACAGCTAGCAAACACTGTACCCATACTGAATCTAAAGTAGGTTTCCTACTTGAGATCTGAACTGTTCCTTCAGAAACTCTTGTCTCATTGTGGTACCTTACTACATCCAGAACCAGTTTTGTCCTCAAACTGGTTCTGTAAATGACATTTTGGAAGAGAAAGACATGGAATGATCAAAGAGTCAGAATTGCACTTTGCTTTTTTCCTGTGTGCTGCTTGGAGAGTCCAAGCAAGGGTTAAATTCTGTCCTTCGGCCCAATGGACTGGATTGAAATTTCTGACCATGTCTCCTGGTATATTCAGTTTTTCAATTCAGTCTATTGCCCATTAGGATGTCTTTTCTCTCTCTCTCTGAGATTTTTTTCTAAATTTACCTTTATTATCTGTATGTTTTGAAGTTTTTTTCCCTTTATTTCCTTAATTAGTTCTTTAAATTCAGGTCAGAGATTTTTCTTTGCAGGTTTCAGAACTTTCAAGGAGCTGACAGAGCACCTTTGATTTCCGAGGCATTCCAAAGTTTTTTCCAGGCACTGGGATGCGGCTGACTGGCTCTTTACCGCCCGGGCTCATCCATTTGACGACCCACGTGGCAAGAAACCCCAAGACATTGTCGGGTTTTCTCCAGCGACGAAGAGCCGGCCAGTAGCTGGTTTTCCTCTGTGCGGAGCCAGGATAACGTGGTTGTTTTCTGGACGCCGCCATTTTGGCTGGCCCTTTCCAGTGGCCATTTTGGAGTGCCAAACTTCCCGCCTTCTGCTCTGTTTGCTGCGTTCTTCGGTGACAGTTGGTGAGAGCCCAAACAGCAAGTGGAACATTCTCTCTCACAGTGGCGGGTTACCAGGCGAAAATTTCAGAGGTCTTTGGCTGCGGCCATCCTCTACGCATCACCTTTCAATTC